>NW_017728994.1:67504079-67504483 GCF_001723915.1 Gavialis gangeticus | reverse complement strand
TGTGCCACCAGTCTATCTCCATCTTCTTTTGAACCCCTCTTCAGGTACCTGGAGATTGCTATTGAATCTCCTCTCAGTCTTCTCTTCTCTAGACTCAAAAAGCCCAATTCCCTCAGCCTCTCCTCAGGAGTCATGTCCCCCAGCCCCCTCATCATTTTTGTTGCCCTCCGCTGGACTCCCTCCAATTTGTCCACATCTTTTCTGAAATGGGAGGCCTAAAACTGAACACAGTACTCTAGATGTGGCCTCACTTCCCTTGACCTACTGGCGACACACCTACCAATGCAGCAGCCCACTATTCCGCTAGCCTTCTTGGCAACAAGGGCACACTGTCAGCTTATATTCAGCTTATTGTCCACTGTAATCCCAGGACCTTTTCTGCAGAGCTGCTGCCCAGCCAGTCA
>NW_017728994.1:67503314-67503763 GCF_001723915.1 Gavialis gangeticus | reverse complement strand
TGATGCTCCAGCCAGTTTTCTATCCATCTTACAGTCCATCCATCCAGCCTGTATTTCCTTAGATTGACTGTGAGAATGTTGTGGGAGACCGTATCAAAGGCCTTGCTAAAATCAAGGTACACCACATCTACTAGTCTCCCTGTATCCACAGAGTTAGTCATCTCATCATAGCGGGCAATCAGGTTGGCCAGGCATGACTTGTACTTGGTGAATCCATGCTGACTGTTCTTAGTCACCTTCTTCTCCAAGTGTTTAGAAATGGATTCCCTGAGGATCTGCTCCATGATTTTTCCATGGACTGAGATGAGGCTGACCAGTCTGTAGTTTCCTGGATCCCCCTTTTTCCCCCTTTCTTAAATATGGGCACTATATTTGTCCTTTTCCAATCATCTGTGATCGCCATGAGTTTTCAAAGATGGTGGCCAGTGGCCCTGCAGTCACATTTACCA
>NW_017728994.1:67487343-67498314 GCF_001723915.1 Gavialis gangeticus | reverse complement strand
GCTGACCAGTCTGTAGTTTCCTGGATCCCCCTTTTTCCCCCTTTCTTAAATATGGGCACTATATTTGTCCTTTTCCAATCATCTGTGATCGCCATGAGTTTTCAAAGATGGTGGCCAGTGGCCCTGCAGTCACATTTACCAACTCCCTCAGCATCCTTGGGTGCATCCCATCCAGCCCCATGTACTTGTATATGTCCAGCTTTTCTAAGTAGTCCCTAACCTGTTCTTTCACCACTGTAAGCTACCCACCTTCTCCCCAAACCATGCTGCCCAGTGCAGTAGCCTGGGAGCTGACTTTGCCTGTGAAGACTGAGGTGAAAAAGGCATTGAGTAAATTTAGCCTGGACTGCATCTTCTGTCACAAGGTTGCCTTCTCCATTCAGTAAGGGATCCACACTTCCCCTGATCTTCCTCTTGTTACTCATGTATTTGTAGAAACCCTTCTTGTTACCCTCCACATCCCTTGCTAGCTGCAACTCCAATTGTGCTTTGGCCTTCCTGACTTCATCCCTGCATGCCCAAGCAATACTCTTATACTCCTCCCTAGTTGTTTGTTCAAGTTTTCATTTCTTATATGCTTCCTTTTTGTGATGTATTTTACTGAAGAATTCCCTGCTAAGCCAAGCTGGTCTTCTGCCATACTTGTTAGTCTTCCTGTACATGCACCCTCAGGAAGGCTTCTTTAAAAGTGCAGCCAGTACTCCTGGACTCCTTTCCCCCTCAAACTGGCTTCTCAAGGGATCCTGCCCACAAGTTCCCTGTGCAAGTCAAAGTCTGCATTTCTGAAATCCAGGGTCCTTACTCTGCTGCTCTCCATCCTTTCTTTCCTCAGGATCCTGAACTCTATCATCTCATAGTCACTGCTGCCCAAGTTGCCATCCACTGCTACATTCCCCACCAATTCTTCCCTGTTTGTGAGCAGCAGGTCAAGAACAGCATGGCCCCTAGTTGGTTGCTCCAGCACTTGCACCATGAAGGTGTCCCCAGTACTCTCCAAAAACTTCCTGAATTGCCTGGAAGTTCCCTTCCCTCTCTATGTGGTATGACTTCCAGCAGATGTCAGAGTGATTGAAGTCCCCCATAAGAACCAGGGTCTGTGACTGGGAAACTTCTGCTAGCTGTTTGAAGAAAGCCTCATCCACCACTTCCTCCTGGTCGGATGGTCTATAGCAGACCTCCACCACGACATCACCCTTGTTGCTTTCCCCTCTGACCCTAACCCAGAGACTTTCGAGAGGCCTATCTCTGGTTTTATACGGGAGCGCTGAGCAATCATATGGGTCTTTTACATAAAGTGCAACTTGTCCTCCTCTTCTCCTTGCCTGTCCTTCCTGGACATTTTGTACTCATCTATGACAGTGCTCCAGTCATACGAGCTCCCACCAAATCTCTGTTATTCTAGTAATATCATAGTTCCATGAGGACTTCCAATTCTTCCCGTTTCCCAGGCTCCGTGCATTCATGTACAGGCACCTGAGGTAACTAGTTGATTGCCCTGATTTCTCAGGAAGTATGAGCACAACTCCCCTGTTGCCCACTCCTGCTTGCTCTTCCTCCAAGTCTCCAGCTTCTCCACTTACCTCAGGGCTTTGGTCTCTATCCCTGGTGAACCTAGTTTAAAGCCCTCCTCAGCAGGTTAGTGAGCCTCTCTGTGAAGATGCGCTCCCCTCTCTCCATCAGGTGGATCCCATCTCTTCCCAGCAATCCTTCTTCTTGGAACATCATCTCGTGGTCCACCTTCCTGGGATCCTATGTCCTCTCCCTTTTCTAAAGTAGCCAAATCCCTGCTGGCAACACCACCTGCTGAGACTGGCATTGATCTGCAGGATGCACCCACTTCTGCCCGGGCCCTTTCCCTTGATCAGAGGGTGTGAAGAGAACAGCAGCTTAGCCCCCATTCCCTTCACCCTGCACCCAGAGCCCTGTTGTCACTTTTGATCTGCTCAGGTTCTCCCCTGGCAGTATCATTGGTGCCTACATGGATGAGCAGCATGGAATAATAGTCAGAAGCCCAGTAGGTCTCAGTAATCCCTCCATGACATCTTGGATCCGGGCTCTGAGCAAGCATTAGACTTCCTGAGACAACACGTTATGGTGGCCGATGGATTCCTCCGTCCCCTGCAGAAGGTAGTCTCTAACCATCACCACCCATCACTTTTTCTCAGTGGCAGTGGTCTTGATCCTTCCCACCTTGGGGTGGCCTGTCCTGTTCTCCTCCATCAGTGGAACGCACTCTTCACCCTCTGTTGCTAGGGCTCTATATCTGTTCTTCAGACAAACTTTTGCAGGTGCAGATGAAGATTTCTGCTTGCTGCCAGAGGTCACAAACTTCTGGCTTCCACCTTCCTGGGAGCCTATGTCCTCTCCCTTCTCTAATGCTGCCTCTGGCAGTTCTTCCTTCACAGTCCTGGAGATCTCCTCCATCACTGAACCAATGCAGTCCTTATGGCTGATGATGCTTCAGGGCCTCACAACCTCCTCCTGTAGTGCTCTTGCCTGTTCCCTGAGAGGCATCACTCACACTGCAGGCACTCCCCAACCTGGCTGTCACCAGAAGGAACCTACAAGCTTCAGTCCCCACAGCATCAAACCTAGACCTGGGTGGAAACCTCGATGGTAAATGGTCCAGCCTGGACAGAAACCTCACAGGTGCAAGCAGAAGCAGTGGCAGTGGCTCTGGCTTTGTGATGTCCTCCAGCTATTTTCTGGGTCTCTTAATCTGCCTCTTCTCTCATATTGCCCTTCTTCCAAGCACACCTTCCCTAGTAAATTCACCTGAAAGTTGGCCTGTTTACTGATCCTTGGCCCCAAAGGGTTCCTTTTGCTCTGCTTCCTCACACCAAGCTGAAAGGCTGCCCCCTCAAAGGGGTGGGGACCAAATGCCTGTAAACTGCCGTATTTGCTTGCTCCCTGGTTGCTTTTGTTATATCCTGCTGGGCCTAGACTGGCTCCACCCCATCATTAGGGCTTCTGTCAGGCATAGGCAGCAATCATTCAGCAATCAGCAATCACTCTGCTAGCAACACTCCCAGCTTCTTAGAGCACACCCCAAACAAACACAGCCCACCAAACAAACATGCAGCATGCCAAAGGTCTGGATCACTTCCCTTCCTTGGTTAGGATCTGGTGCCTGGCTTCCCTTCCCCTTCCTCCTCTTGCTCCCAGCAAACTGCTTGCCCTGTTTGCTGCCTCTGGTCGCTCAAGGAGTCTCCTCTTATACCCCGCCAGGCCTGGACTGTACATTTCCTTTACTTTGCTGTCAGTTTCACACATAAAATCACTGTCCCCATGTAAACGAGGGGCGTTGGCACAGAAACTACTGGCGCCGAGCTGGATTCCTCCAAGTGCAGGTTAAGCAGTCTAAGGGCTGCTCTGACTTGTGCCATTTGGCTATGTTCCCCAAGAGACCATATACCAACCAGGCAATGCCAGAACACATTTCACTCTAATCACTCCCTAATATATGTGGGAGCAGAGTAGAGGGAGGCACTGGCAGAAAGGCTATGAAAATGGAGGGAGAGAAGTCAGTTCTGCTGCCTGTGACTTGAGTTTTTCTGGGGGGTCATTTCACTTTCCACAGAGGAGAGTAGGGCAAAAAGTCTGCGCACACTAATTACTCCAAATGGTCTGTCTTCCTGGAATTTAGCCTTACTGGTCATCAAAATAACAACAGAAAACTGAAACTGAGTTTCTTTCCTCAGCTTTACTGTTCCTACAGTTTCTCTGAAAAAGCCTTGCTGCTCTAGTTCTCTTGACCAAAGAGTCATCCCCACCTCCTTTAATGAGCCACATCTGCCACGGTGAGTCAGCAAGAATCAATCAATCAGTCAATCTCTCCCTGCAGGGCTCCTGCTAAGAGATCAGACCCTCACATCTGTTTACACAATATATTTAATGCAATAAATAATCAATAACAATATTACTTATGATTAATGAACAATCTCACAGTTCTTGGATTGACTACCTGTGTAGCTCTTTCTAGCAGGCACATATACTGACACAACTGTTATTAGCTTACAATATCCTGTTTACATAATGCTCAAAAATCTTACAATGCAAATAAAAACAAATTGATGTTTCCATGTCTACGCTTCCCTCTAAGACTGGAAGTCAATGATATCTAAGTAACAGGCAGCAGTCTCAATGTAGTGTCACCAAAGTGGTACATTAATTGCAATGCTGCAAATCCCAGGGAAACCAATAGAAAATGTTTTAAATAAAATGGTATTTTGTCAGTGAAAGGAATGGAATTAATGAGGCTTGCATGAAACCAAATGCATATAAAACCAAATGTCTACTCAAAAGGAGACTGAATTATGTATTGCTGAATTTGCAGAGGATTGTTAAAAATTAGGCAGCACTTCATTACTTGTTAAATTTGAAGCTTCATCTTAAGAGGTCTGCACTCTGCAGTGCCTTAATGGAAGTGATGCATAACCCTGCTTCATCAATGTCCCGCTGGAATTCTCGCCATTAGATTTCAAATGGAGACTGAAAGATCATTATATATTTTCAATTGGTTAGCGGTCCTATCACCTAAGAGTGTATTAGTTGTAATATCTCAAAACAATTTCATTCCAGTTCTTATGCAAAGCTATATGGCTGAGGTATCCAAAAGAACAGCAGTGGGACTCATAATATTTAAGCACTGTGCTCTAAAAGCTGGGTTTCAGTTACATTATTTTTCCTCCAGCTCTTCTTCTTAGTGACATGGAAAAGGCTTGCGAGTCAATTGCTGTTGTGCTGCTTTCAAAACAACAGTGCAGAGCAGTCAGTTTTCATTTCCGAGCTCACAGCTGCATATCACATTTAGCACATTCTCCGGCAGCATATAAGATTTGAGTATACACATTTTACTCATTTTGATATCATTCTCATAACCACAGCTAATCATTCACTTCTCAGAGAAATTGATGTTTAAAGAGAAACCTGTGGTTTTGCTCCAATTCAGAATTAATCTCGACATCAGAGTGGGCTCTGTGTTCACTGTTTCTCAAAACACGTTGAACTTGCAACTGGGGGAAGATATTATTTTATCAGCCATGAATGATGAACTGGGCTCCTACTGATTCATTTGTTCTCGCTGGCTGAACTGGTGTTAGCACTACATGGTTGAAGTAGAACCATAACACATCTCTCCTATACAGCTGCTTTCTGAAAGTGTCCAAAGGGATTTAAGTGATGTGTAGGCTTTGTAAAAACCTTTTGTTCAGGACTGAATTTCATCTCACGTGGGCACTTGCTGGGACCAGACTGCAAACAGGTTAAGCAGATTAGAGCACCAGCTCAGACAGAGTCGGCTGGTAGCTGGCAGTGTTCCCACCACACATCCTGTCCCTCTGAGTGACCTAGTGAAGAAGAGGAGCTATTGTTCCCTTCCCTCTCTATGTACTATGAACGAGACCTGTTGCCAATAAATGATTCTCAGAAGAGAGTCTGCGTCTTCATGAAAGAGCCCTATGGATGGGGTCTTCAGGAATAAGGGGCCTGCCTGGAAAGACTGGAATCAGTTGAGCTAGTTATGTCAGGTGAGTTCTGATTCACAGAGACGTGCAGTTAAAGGGAAGCGGACAACCTTTATCCAAAATTTTAATATCAGCACTATACCTATTCTTTTCCCCCTGACCCTGGAACCCCTATCAGTAGCCTTGATTTGAATGTACTCTCCCTCTGCCTCATCTCAGTCCTTCAGCCTCTTCTCTCATTTTCTGTCTTGAGAAAGAAGAAAGAGCTGCAAGATCCCTCAAATAGTGGAAGATTGAAGGATAAGTAGAATGGCAAAAACTAAGGAGTGGTGGAGCAGGGGTTGGGCATGGTGAGGAAACATGCCTGTCAAGTGAACTCAACAGCTTTTTGAAAAGCCTTCTTAAACTTGTGAGGCTCAGAAAAAATGTAGGTAAAATAAATTATGATAATAAAAGTGATGAGTGGGAGGGGTTTGGAAAACGAACCCCAGAACTTAGAGATGGAAAAAAGCAGGAAGAACTGAAAACAGGTTTCTTAGCTGTTTTAGCCTTTTTTTTCTTTAGCTCATCCTTACTAAAATAGCAGGCAGGAGGTGGGTCTCATAGATGGAGAAGTAGCAGGAGGTGGCAGTCTCTGGAGGTAATTCTCCTTTGTAGTCCCACAGGAGGAGAGCCTGTTCTTCACAAGGAGTTTATGAACCTCTTGAGTATTGCCAGGTAGTGGAGGTAGTCTGTGAGCTTCATTTGTAGAAGCTCAGACTTTTCACTCTGGAAATCACAGGCTCAAACTGTAGCAGAATTACACTTACTTTTGCTGGTGGAGGTAGCCAGAAGTCATCTAATATCTGGGGGAATTTGCAGCAGGGAAAAGTCAGAAGGAGAGGAAATCAATCTTAGGTGTGGTTGCATCACTTTTTTTTAGCCACCTGGTTTATGCACTGGTATCATGTTGCTCTTCAGGAGGAACTCTTTGCTTTGAAAGTTTCTACAGCAGTGTTGGATGTAGTAAATAGAAGACAAAACGCCATTATGCCTGGGGTTTTCCAAGGCTCCTAAACCTGGGATATTGGCACTGTTTCCCTCAGGCTCCCAAACACACCCCAAATCCCAAACATAGGCCATATATTGGGGTTGATGTTCTGAGACATACATTCTATGCAGCCAAATACATAGGAGAAACTGATACTTTTTCTTATGTCTTCTCCATAGGATCATAAAGAAGTACAGGTGGAAGGGACCTCCATAGGACACCTAATCCAACTCTCTGCCTGAGGCAGAACCATCCCTATCCAAACCATCCCATACAAATCCATAATTAAAGTGTTAGTAAAACTACCATCAACCCTGACACAACACAAGATATAACACCGTAACCTGCCACAGGAAAAGTAGGGAGACCATGGCAGATAATGTCCTGCTTTTGTAAAAGGTTGTTTAATATATGCTCAAGAGATGCCAGGTGGAGGGCCATGCCCACTGCTACAGAGGAAGGCATTCTCCCCCCCCCGTACGAATTTGACCATGGGGTAAAATTCCTTCCTGACCCCAAATATAGTGATTAGTCTGACCCTGAGTGGAGGGGCAAGACCCCCTAGCCAGGAACCTCTGGTTTTAAGCCCCAGCAGGGACATTGGTACACCCCAGTCAAAATCCTCAGCCTTGGCTGTAGCCAACATCCAGTGCCTCCAAGGAAGTCTTAAAAAAAATCTTGATGCATGTAGCAGAAAGTGGGGAGAATTCATGCCCAGCCCCATGAGGCAAGCAGCAAAGCCCAGAAGCATGGAAAATACCCATAGCAAAACACAGGCATAGTCAGGGCTGTCCCTAGTAGGGGGCAAATCAGGGTGACTGCCTCGGGACCCGCGCTTTGGGGGGCCCCGGGGAGGCGGATGGAGCACCTGCAGTGACTCTGTGCCACCACCGGCTTCACTTCCGGCCGCTTGGCACTTCCCCCCCACCCCACCAAATCTGGCATGTCCGACTGCTTGGTACCCCCCGCACCACTGAATCCGCTGTCAGCTTCCTTACATCCAGGGGCAGGGTGATTTGCCCCAGGCCCCACACCCTGCTTGGGTTGTCTCTGGGCATAGTTACACCTATCATCCCTCACCAATGGCCGCCAGTGCCCAACCTCTTCTTGAACACTTCCAGTGATGAAGAGTCCACAGCTTCCCTAGGCAGTCTATTTTACTGCCTCGCTGTTCCAACACTGAAGAAGTTTTTTTCCTGGTATCCAATCTAAATGTACTTTGCTGCAACTTCAGGTCCTTGGTCTCTGTTCTACTTTCTGCAGCAAGAGAGAAATGGTGCTCTCTCTCCTTTATGGCAGCGCTTTATATATTTGAAGACTGCTATACTATCCCCTAAGTGTCTTTTCAGCAAACTGAACATGCATAGCTTCTTCAGCCTCTCCTGTTATGACTTGCTTTCCAAGCCCTTTATCATCTTTGTCACCTGCCCTCTAGGCCTTACACAATCCAGTTCTTTCCTTTTCAGTTTGTTCATGGTTAAACCCTTGCAGCATTTGCTTTTGCCTTTGAAGTGTGCTATGATTGTACCAATTATTCCAGAACATTGGTCCCAATGTTTTTGACCCATTGGCCAAAGAAGTGCCAGGTCCATCCACAGGCTGATCCAGTCCATGGGCCCAATCTGGAGTGCAGGGCTTGCCCAGCTAGGACCTGATCCAGCTGCACAGGGGTTGAAAATTTGGCAGTGGGGAAGAGGTAGTGGTGTTAATTGCCACTCTGCCCCTGCCTCCAAATTTCTGGACTCATGGAGAACCCTGTGGGTTGGATGACATGACCCTGTGGGATGGATCTAGCCCATGGGTTGGGGATTGAGCACCTCCATTCTAGAGGAGAAAAAATATACAATCAAGACATAATCTTGGAACTTTCTAAACATTGGTAATTGTAACAGGGTCCCCATTGAGACCCTGTTGCTAAGGGAACGGGGACAGCTGGAAATAATTACACCACAAGGGGGGCAGGCCCCCGGCCCTAAGGAGCCAATGGCAACTAGACTCCAGAGGATAAGACGGAGAGGAAGAGGAGGAAGGATGCCTTCGGGCACCAGAGTGGAAGCACAGAGAGGTGCTGCAAGAGAGGGAGCTTCCAGAGAGAAGGATTGGGGAAGTGGGACCTGACTCAGGATCAGAGGGAGCAAAGGGATCCCAGAGCCCAGGCACCGACTGACCTTGATGCTACAGGAATGGCGGTGAGTGACGGGAGGAGCGGAGCTGCACCGCGGGTGGGAGCAGACGCCGTTATCAAAGTGCAGGGAAGCTCTGGTGAGTTGAAGAGGTGACGAGAGGGGGAGGATTCCTATCCAGACCCCTGGAGAGTCCAGGGGACTCTAGGACATCCCAAGGGGAGTGAGGCGCTGAGGACCAGGAGATCAAGGGAGAGCTGTGGAGTCTGCACACTGGCTCTGCTGGAGAAAGCTGCAGGCGGCAGCTGTAACAAGCTGCTAATCGGCTTGTTAGCGGCAAGGAGAGGACTCACCATGGCCATAACAAGCCGCAATAGAGTAATTGGATAAAGGTGGTGTGGCTTTCAAGGACTGTGGCACTAAAATGGGGGCTGGCCAGGAGGCTGGAGACCCCAAAATTAACCCTTTTGGCTGTGATCTCCCCCAAGAGGGGAGTTCCCTGTTAACAACTGCAAACCAGTGAATAAAAGCAAAAAAAAGTACGTTTATTTCAGCGTGGTACTTGCCGTGGGTACTTCCTGTGGTAACAACCACTTCCTCCCTATTTCATCGCTTTAAGATCCAAGCCGTGGCAGGCGGGAAATACAAGGACAGAGGGGGTACTTGATGGACACGCTGACGGTAATATTACATTCTCTGTCTCTTTTGTTTCCTGGCCATGTGTGATGGAAAGAAGTTGTCCACTTTTTAGCTTCCCCCACTTCTGCAGTCAGTGCTCATTGAAAAACTGTTAAAATTATATCAAGCTTTACCATAAAAACTTCTTCTTCTTATACAGACTTCATACAATAGGCAGATGTTTGTTTCTTTGACCCTTGTAAAACAGATTCCAACTCTTTCACAGTACAGTTCCAGGAATGACAACCCATTGAAAGTATTCAGATATTTCAAAGTGGTTTTTGACAGACTAGCAAAATCCATGTGTATGCAGAAGCTGACTTGAGATATGTGGGACTCTATTAAACAGCTCCAGTATTGCCTGAAAGAATTTAAAATCAATTTTAGTAAAGAGGTTTCATTTGATTTGGCAGGAAAAGATAGGTGCCCTTAAATAACATTTTTCTTCAAGATTTTTTTTACCTGCTGCAGAAAGTAAAATAGAACCATCCAAAATGACTGGATGGAGTGAATTAAAGTTCTAGTTCAGTGGGTTGAAAGTGCCTAATGGAAAATGGAAGTTTTCTGTGAGAGAGCAAGAGAGTCCACAAGTCAGTTTTGTGCAATAAAGGCAGAAGCATTTAGGGTATATTTTATCTCTAGGCCACTTTTTAGTATTACAGTAGTGCTTACAGGCCTCTAAAAATTGGGGTCCCTTTGTGACTGGCACTGTGGCTAATATGAGACAGATACAATTCTGAACAGCTTAGAAACTAAATAGATCAGGCAGATAAAGGAGGGAAGGAGAAAAAGAAGTACCTGGAGGTGAAAAGACTTATTTAAGGTCAAAGGCAGAGTCAGGGCTATCATCCAGTTTTGCCACATTGCCTCCCTTAGTCTGGTTGGGATACCAAAGAGTTAATACCTCCATGGAAACCATAAACATCACAATCACATCACTGTGTCCGCTCTTCCTTTGGGTTATTCTTCCGTAGAAGAAAAAACCTGAAACCCAGGTGGCTGTGATTGACACTAGAGTACTCAAGTGCCGTCATTAAAATTATTTTTCTAATAGTTATGGAAATGCAGCTCTTTGTTTACGTTGCAGTCATACTGCCATTACCCTGAACAGCCCCCACTCATTTACATCATCCCTCCAAGTTATTACAGAATTATCCTTATGTTAAAAATAACTATGTTGCTCCCAAGTTTATTACCGCTCAAGCAACAAGTGATTAAACATATTATCCTCAAACCCTTGCAATCTGGCCTTGCTGGCTGTATTTTTCCACTTCCCTATAATTATGCAGGGCCTGACCAAACTTCGTGTAGGAGTCTGCCTAGGCCTGGAAAATAACAGGTTTATTCTCCGCGTACCACTCCCCTGTACTGTTCTAAATGGGTACTGAATATTTTTGTTGTTTGGAATCAGCATTTTACTCTTGCTGCACCTCTGGTTCTTGTGCATTCCAGTCTACTTCCTGGCCTGTGCTTTCTTTGAAATTACCCTTATCAATAGGATGAACACTGAACTGACTTCAAAGGGGACAGCGTGGCCTATAAGTCAGTGCAGAATTTATTCGAGTGATCTAATGGTGTACCTTGCTGGGGGTATGTGGGTTTTTGTGAGCTCAGAATCTTACTCCAGAGGGATCCTTCATTCATGACACCATATTACGTCTAACACGGGTGGGGG
>NW_017728994.1:67478796-67487286 GCF_001723915.1 Gavialis gangeticus | reverse complement strand
GGGGGGGGGGGGGGGGTGGACAAGAGCTAGACTGACTCAGTTCAGATCGGAGGTAGGCCAGTGCAATGATTCAGCCACTGCCACTTCTTGCTACCAGTTGCAGCATGGATGAAGCTCCCCACTGCCCAACCATGGTGCAGGTGAAGCCCCTTGCCACCGAATGCCTGTGAAGTCTCCATCAGCTCCTCAGGTTAGATCGGGGTGGGCAAAATGTGGCCCGGGGGCTGGAGGCAGCCCGCCAAGCCATTCTATCTGGCCCGTGGGACCCCTAAAAAATTTAGAAAATTAATATTTATCTGCCCCTAGCTGCTTATCATGCAGCCCTTGATGGCTTGCCAAAACTCAGTAAGTGGCCCTCTGCCCAAAATAATCGCCCGGCCGTGAGTTAGATCCAGCCATTTAGAGGCAGTTTCCACTGGCTGAGAGATCAAGCCATAGGTGCCTCCCTGGTCTTTGAAACTTGGTAAAACTTTATCCCACATATTGGGCAAAAGTATTCTGCAATGTTTATGCCATGAAAACCTTTCCGGAAAGAAATTTCAGCACACTACCAAATCAAGCTCTCCTTTCGCAGGAGTTAGACATCATTAGTTTCAGAAGGGTTTCTTTTGGTATGTCTCATGATTAGGCAGTTACATAATTGTGTCCAACAACTTCAGACTTCAGCACATGTGGAAAAATTCAGTGCCCTTCCTTCCTGGCTGCTCAAAGGAAACTCAGCTATGACCTAAGGTGAGGAAGATACTGTGTGAACTCTCTCCAGCCCTCTCCTCATGTTTCACATCTCCCTTTCCCCACCCTCCCCCCTTCCCACTGTTTCACATGTCTCTCTGTACCATCATTTTTTATTACATCGAAATTCCTGTACCACACCCATATACACATAATTCTCTTTTCTCATGCAAAGTACTCTTCTTCTCTTTCCATCTTCTCATATTAAATTTTGCCCACAGCTTTTCTTGCTGTACCACCCCCTTCTCTAAACCAAGCACTTTTCCTCATGGCCACTTAATTGACTTTCCTTAATGCTACAGCAACATGTATTCCTCGGCTGTACATTGTTTATCTTGCCCTTGCAACGCATTGCCCTTTGGTGACCTTCTATGTATAGCAACCCACTTAATTCATTCTGCCTTTCTAGGCTAGGTATAGACATTCAAAAAGCGCGAGACTGAATTGATCTAAGTGACATGGTTTTCTGTAAGCGGCGTAGTTTAGATCAGTAGTGAACAGAACAGGTGTTCACCCTCTGGTGGGAGAAGGAAGGGGCAAATCTCAGATTTGGTTTTCCATTTTTAAACCAGTCTATGGGTATGCCGAACTTCTGTTCTGTTACAGGTATAGGCCAGTTTTGTGTGCTGAACTGCTGTTCTGTTAGGGATCTGGACCAATTTCCGAACACTTATACCCATGCAAGTGTAATACCGGTACCTGGCTCGTGATTTCATTGGCCATTTTCAGCACCGTAGAACATTGCTCTCCCAATCACCTCAAGACTTTGTCTTTTCTGTGCTCATACTCTGGCAGAGTTTGGGGTTGTATGCAGTCCTACCCGCATCTTCATAATTGATTTATACCTTTTTACAATATGAACTAGCTTTGGGAGAAAGCTGACAGGGATTCAAAGGTTGGGGCCTGTCCAGAAACTGGTGGATGTACTAGAGAACAGGATGGGAGGAAGGGGAGCTGCGCCAGGCCTGAAGCTACATGTCATCTTCTCTCATTTTATGTTTTCCGTTTTGTCAAAACATGCCAGGCTGGAACTGAGTTTCCGTCAGTGGTTCATTGCAAGTCTATATAAGCTCTGCAGCTCCTTACGTGTCAGATTTTCACACATAAGAACGGCCTCTGAAAATGTTCTGGGGCAGCGAGCGTGGAGCGGTTCTGGCCACAGTCAGGTCCTGCTCTTCTCTTATTCTGCTCATTTTGTTGTGGGTACCTGTGCTCTGAGCACTGCTGCCCGATTTCCCTTGTGCCTTTCCCTGCTAGCTCAGGCCAGGAATATGATACAAGAACCTATGTAACACATCAGTACCTGTGACACTTTTTGACAGCCGGGGGCAGCCCTTCTGACAGTCATGCCACAAATAAACCTTACCCCTCCTGGAGTGCTACTCTATTCCCCTTCCTCTGCTTTCAGTTCCCAGCCTGTGCTCTCTGCCTTGTCTGCCAAACGTCACACACAGAGGGTACCCATGCCACTTGAAGCGTGTCTACTGTAGGTTGGCATGGCACAAGGCAGAGATGTGAAGAGATACTAAGCTAGCTTGGGCACTGGAAGCAGTAGAGCTGTGTTAGTGTGGTGCTTTGCCTGGATTAATAAACTCTGCAAGCAGGACCAATTTGCTTGGGCAGAGTGCCATGCTAACACAACAGCACTGCTTCTGGTACCAGAGCTAATTCATTTAGCTAACCTGGGGTATGCCTGCCCAGTAAGTCTGCTTTGTGCCTTGTGGATGTTTCCTAGTCGTGGGGCAACTTACTGCGTTCAAGGATTTTTATTTGTTGCTCAGTTTTATTGCATATAGGAGTGACATTGATTCATTATCCTTTTTTTTTTTTTGCCATGGGATGGTCCAGGATATTCTCATGTCTACTGGCAAGGGATGAACAAACTTCCAAGGAAATTAGTTTTATTTGGGTGTGGTGGTACTGGAACCCACAAAAGCGCCATACTGACTTGGAGTATGTGTCTAAAGGAAGTAAGGCCTCCAGCATGAACTTTGGACACTGCTGACTCTGCCGCTCATGCTTTAGGCCCAAACACGCAGACTATTCTGGCCTCTCCATTCCAGAGCAGTGGACGGGGAAGGCTGGGGAGTAAGCAGAGCATGGTCCACATCACTTGCTGGGAAGCACAGCTTAGCCTCTGCAGGGATATCTTAATTAGCTTTTGGTGTTGACCAGTGGAAATTACTGCCCCCTGGGAAAAAAGCTGGCACAGGAGTTGAATTGTGACTCAGAAGGGTGTCTCTAAAAGAAAAAAAAATGCAGCTTTGGATCTGCCTCCCAAAATCATGACATCTCTAAGAGGACTGTGATCTTTAATTCCAGACAAGTCCAGTTATTAATGAAGCTTTGATGGGTGTAACCCTGCATGAGCGGAAAGTACAGGACCACAAATGTGCAGCAAAACAGCCTGTAAGAGATCAATTTTCTTGACTGAAAATAAATCAAATTAAACTTCATATTTTTCTCAGGAAGTGAAAAACATCCAGCTTATCCCCCCCGCCATTCCCTTCCCAGGTGCTGTCCAGAATACCAAGCAGTTCCCTCCAGTAGGATAACAAACTGCAATGACATCAATACATAATTAACAGGTGCTGCCATGCACTTGGGAGTTCCTCATTGTCACGCAGAAGTGAGCCTGGCGGCCCAGCTAATGTAGCAGCAGAGCCTTGAAAGGTTACATTTTAATGAGTGAAAGAACAAAGGGCTGGTAGAAAAAGTAAATTGTCCATCTCCTTTTTAGGTCCTGGTTCTTCCTTCTTTCCTCATGCCACAGCAGAATCCACAAATAGCTTACTGGTTTCAATGGCACTCCTATATATCATTAAAGGTAGCAGAATTAGATCACAGATTCTATGGACATTTCTGATAAAATCCTTAGTGGCTCATTTCATTATAACTAACTACAGTAAGCAGCTATATGAATGTCTATTACAATCACACAATGGCAAGTTCTCAATAGGTTTTGTAGCCTGCATTTGTATTCTTTGCCATACAGATCATCATGAGGAGTTAGGTTTGGACACATTTATCAAGGCTATATTCACGAGTCCATATTTGCATAAACACACTGAGGTCATTTGGATTGCACTCTTGTGCTTTCAAGTTCTCTTCCCCCACACCACTGAGTGAATGAGTTTACAAACTGGAATGTTACTGGGAATTGCAAATTTAGATAACGTTCATGGGAACTAAATTTGGAACTTACAAAAAGGTGAATATAGTGGAAATCTGATCATAGATGCTGCTTGTCCTAAGGAAACCCAACAATACTGAGTGGCCTGTGCATCCAAACCACGCTGTATTTGTAGGAGTTTCAGTTTTATTGCTTGCTAGGGGCAAACTACTATTGTATAGTTTTTCTTTCTTAGCAGGCATACCATACCAGGCAGCACAGTACCTCACCGTGTTTAATGTACTGAACCTCACAACATCCCTCTGAGGTAAGGGATTGTCTTTCATATTTTACAGTTGAGAAACTGAGGCAAGAGAGTGGCAAAATGACTTGCCTAAGGTCATACAACAAGTCTGTGACGGTAAGTAATCAAAGCCAGGTCTCCTAAGTCCCAGCCCAGTGCAGTAACCAGTGAGCCACCTTTCCCTCTTCTTGTAAGAGGCACTTAAGCCCTTGGATAGGACCCACCCTGTTCTTAATAAACCAGAGTAAGTAACCAGACCTTCTAAAACTTCAGATACTCTTGACCTGGTCATGATCGATTTGCTGATGAAGTCGTATTTGCTAAAATTGTTCACTACATCAGAAGTCTTCCAGGGAAGGGATTGCCTTTGCTCTGTTTATACTATGCCCAATATCATGAACCTTGTTATGCTTTAGGGGTTTTCAGAGTGTCATGAATATTTGTTGTGTTTTACTGTACTGATATGGTTGGTGTGATCTTGTTGGAAAGCAAGTGTTGTCCTCTATCTATTTATATTACTATTATCTCTGTATAGATTATGTCTTGCTGTCTTTATGTATCTGTATGGCTTTGGATATGATTAGGAATGGCCCATCCAGCCAAAGAAATGCCAGGTGCTTCAGGCAGACCAGAGACTTCTGGTATCTGTTGAGAGTGCTGGTGAACGGGTGTTGGTTGGGAGGAGTTAGACATTTACCTGTGGGCTGGGAAGGGTCAGAGAGACCACCGCTGTCAGGGCTGGCAGAAATCAACAGGACGGTTATTTCTGATGGTGCTGGCAAGTTGCTTAGGGAGCTGAAGGTGTAGCTAGGTTTTGTTTTTCTGTCTCCAAATCTGTAGGCCAGTGCATCCCAAACTATTTTCCCATGCTACCCCATGTTAACACCTGAATTTCACACGACTCCAGAAGCCACTCAAAACAAAATAGCAATCGAGCATCATAATAACTAACAATAATTATATCATTTTTAAAGTTTGAGTATTCTAGAACAACATATAGAACAGCATATAAATAAGTAAATCTGTGCTTTAATGTCACCAGGCCTAATGAGACATGTGGGCACAGCGCCTAAAATCTGTCAGTGTGGTTGATACTGCACATCTGATCTCTGATGTGACATCCAAGGTTGATTGACACTGAGACTTGATGTAGACAAGTACACTTGACGCAGACAAGCTTCACACAAATACTGTACATGCTTGCAAAGGGAGCTATCAATGTGTGTATTGAGATTTCAGGATGTTCATTTTGAGAACTGAACCCGAATTCTGAAAGAGACACTCAGGAACATGGTCCTTCCAAAAGTCGATCGCATGACATTTCAGTGAACTGTTTGATTTCAGGTGTTGGCAAATCCATGGTGTCAGGCTGGCACTGAAAGGAGTTTTGAAACCAATCAAACTTAAGTCATGTCTAAATCAGGGGAAAAAGGTTGCAAAGTGTGCCTCCAGGCAGCTGAGATGGTCTGTCATCACCTGACTGGGACACTGTTCAGTCTTGTTTTTAGACAGAAACTTGGAAAGTTGCAGAAAGGATTGTAGTTCAGCTTCAATATATCACTCTTCCAGAAAGTAATTTTCTTCACGACTGCCATGATTCAATTACTCAACTGAAAAATGTTAGTGTTCTTTCCTTGCATACTTGCATTCAGTTCACTGAGTTTCCCAAAGAACTGAATGTAAATATGTCTGTGACATAAGCAAGGAGACTCATCTTTTGATCACACAGAAAATCAACAAATTCTGTTTTTTTTCAGTCCACTGCAAATGTGAGCAGCTGATCCCTGTGACAGGGGGCTGACTCAGGGCCGGGTCTCATCATCGGCCTGCCCATGATGCTATAATGATTCCAGATGTAATAATGCAGGACGCTGCCGATTTTACGCCGTGATGCCTAGGGTGTTATACGCAGCTCTGAACCTCCCCTTATACCATGTCTCATGCCTCATGGATGGCATCCAAAATTCATTATTACTCCGCCCTGGCCCCTTAACTGGGCTGCATTCGGCCTCTGGCCCAACTTGCCTCAGATGTCCTCCGATGGGTCTCCTGCCCCCTCATTGGGGCCTCAACTTGTGCCCCTTCACTAGGGCTTCAACTCTGGCTACTCCTGTCAGCCCATATGCAGCCCTTCAGGTCCCATAAGGCCCTACTTTATACAGCCACCGGTCATTACTCTGCTCCCTCACTGGGGCCACTACTCCACCCCCTCACTGAGGCTACGGGGCCTTACAACCCATGGGCCTCAGGTGTCCGTAGATGTGCCTAGACCCTTCTCCAGGTCCCACACAATGGGCCTGGGTCCCACCTCAGGCCCCACTCAGTGGGCCTGGACCTCTGTGGTTTTCTCTTGGGGGGTGCTTCTCTAGCCTTTTCCCTCCATTGGGTACCCACAGGGCAGTGGAGGCTGAGGCTTTCTGGTGCCCCATACTTGCCCTTCACTGGGGAGGCATAGGTGTGGCATTTCCTGGAGACTGCCTTGCTACAGGCTGCCCCACCACACCATCCAGCCCCAGCAGGGTGTAATTTTAGGTCATGCCCCAGGGCCAGGAACCTCCTACATCCCCATAGTTCATGCCCTGTACCTCCAGGTGTTCTGTGTACAGCAGCTCCAGCCAGACAAGCTTCTCCCTCTGACTGCCTGCAGCAACTGCTGGCTCTACTGCTCAGAGCCTGCTCTTATTTCCTAGCAGCTAGGTCCTCCTTCCAATCAGGCAGCCTCCTGCTGGCCATGTGACTCCTGATGGACTCCTGCTGCCTGATCTGGCCCCTTAAGTCACAAGTTCACAACCCCTCAGTTCAAAAAATCTTTGTCACACCCTTCCTTTCAACAGCCAGTGAACCTTGGTGTGAAACAACAACACATCATGATCAGATAGACCCCATGTCTTCACACAGCTTTGCAAATAGATATGTGCAAAGACATAAGAAGGCATTTAGGTTTCTCTTTGGTCTTGTCAAAAACACTCATGAGACCATACTCAAGGAAAGCTTCATTGTATTTGCAAACATGTTTCTTACTTTCTTGTTTTTCATTTGCAACTGAGTCAGTAGGCCCACTGCTGGAGGAGGATGCTTTGCATAAAAATGTGTCCATGGTGTTACCAGTAACAATTCACCATTAATTATCATTCTGACTCTCACAAGTTGTGTAGGCATGGGGTTCTATTGGAAGAAATTTTTCACTTAGCAGCAGATGTAACTGGAATAAAACTGCAATCACAGAAATCAATGCTTATAATGTGTGGGTGGAGATCACACACCGATATGATTGGTAAAGATCTGTTGGGCTCACTTCCAGCTGTAAACGCAGTTTGCCTGTGTGTACATTGTCATGTCTTGTCCTTGCTTTGCATTACCATAACTTGAAGTCAGAAAGCATAATGTGATTTTATTTATTGGGACCCCATCCACTGATATTGTGACCCCATCTGGGGTTATGAGCCACAGTTTGGGAACTGCTGCTATAGGTAATTTTGCAAGGGCAATTCTTTTATCTTATGTAATAAATCTTTTTGTTTTTTGACTCCTTACTGATAGCCTGTGTAAAGAGTGGTTTCTAGGTGAGTGATATTCCTGGCCACCCCTCTCCATGGATAGTGGCACCTAAGAAATTCTCCTATAACACCAAAAGGTGGCCACCTGGGACTGGCCTTCACAGCAGCTCCAGGGCAGTGGAGTTGAAACTTGTAGGGATTGGGAGCTATCCCAGGGCAACTTCAGTCAAGTCCTGGGGCAAGTAGCTGCACAGTAGGGAGAAACTCAGGACTCTGGGGGCCATTCCCAGTGGGTTTGTGGCACCCAGCACAGTGGATAATCAGTTGGAATAATTTGGGCACAACTATAATTTAAATATTTGCTGGTGCTACTGAAATTACACTAAAAAAAATCAATGTTATCCACTGTTTGAGCTATAACTTTTATTTTGAACATGGGAATGCTTCATTAAAAGTCAAACACTTCATTCTTCATAACAGTCTTTACTTTCAGCCTGTCTACTCATCTCTTCTGGAGAATTAATAAAATATATTCTTGTCATTTTTATTTTAGCTTATCCAGATGCAAGAAGGCATACTTCCAACTTTGATGTACCAGCTGTTGCTTGATCTCCTACAAAAACCTCTCATTCAGTTCATGGCTTGTGCTTAGCTAGACTGTAATCAGAAAAGATTTGCCTCGACTAAAGACAAGTTGCAAAAGTATAGCTGTATCAGGATTTCATAGATTTCATAGACATTAGGGCTGGAAGGGACCTTGGAAGATCATTGAGTCCAGCCCCCTGCCTGAAGGGCAGGAAGTCAGCTGGGGTCATAGGATCCCAGCAAGATAAGCATCCAATTTG
>NW_017728994.1:67477371-67478207 GCF_001723915.1 Gavialis gangeticus | reverse complement strand
AGAAGCATCTATGTATGCAAGCCAGCATTTTGGTCGCTTTAGTAGCCGCAGCATCGCATTGCAGGCTTATGTTCATCTTGTGGTCAATGATGACCCCCAAGTCTATTTCTTCTGTAGTACTAGCCAGCGTAGCACTGCCAACCTTATAAGGATGCTGCAGGTTTTTCTTCCCAAGGTGGAGAACCTTGCATTTTTCAGCGTTAAACACCATCAGGTTCTCGTTCACTCATTTGCTGAGCCTGTCCAGGTCGGCCTGGATCACCCGCCTGTCCTCAGGTGTGGATGCTTTGCCCCAAAGTTTGGTGTCGTCGGCGAATTTGGCCAGTCCACTTCTGACTCCCATGTCCACATCATTAATGAAGATGTTGAACAATATGGGTCCAAGGACAGAGCCTTGGGAACCCCACTGGTCACAGGGCACCATGATGAGTGACTTCCATCAGTTACCACACTCTGGGTCCGACCACAGAGCCAATTTCCCAGCCAGTGGATTGTAGTGGACCCAAGGCCACAATTGGCCAGTTTTGCCAAGAGGTGATCATGGGATACCAGATTGAAGGCTTTTTTGAAGTGAAGATGTATGACATCAATCTCTTCTCTTTTGTCCAGGTGATAGGTCACCTGGTCGTAGAAGGAAATGAGATTGATCAAGCAAGACCTACCCGTAACAAACCTGTGCTGGCTATCCCTCAGGATGTTGGCATCAGCCAGTCCATTAAGGGTGGCCTCTTTAAGAAACTTTTCTAAGATCTTTCCCAGGATTGAAGTCAGGCCAACGGGCCTATAGTTAGCTGAATCCACTTTTCTCCCTTTCTTGAAGATAGGCACCACACTGG
>NW_017728994.1:67476816-67477360 GCF_001723915.1 Gavialis gangeticus | reverse complement strand
TCCTTGAGTACCCTGGGGTGTAAACTGTCAGGGCCAGCTAACTTGAAGGTATTCAGTCTCTCAAGGTGTTCTTTTATGAGGTCAGCATTGATGGAGGGCCAGGGATCTCCCTTACCCGGACCTCCCTGTCCCGTAGCGGGCATGGGCGTCCCATGGGACTGATGAAAGACTGATGCAAAGTACCCATTTAATAGGTTGGCTTTTTCTTGGGCATCAGTTGTCAGTTGCCCCATCTGGTTCAGCAGGGTCCAATGTTGCCCTTGCTTTTCCTCCAGTTCCCTACATATCTGAAAAAGGACTTTTTATTGTCCATGATGCTCAAAGCTAGTTGGAGTTCAGTTGCAGCCTTAGCTTTCCTGGTTTGCTCCCTGCAGGACCGGACCAGTGCAGAATATTTTTCCTTGGAGGTGAATCCCATTCTCCATCCTTTGTAGGCCTTTCTTTTTAGCCTCAGGAGGTCTCCCCCTGGGGTCGTGGTCTCTTAGGGCCTCACTGACAAACCTCCTGAGCTTGTATGAATTGGCTTGCCTGAAGTCAAGGACTT
>NW_017728994.1:67466221-67471816 GCF_001723915.1 Gavialis gangeticus | reverse complement strand
GACTGCTCGGATTTTGCTGAGTGATCCTCCCACGAGATGCATGGGTAATTGAAGTCACCCATGACAACCATGGTCCTGGAGCATGCGGCCTCAGCCAGTTCCTGGGTGAACTCCTGGTCAAGCTCAGGACTTGGGGTGGGAGGTCAGTAGTAGACTCCCACCGTTGTGTCCCCTGTGCCATGTTCCCCATGGATTTTAACCCAGAGGGTCTTCAGTTGTCCACCCTGGTTGCCAACATCAGCTTGCAGGAACGTGTAGCTTTCCTTAACATAGAGAGCTACACTCCCACTCCTTTTTTCTACTCGATCTCTCCTGTACAGGGTATAGCCATCTATATCCATGGTCCAGTCATGGGTGGAGTCCCACCAAGTCTCCGTTATCCCTAAGACGTTGTAATGAATGGGGATTTCCAAGAATGTCCAGTGTTGCTTTCTGCTTCCACTGGTCCCATGGCTGGTGGGAATAGGTAGGTCAGTGGCGAATTTTGAAAAATCCCAACTGAATTAGCTAGGGAAACAGCTACATTAGACAGGAATAAACTATTTTCATAGATTTCATATTTCATAGCTTTCATAGACATTAGGGCTGGAAGGGACCTCGGAAGATTGAGTCCAGCCCCCCGTCTAAAGGGCAGGAAGTCAGCTGGGGGTCATAGGATCCCATTTTAGTGATCAAAGGAACAGAGAGAGGAGTCATTGCTTGAGTCATGTGGGCACATCATAAGAAGTGCATTTTACTGCGCAATCCAGTGTCATAGAGTAGCCAAGTTCCTTTTAGTTGGTTTTTGACTTCAAAACTAGTTGTCCTGGCAGCACATACTGGGGTGGCAACTACATTCTGCCTAAAATGCCCAGATTTTTAAAAGTACTGAGGTGCTAATTTTGATATTAATGGGAGTTAGAAGCTTAAATGGCCTTGAAGATTTGGGTCTGAGTGACTTGCCCATGGTCATGCAGAAATTGGAACTGGATTTCTGAAATGACATGCTCATTCTTGTGCCTTAACCATTGGATAATCCCTTGCCTCTTAGAATCATGAGCTGTGCGAAGCTTCAGTCCCTGATTCGATTCGGCCCAATTTTCAGTGGCTGAATCTCTAAATCCAAATTGAATCAGGAGACCCTTTAATCTGTCTGAATTGAATTGGAACGCTCTGAATTGATTCAGAGACATTCAGAAAGATTCGGCGATTCAGACACAGACACAGCTTTAAATGTTTTATCTACCTACCTCTAAGTACCAGGTGGCTTATGAATGTTGCAATGCTGGGGTGCATGGAGCATCCCACAGGAGCGTGGGGGGCTCTCCAGCATGTTTGGCAATAGACCCAGAAGTGGACCAGAAGCACTTTCAGTTCACTGCCAGGTTAGCCGGGGAGTGTGTCAGGGGGCCCACCGCACCCCCTCAGCTCAGCGACTGTTGCCTCCTGGGTCTGGGGAGGCACCTGGATTCCCCTTGGAGCCGATTGCTTAGCTGGGGAGGTGCCCAGCCCACTCCACAGTGGACCTGGAAGTGGACCGGAAGTACTTCCAGTCTACTTCCGTGTTCACCACTGAGCACTTGGAGGGCTCCCCCACACTCCTGTGGGACGCTTCATGTGCCCCAGCATCGCAGTGTTCACAAGCCATGCTGGTACCTTGAGGTATGTGGAAAAAACTTTTAAAGCTGTGTCTATGTCCAAATCACTGATTCTCCGAATCAGCATTGAATCTTCAGATTTGGATTTGGCCAAATCAAATTAGGGATCAATGAATCGAATCAGGCCAAATCTGAATCTGGATCAAATAGGGCCTGCTTTGCACACCTCTACTGCTTATGCTTCCTTTGTAACCCAAAGTTTAGTTTTTGATTTGGGTGAAAATAAAGACTGAAGAAACTGCATTTAAGGGCCAGTTTTGAACAAATACACTTTTGATAGAGGTGTAGGACTCCCATGAGAGCCTTTCATTGTCAATGCTACAATGGCACAATATCTTATAGTTGGAAAAGAGACAGTATGATACAAGATGAGTAAAACCCTGATATAATTTTCATTAGAAACAATCCAGTGTTGTCCTCAAATACATCTTTCTTAACAACATACTGCAACAGACTTTTCAGAAACTTGAACATTGTTTTTTTTCTCTTCTGTCTATTCATGGCATGAGCTCTAAGTCAGACAACAGCTGCATGGTCAGTAGAATGATAACACACTTTTCTTGTGCCTATGAATAACACATCAATAGCAACTCTTTCTTGCATTTGAGCTTTCAAAAATATGCCTATAAATCCATTCAGTGCCATTCAGGATACAGTCAGCTAGTTGTCTTTGAAAGTAAACCTTTTAAAACACTGAAGTGTTTGACTAAAAGTCTAAAGAATCAAGACTACATTTAATGTTTCTGGGTAAGTTGAGGGGATATCGACCACTACTGAATTAATGAAGCACTCTTCCTTCTGAGGTCTTCTCTTACTTAAATCACTTTATACTTTATTGGTTTTACCAAGCCACTGGGAATAAACAGCAAAACTAACATTGCAGGAAACTTATTTCCTCAAGATTTCTAGCAAACACACTGCCTGCTGACTGGTTAATCTGTCCTACATGAAGCTTGTATTGCTCTGGTTTGATTCAAAATGATGGGATGCCAACTGTGAGAAAGAAAATCAGCATCCATTCAGACATGATTTCTTTGATGCGATAGAAATTCATGGTTTGTGGAACTAGGTGAATATTGCAATAATATTTGTTTGACTATTATATACTTATTCTCTTTAACTGAAGTCAGTGATTATTTTTTGCCAATATTCCAGCAAATTGATATCACAGCAAGAATCCTCTCAGTATACATACACAGAAGAAATGTATTTTCTAATTGCAACAGCCCTATCAGAACACATCGAGAAATGAACCTGCTTCATTTCACATCCTTATGAATTACAAAATTCAGGAAAACAACCTTGTGTTCTGAATAACTAAGGAATTACAATGAATGATTTACAATCAAGCTGACCAAGACTTATTCATGGAAGTTATTTACTGAACAATTTCAATCTGTTCATGGATAATTCAAAAACAGAACAAAACAAAATTTGCTGAGTCAATTACTTCTTAAAATGTATTTGTGTCATTACTTTAACATGTTGCCACTGTGCTTTTGTTGCAGAACAAATTTAGCAGTATTTTACACTGGAATCCTCTGTTAACTTGACTAACAAGTTTCCTAACTACATTTTTTTTCTAAGTTCCCTGGAAAGAGTATATTTTTCATTGTGTCAGAACAACTAATGAAAATGATCACTTCTAAAATTCTCTCTAATGCTAAAATGTCAAGAGTATAAACAAGATGCATACATTTGGCAATCCTTCACGCTAAAGGGCAATAGTATCTGTAACTATTCTTTAACAATTGCAACGTACTGTAATTGTTCATCACTCAGTTCTTTGGGATTGGGTAGGACCTTTACTCAAATTAAGCAGCATCTCCCTCTGAGTATTTCCAATGATTTTGATGCATCTACTTATGGAGTAAGATACTATGCTACCTGACTGAGGGTTGCAGACTTTGACCTGTATTAAAACAGTAATTACAGGACAGAATAAATTAAGATGGAGGACCGAGCTCCTAATGTCACTCAAAATTCCTATTGCTTCAGGAGGTGACCCTAAGTCAAGCTTTTCTGAGCATGTTGAAGTACTCTGATACATTTTGATTTTATGCTGAAGCTTTGGTTGAGAAATCCTAAAATGTTATGAGGCAAACTTTTCTTGGGGGATTTCTGGCCATGACTGGAAGCCAAACTGCTGGGTATCTTGTTGGAAAGCCTTTTTTTGTGAGGTTTCCACTTCATGTACACTTGAGAAGTCAGGAAGTACAGAAGAAGTTTATTTAAGAGATTTTGTGTTTTTTGAAAAGGAACCCAAATACCCATGGCCAAATTTTCATCTTCCTGCATATGTGTTGGATGAGATAAGGAGTGGAGAAAAGATCCTGGGATTTCTAGGTCTCAGACCATTCTCAGTCCCTGGTATATTTTAAAGGAATCTCTGGATATCAATTAATTCTATTGGATCAAACCCTGGTATCAAAGATTTACTCACAACAGGAGAACAGTGCAGTGGCAGGAATCAAATTAGCCTGAGAAATTAGACCACAAACTGCCCTTAATTATCTCATCTGCCCTTAATTGTTATATGAACATTATTTCTTTTATTGAAACGGATTACGTAGTAGTCACTTTTGAACATTGTTGTGCTTTTCCATACACAAGGAGGAATGATATATTATCAGTCTAAAAGACATTGGCATTAAAATAAAAAGCAAAAAAAGCAAAAGTGAAGTCCTCTCCCAAAGCATTGTAGTTTGTGTCTGCTCTCCAATCGCCTGCATTGAAACAAACCCAAAATGGTTGCCCGTCCCTGCAGACAGCCGAGGCAGTCGAGATTTAAGAGCGCAGCAGACCAAAGTGCGGACGTAACATTCCATATTCCATACGCAACAAATCTTTCTAAGTGTTATTGCACAGCAGTCTGCAGGAACCTGTAAATATTCTGCTGTCTCGTGTTATTTATTAGTCAAATCTACTAAACTGTAGAATAATTAAAGGGTAAGTTACATGGTTTTTGTGCCCAGTGACTCAATTAAATCATTTCAACAGCTGTTTCGACATAATGTTCACTTTACTTACAAAGGCATTGTGATGCTGAAACAGCTGTCAGACTGCCTTTTATGTTAGCTGGCTTTATACCTACCCACAAACAGGGACAATGTTAAAAATTTGATTGTTGTTGGTTTTTTTTTCTCTCTCTCGTATCTGTACAAGCTGCAGAGGATAATATTGTTGCATTACATTCAGAGGACCTAGCTGAATAAAAAAAGAGCTAAATCACTTAAATTCCGGAAACCTTTCCCAGCAATTTTATTAGGAAGTGAGAGGCTAATTAAGACATCTTAAAGCCAAAGGTCTGCATGTGGGAAAAAAAGTTACCTACCTAAAACCGAGAGAGAGGGCAACACAAAGCACATATGTCTGCTTACAGGCCTGATACTTTTTAATTACAGTAAAAACGTAAATCATGTAAATCAGGAGACATTTTATTCAGTTCTGTGGAGTCACATCAGCATAAAACTGATGAACGAGAGATTCAAGTGAAGTCTCACATGGTTGCTTGGGAATTTTTCCACTATCTATTTAATTAATTTATTTTTTGCTAATTTGTCAAAACTGAAACTGTCCATGAAACAGGGTTAGATTTATTGAATCTCTCAACTCAAAAACTTATTAAAACATTCAAATGGTTGAAGCACTACCTTCTTTCAGTATTTTTGCACAAGAAATGTTTGGTTTTAAGTCAAAGTGATTTTTTTTTGTTTGAAAATTTTAGTAAATGTAGGGGTGGGGGAAAGATACTGGAAACTTTTTTGATATCTCACAGGTTTTAAATCAGAGAATTTGCTATTTTTAAGTCAGAGAAAATGGGATCCCTGGTTATCAGACATGCCACCCAGATTACAGAGACTTTTCTATCAGCTGCAAATGTATGGTCTAGACATAGAGTACACACCAGGAAAAAAAAAATATACTTATTGCAGATACGTTGTCTAGAGCATAAGAT
>NW_017728994.1:67456195-67461221 GCF_001723915.1 Gavialis gangeticus | reverse complement strand
ATACTGGAAACTTTTTTGATATCTCACCATATTTTGCAAGGATGGGATGACTTTCCTGCTCAGATGTACTGGTAGTTCAGATCCTGCTCCACAGGCTCACACAGACAGTTTCACTGATTTCCATAGGACTCGCCAGGTGAGAATGCAAAATTAAGCTTTGTACAAGATAAAGAAGCAGCACTCCTTTAGGCTCCTGCTGTACCCACTGTCTTGTTTGTTTGTATAGACTCTTGCTCTAAGCACTTGTAAGAATTCGGATTTTGCTAAGAACTGTACTTAATAAAATATTCATGTTGTTGCTACTTTATGGCATGCTTACAGCAGCACTGAAGAAAACTCCATTACTTTACATAGTTTTGGGTTGTCTCTTGAACTCTCTCCAATTTTTTCTCCACAGAATGCCCTTCACTTGATTCCTCATTCTAACATACCAAGAGTAATTCATCTTAAAAGAGCAACTGAAGCAATAAATTCACTCAGAAATACAGATGGGTCCAACTAAAAGCCATCTTCCTTCCTTCCATACTCCACAGATGCAGATTTGGGTTGGGATTTGGGTGCTGAACATAAATTTCTCTCTGCTGTGGATGGAATTATGGACTTTTAAAAAGGGGGTGCAGATGGCGATGTGCATCATCACATATACAGGAAACCCTTGCTATTCACGGGTTCGGTATTCGCAGTTTCAAATATTCATGAATGCCGAACCTGCATCTTAAATACATTTAAAGGACCTCAGTTCATGAACACAGTGCCTTATTCGTGGATTTCGCCATTTGTGGGGGATACAGGAACATATCCCTTGTGAATGGCGAGGGTCTCCTGTAAAACAGTACATATTTTTTTCCAGTTAAAAATAAACTAAAAACTTTACTAATAGGGTAGTGGCCTGGGGCTGTGTTATTCAGTTTAAGATAGAAGAAAAAACAAATATAACTGAATTGGAACGAGTTCAAAACCATCTGTAGGGCTGTGAAATAGGAGCTTCATCATTAGGAGCAGCTAACTGCATAAGAAGGGATAGTTTGATTGGTGGATCATCAAGACCATTACAAAGAAGATAGAGTCATTAACACCAGTGGAATGAAAAGTTTAGAAGGGATCAGGTAGATTATAATGAGCCATGAAGTCAACTGGCTCCTTCAGCACTGCCTGACTAGAAATGTTGCTGCCACTGCTAGGCAGTTGGTTTTCAACCTTGGGTGGAGAAGGAGTCAAAGGGGGGTGCGTGTGCACTAGTGCACCCCACTGTTCCTAGGTGGAATCAATGCACTGAAGCCAAAGACCCTTAATTTTGGGAGACCCTGTATTTGGACTCAGGGCCATGTTTGGTTTGCTAATGATAAACATAAGGGCTAGAGCCTGTGCTGTGCCAGAGTAGATCTAGGGTCTAGGTTGTAGTTGTGTTTGTCTCAGGATATAGGCAGACAAGGTTTTTTGGGTAAATCTCATGTCTTTTATCAGACCAGCTCAAACAGACTGGCATTCTTACATGCAAACCAGCCTCTGCCTTTTTTGCTATTCATTCCATTCAGAAAGAGCACACACCAACTGCAGATGCTTTCTCAGCCTGATGAAGGGTATTTATATCCAAAAGCTTGCTGAGAAGAATTTTTCCAACTATTTCAGTTGGTCTAATAAACGATATCAGATTTATCCAAAGAACCTTGTCCGCCAGAATCGATCTCAGTCATTCCAAAGTGTAATACTGCTCCAGTGTGGGCTTAACTGGCCTCTGAAGGATCCATCCCCAGTGTAGGGTATTACAGTACAGGACTAATGCCTCGGAGAAGGGGCCTGGTTAATATTTGCTGGGGCCCCCAAAATATTTAGTTGCCATATAGCCCCCCAGAACTTCCAGTTTTATTATCAATGGTGGAACTAAACCATTGTTCACAGCAGTGGGAAACTGAGACTCTGGCTTTATTCACACAAGAGTTTATTTGGCAACCTCTTATCACTACATTACTGCTGATGGAGCTCCACTGGGGGTAGTGACAATAGAAGGTTTAATGTAGGCAAGATATTGGCTTTCTTAACAACCTGGCAGTGAAGGCAGGTGAGATGACAGCTCTGTCCATCAATGTTCTGAACCTTTGCTATTACCAATACCTGTGAAATGATAGGAGATTTCCCCCAAAAGCCTAGTGGGCAAGACCTGGGAGGAGTGGAATTGCATTAAAATGTGCAAGCTCATACTCCCTCTGTGCCTCCATGCAAATGATGTTTTACTGCCTATAAACTTATTATAGGTTAAACCCCTCTGTGGCAGGGCACTGTTGGTGCCTGCCACTTTAAGGGCCTGGAGCCGGCAGCTGCCAGGTGCCTGATTAGGGCAGCCATTTTGGAAGCTGGGGCTGCCCATATAAACATGGTAGTTCTGCTGTGAGAGGCCAGGCAACAACATTGCCTGGCTGGAGGGCTGCAGAGCTACATCTGGAGGTAAGGGTGGAGCTGTAGGGGAAGGATAGGAGGCTCCTCATCTTGGGTATGATATAAAACTGCACGCTGCCAGGAGTGGGTGACCTGGTGGGGCTCTCAGTGGCGCAGGAGCCCCCAGGGAGTGCCAGGCCAGTGATTACCCTGGTGAAAGGTGGGTTGGGGCATCTTAACCCCGAGCCCTCATGACTGGGTGGGTTACCCCTTTGTTTGTAGGGCCCAGAGGACAGACCCCTGGAGAGAGTGAGGGGCTAGAGACTTGGACCTGATCAAGAGAGTACCCTCAGCTGGCCCATGCTGGGGCCAGGACCAGGACCGTCAAAAGGGCCAGGGGCCCACTGTGAGGGACACCCAAGAGCTGAGGGCCTGCGGTCCTGACTGGCCTGAAGGTGGGCCAGGGCTGGTAGCCAAAGGTCCTGGGGGGACAACACCCAAGAGGGGAAAATATTTTCAGGGAGCTGGATAGCCGAATGAAGGCGGGGTAGGCTGCCTGAATGGAGGGATCTTGGAGGGGTCCTGATAGAAGGATTCTGGGGCCCAGTGTGGGGCTGGTGATGATGAGAACACCTAGATGCCATCTGTGAGGTGGGCGGGCCACAGAGATTGGACCCGATTGAGCCCCCTGTTACACCCTCCCATCAATGTCAATGTCTAAATCTATACCAACTTTGCTAGGAACAGTATTTGTGGCTATGAGGGGGATCCCACTTTAGCCAGCGTATATTACCTATAATAGAAAATAACTTTTCTCCTGATACTTTAATTAAAGTATAATATCACTACTGCCTCACCAAATTAAAGTATCTGCAAATGTAATGAGTTTAATGCCATGGGCCATATCCTCAGCATAGAGCCAGTAAGATCAAAGAAGTGGTGACATTAGCTGAAGATTTGGACCAGTAATTATAATTTGCATTAGGCATCCAGGATGCAGAACAAGAGATGTACTCTGTGTAAGCCCATGTCTGCTGTGATCAGTAAGCCAACAGCATTAGGTCCCCTGCACTGCCCTAAGGCATCATCACTTACAGCTGATGTTGCAGAAACCAAAGAGCAGAGAAACAATGCTCACTGGTGCATTAGCTAGTGACTCATCCTATTCATAACTAGTTTGTATAAACTTCTTAGCAATAAGCACTTCTTGTTTAATGAGCACATGCATTTATTTTCTTTTTCCAGAAGCCATGCAAAAAGACAGCTTTTGCTTCACAAAGGGCACTGACAGACATGCAGGCCCCCACTCCAGCTCATGGCACTCTACATAAAGCACCATGAGATAGAGTGCACCTCCCCGCTCCCAAGTCTGTTGGGCCATAGCATGCCAGCAGGAGCTCAAACAGCCTGCCTGCAGCAAGGAGCCACTCCTCTCTCCCAGCCCCCTCCCCGGCCCCCCTCTCCAGCTCTATGGCTGTCTGCAGGAAGGGAGGGAAGTGGGAGAGGGGGAGTAAACTGCCAGCTAGGGTTTGCCCAGCTTGAGTTAGAGGCAGAGGGATTGGAAAAGGGCTGCGAGGGTAGGGAGGGTGCTCCCCATCCCCCCTCTCTTCTTGCAGACAGCCTTGGTGTCAGGGCTGGGCTGCATTAGCCCAGTCCCAATCAGGTGACAGATTAAGCCTAGGGAACCCAAATTCCCCAATGCGATCAAAAGTGGAGCACTTTAAATGTGCTCTGCAGCCGTGCACATGTGTCATGGCACAGCTGTACAGTGCTTTCAGGGGGCTGATCATGTGACAAACGTAACTTATGTCTCTGCCTAACCATTCGCATTCAGCTGTCCTTAATCACATTATAGCCAATGGGACTTCTAAATCTTTGCCTGCAGCATGTCATTTAAAGGGAGATTCTATAATACTTGCAGTAATGCTGTGTCATTTTTGCAGGATTGTTAAAGTATGCCTTAGACTTTGCAGCACTGCCGTCTCCCTTTCCACATCTCCTATTTCCTCCTTCTCTTACAGATGCAGGGGTCTTTAGTACTGCTCTACAGTCATCAACCCAACCTTCCCATCTGGTCTGACTGATGTTGCCTCAAACAGATGCAAGCTCACATGCGGTGCCGCTGTGCAAATACTTTCATATTCAGAAACATTTTGCACTTGACCTGATACATTTTCCAGTTTGAAACACCAGGATGTCTGCATCAACCTCTTTACATGCACTCAAACTTGACTCATGCACAACACCAACATGATGTCTGGTGGAGGGTGGGTGATTTTTTTTTTTTTTATTTATGCCTACTGTTTCCCCCATACAAAGATGGGCCTCTTACTTCTCTCCTCTTGCTCCCAACTCTGGATCTTAGTCTTCCTGAACCCTGTGCTCTTTCAGCTAAGTTTACTGACATCCCTGGAAACTGCTAACTGTTCGTTGATTTTTCAGAACTAAGACATTTACTGCAGGTCCAGAACATGTACACAGAAACCTATTTAAGAAGCTTACCTCCCCCTTCCAACATTTTTTAAATTTTGGTTTGTAAAACCAGTATCTTGTAAAGGCATACTTGAATCAGATTAATTAGTTCCTGAACAGCAAAATCACTGCTATATTTTAAAGTGTTAGTCTTTTGTTTCATTTAAGGAAGCTATATTTC
>NW_017728994.1:67436951-67451195 GCF_001723915.1 Gavialis gangeticus | reverse complement strand
CTCTGCATATGTGATAGCTAGACATTTGAACTAGACCCACTCCCTGGTTTAAATATGAGGAGGTTTTCTTAGTGGTGTAACTAGCTGGAGAGTGGGAGGGAGATCAAGCACTGGGGAGCAGGCAGGGAAGGGGGAGCTGCCTCAGGTGCATCCAGTACCCTGGCTGTTGCTGGCATTGTGTGGGAACCCACTTTAAGCTGGTTCTCCAGGGCTAGTGCTCCACTTGCCCCACTCTAGTTGTGTCACTGGGGCTATTTGCAGAGCTTTGGTTGTGAGCTCTAGCAAGGCCCAGTGTTTATTATCATTCAGGACACAGCAAAGTTTGATTGTTTCTGCAGGCATTTCAGAAGGCTTGGGTTTATGAATGTCCAGGACTTAGTTACAGGGTCACTATGAACATTACTGGAACAGCCAATAAAAATATTATCCCATAGTAACAACTGTGTTCAAAGAGTATCAGGGTTGCCAAGAGGACAACGCACATGTCTGGAAATGGGGGGGGAAAAAAAAAGACAGCTTCTTTCTTCCCCCTTCTATGAATACACGGTGATTTGGGGACAAGTCATTAGGTGGTACAAATCAGCACTGACTTCTGCAGGCTAAGGCCACTGTGGGGCAGTACTTTTTCTGAATCACATACCTTCCTTGCTTTGCACAGCACAGAGGATGCAATGCTTGCTGAGGCAGCAGCTTGGTATTTACTTTCTGTCTCACTCTGCTCTGTCATATTGGCTGCAGAGCAATAAACCCCATATTTACTGAGGTAGAGATCCAAAATTCCCCCTGCCTCATTTGCTCTCCAGCATATATTGGAGAATGAGGAAGGAACAAACTCCCCATGATTGTGTAATTAAAGATTGTATCTTATTAATGAGTACACAGGCAGATTTAAATTGCTGAGGTGACCTTAACTTTGAAGCATACCACACTGAGTCTGAAAGTGCCATGTAACTTCTCGAACAATTTTTATAGAATTTCCTAGTAAAAGTGAAACTGGTTATAAAAATTGCATTACTTGCAAGTATTTGCTAGATATTCCCTCTCCCTCAAATATGTGCACTCAGAAAGGGAAAGGCTTTGGGGAGGCCAGCGACATTGAATGCACAATTTTGAACTCATGTAGAATAAAAGCATATTTAAGGTTGGAGTGTTTGATAATAGACCCAACAGAGGTTTAGATGGCAAATGGGACTGCATGTTTGTTGGGTCATTTTTATGGGGTTTTCCTGGTGTTGAGAGGTAAGTGCTGATAGGCGGGACTCACTCTGCTGGGGATGGTAAACACAACTGAAAATGCTCTGAAATAAATGTGTAATGTATTATACACTGTGCAGAAGGGATTACATTAGTAGCGTTACTTTCCTGGCATTCCAGATCCATGCCTCTTGCCTTGTTTCTAGGCTTCAGGATCCGTCAAAAGAAGAAAAAATCCCTTTTGGGTTACTTTTAACAGGCCGACAGAAAGAATGATCTCCAAAGACATTATTTCAAAGTGAATGTGAGACAGACACTGAAAGAACAGATTGTTGAACCTCCTCATCAGAGAAAGTGAGAAATGGTATGAGTGGTGTGAGTCTTCTTTACCGGGACCCAGAACAGTTGGGATTTGTTCCCAGCTCTGCTACTGATCTACTGCATGACAGTGGGCAAATTACTTGCTCTCTCAGTTTGCTTTGTTTATGTGCTTGTGAGTTATCCATGCCTTAGCAGCTTGTCTATATGGCAGCAATGGGACACTGATCTTCATTGAAGCCAGGCAGGGACCGTTGTAATACATTTTAAGAATAAGTGATCCATACCCTGCTTGTAGCTGGCTTATAGAATTAAGCAGATTTAAGAATAACCTTATGACCTTTACTGAAATGCAAGACATGAACCAGCAACATCAGGACCTTGGCAAGTGTAAGGACAAAGCCTAAAATGTAGCTTGACATACAGGTATCCAGGCTGTAGCCGTATTGGTCTAGAGGAAAAGGCAATCCGGACTCATAGTAGAGATGATATCTTTTATTAGACCAACAAGATTTTTGCAAAAAAAATTCTTTAATTGCAAGCTTTTGGGCACAAACATCTTTCATTGGACATTGGAGAAAAGATTTGAAAAGTTCTCCTGGGTAGAAGTGAAAGTTCATGACATGCATGATTTCTTGATCATTATTTTAGAGGGAGAAGAGAACAAGAGATTCTATCTTAAGGTGTAAACAGGTGCAGCAAAATAATTGATAGGAAAAAATGTGAAAAATCACGAATCAGGTGTTTGGAGCATTCAGGGAAAATTGGAATTTTAGGCTGCATTTTGCAGAAAAAGGCAATACCTGTAGCTGAGCATTAGCTGCAATAATACTGTAAGTGATTGGTATACAAGTGTAACCAATTGTATAATAAGTGGTAATTAAACTCATTAAAGGTGGGGACCCTAGAAGGAGAGGGATCCAGAAGCCAAGATCAGAAAAGAGAACCAGCAGTACAAGTATGAAGTAGGTTTTAGAAATGCAGTATAAACAGTGCTTCTCTGAGAAGTGCTGTGGGAGAGAGGAAGCCCCAGGTTGGTGACTGTTCAGGAAAATTTCTGTTACTGTTTCAGGAAAATATCCAGCCCTTTTGCCTGCTGCTCTGAGTCTCTCCCCCAAGGCATCACACAAGTCACATAACTGCTAGTCGTTCTGCATTGCTCCTTTTCTTCCTTGTATGATCACAATTGTGCCGCTTTACTTGGGCCCATTAACATAGGACATTATCTCGCTTGCATGGCTTGGGAAGCCCCATTGATGACATCTCAACTACAGCTATAATCAGAAGGAGGGACTACAGCATACTAAATTCTAGTTGTCACAGACCATCTAAATTACAGATTAAGCAGCAACCTGCATGCTGGAGGAAGAGAATACTGGCTGTGGGTCTGAGGTCCCATTCAATGGCAGTCGAAGGTCAGTCCCTACGATAGTTCTGTATTCCTGTAAATCCTCAGACACAAAGCTGCCGAGGGAGATTATAGGTTCTTTGCAAGATAGGAAACCAAATGGGTTGTCTTTCTCATTCAGTAAGGTAAGGATAAAATAATCTTTAGCCACATAAAGGTATGAGATTCATCACTTTTCTTTGTGGTTGTGACTCATCTTTTAGATGGTGATGTCAAAAACACAATGCCACAACTTAAATGCATAAATAAACCACTGTGCCTCACCACCAGCTGGACCTGTGGAGTAGGTGGTATTTAGGGATGTGCAAAGCGGGCCCTATTGGATTTGGATTCAGATTTGGCCTGAATTGGGACAGTGATTCGATTAGTTGATTCAGATCACTGTCTATGGTTCGATTCAGCCAAATCTGAATCTGAAGATTCGATGCTGATTTGGAGAACCAGTGATTTGGCCATAGGCATGGTTTTAAATGTTTTTTCTACATACCTCGAGGTACCAGTGTGGCTTGTGAATGCTGTGATGCTGGGGCAGATGGAGCGTCTCGCAGCAGTGCAGGGGGCCCCCCACGTGCTCAGTGGTGAACCCGGACGTAGACCAGTACTTCAGGTCTACTTCCGGGTCTGCCAGGGAGTGCAACGGGGGGCCTTCCTCCCCCCCCAGCTCAGTGATCAGCTGTGGGGGAAACCCAGATGCCTCCTCAGACCCAGGAGGCACCAGCAACTGAGCTGGGGGGGTGCACGGGCCCCCAGCACGTTCTCCAGCAGACCTGGAATTGGCTGGAAGTATTTCTGGTCTACTTCCAGGTCTGCTGCCGAGTACGCTGGGGAGCCCCCTGCGCTCCTGTGGGACACTCCATCTGCCCCACCATCGCAGCGTTGATGAGCCACCTACTACCTTGAGGTATGTAGAAAAAACATTTAAAGCTGTGGCTATGTCCAAATCGCCAAAACTTTCCAAATCTCTCTGAATCGATCTGGAGGGTTCCAATTCAATTCTGAGACATTAAAGGGTCCTCTGATTCAGTTTGGATTTTGATTCAGCCACCATATTGGGCCAAATCTCCACCGAATCGAATCGGGGACCAAAGCTTTGCACATCCCTAGTGGTATTACATTACTGCTGTTTATTCCTTCCATGCTGAGAGGCCTGCTTCAGATCCCAGGTAAGAGCTGAATAATCTGTAGCAAGTACAACCCTAGGAATTTAGGACTGTTGTTCTAAAACTTTATAATGGATGCCCTGAATTTAGCAATAAAGCATAAACAAAATAATAATTTTCAAAAGCAAAGGAAAGTTCCAGGGGACAATTCAAAATGCTTAGATTAGAAAAAAGCAGTAGGGCCCTGAGGTGGCAAATGTTTCAGTGATAGCCCCAATCCCACACTGATTCATATCGTAGAAACCCAGCTATGCCTCACATCAAACAGCCTCTAAGCCTGTTAATAACTGATAACGCACTAAATTAATACATTAAGGACAGTTGTGAAAAAGGAGTCCTTTGAACAGGGGTCTTGGCGAGAGATCTTGCTGTGCACAAAATATAGTTATGTTCAAACCTGAAAGGATTTCATGTCCTTGAGAAGCAAGGTTTGTTTGGCAATATTGGATTAAATATAATGTTGGGAGAGATGTTAGACAAGCTTTTAGGCAAAAAATGTCCTGAAGATATTGAAATTCACTGTTTAGAAGATACTGAAATCTGCCATTTAGAGCCCTGGAGTATCACAGCTACATATGACTCTGCTGCCTTCATGTGTTTGGTTATTTACTATGAGGTTCACTCACCCAGTCAGCCTGAAGAAGATATATAATAGCTGAAGACACAAAAGCTGCTTACAGACATGAACCTCCCCCCGCCAAAAAACCAGCCCTTTACTTTCAGCTCAGCATACCGCCGCACCAAGCACAGTGCATGGCTAGAAGAAGCATTGTGTTAATATGACCTGGCTCACTCAACATCTGTTTAGATGGGGAGCTTCAGAGGGGTTTTTTGGCAGTTTGATTCAGCTATTAGATTTAATCAGCTATTAGATAAAAGTGCCAAAAAGCCCTGCTGAAGTGCGCAATTTATACAGACACTGGGGAGTCAGGTCAAACTGACGTACTTCCTTTTCTGGTAAAGCAGCGTTTTGTGGGGTTTTTTTTGTTTTTTTCATATCTGTCAGCGGCCTAACAAAAAGCACCCATTACTCTAGGATAATACAATGACACAGGGATTCTGTCTCTAAAAAATTAAATAGTATTACATTGGTTTTTTTTTTCTGGAATAGCAGTTGGTGGTGGACAATATGGGCCTCTGGCAATAATGGGTGGTTATAAGATTTGCATGCATTCAAGTGGTTGCTCTTTTTTTGTGGATATGATTTATGAAAACTCATTTTTAAGGGATAATGATATGCAATGTTTCAGAACAATAAAACAGAACACTTTGAAGACAATCCAAGTAACTAAAGTTATTCTGTGCTTTACAGCTCTGCTAAGGCCTAAAAGTACAGTGAGAAATGATTTCAAACTCATGTATAATTCAACAGCAGCAACTCCTTTAAGGTATAGTTTTCAGGGGTAACAACAATCAATGCTCATTCACCATCATCATCTTGAAAAGGATGAGCCCATAACCTCTATGCACAATAGCATTGCAGCAACATCTCTTCCCTTTTGGGCTTCTATGAATAACCCAGTAGGGTGTGACAGAAATGTTTCCTGAGAGCCAGACTGACTATGAATATCTTTTCCTCAGAATCTCTATCTGTATTCAGTGCTTAAATGTATATCATATGTTGCTTTTCAAGTGTAAGTATCTACAGTCATAAAGATACCAAAAAATCCCCATTTGTGACAGTAGAGAGATGTGCCTATTTTTCTTTTGGCAACCAAAACTGTTTAACCAGATTTCTTAGGATAAACATCAATGTGTATGGAAATAATGGAAAATGCATTTGACCATATGCAGTTTCAGATGCTCCATTTAATCTTTTTTTAAATAAATGCCACATTATGAAAAATCAAGTTTCCTCCATTTGAATTCTCTATCAGCTAGATGCATTGCTTCCGGCATAGGACTAAGTCTCATACAAAAAATGTCAGGAAAGTGCAGGACAAATCACAGCCAGAGGCTTTAAGATGCCTATTAAGCCAGGTGTGGGCAAAATGAGGCCTAGGGGCTAGATGCGGCCCACCAGGCCATTCTATCTGGCCCACGGGGCCGCTAAAAAATTTAGAAAATTAATATTAATCTGCCCCGGGCTGCCTGTCATGTGGCCCTTGATGGCTTGCCAAAACTCAGGAAGCAGCCCTCTGCCCAAAATAATTGCCCGCCCCTGTATTAAGCCAATACCATCCTGGAAATAAGTCGGTTTGCCTCTTGTAGCCAGACTGCGGATAGCCTACTATTACACAGAGTAGAGTGATGAGAAGCCTAGATAAGACAAATAAACCTAGGTAAGCCTGACAAGGTGCTTTGGGTGAATCTGATATCTTTTATTAGACCAACTTAAATAGTTTTAAATGTTTTCTTAGCAAGCTTTCGGGTTATAAACCCTATGTCAAGCTGAAGAAGCATCTGCAGTTGGTGTGTGCTCTTCCTGGATGGGATGAATAGCCTCTGGCTTCTTTACTATTCGTTCCATCTAGGAAGAGCACACACCAATTGCAGATGCTTCCTCAGCCTGATGAAGGCTTTTTAAACCTGAAAACTTACTAAGAATTTTTTTCTCCAAGTATTTAGGTTGTTCTAATAAAAGATATCAGATTCACCCAAAGAACCAGGTCTGCCTATGTCCTTAGATCAACACGACTATGACCTACACCCCTAGGTAAACTTAATACATTTCAGCATTCATTCGATTTTTGCTCTGAATGCAGATGGGAGGATCTTGCAAATAACTTCCTTTGGTTTGTAAACCCTGTTTTTTTTGTGTTAGAATAGCTGCTGTTCTTGCCTCCCTACACTCCCTGCTTTCTAAGATTTTCTCAAGGATCTAGTTGAAAGTATTAACATGCCCCCACAGTTCAGCAAGTGTCGAAATATGCAGTTTCAGGCACTGAGGACATCTGATCACAAGGAAGCATAGAATGAGATTGTGATTGCAAGCGGGAAGATGATATGAGGTCAGTAGTTTTTTTCTAAAACTCAGATATTCTTTCCTATGTTCTTAATCCCAGCTGCTAAGGCAAGAGGAGAATTAGATGGAAAAAACGGAAGAAATATAAAGAGAATTTTGATGCACAGTCACACACACACTTAAAACTCAGGTTGAGCTGTGTGGTATTTGGGTGGAAACCAGTGTGGTGGCATAATTAAAAAGACACATTGTGTGGCTCTGATTAGAGGTGCAGGAACTCAGTGAACTGTGCATCCATCCAGAAACGTACACATTTTATTTATCTGGTCATAGAATCAGGGCTAACCATTAAGGAGAAATGTTATAAGACTCCAGTAGAGCCAGGTACTCATGGATGTGCTTAATTTTAAGCGTGGGAGTGGAATGATTGCAAGTCACTCTGATTATTCCTGGACTTAATATTACACACATTCAAAATGTTGTGTGGATCTAGGCCTTAGTGGAACTTATCAAAAGGGAAAATTGCATATTTACTCTCAATTTAGCACAGATTGTGGAGAACCCAATTGGGGAGAAGCTCTTCTCAATTTGCTGCTCAGAGATGGGGAGGGATTGGTTGAGAACGTGAAGGTGGAAGGTAACTTGGGTGACAGTCACATGAAATGGCAGAGTTCAAGATCCTAGGGGGAGGAAGGAAGGAAACCAGTGGAATAAAGACACTGGACTCCTATTTGGCACTAGTGAGACCTCATTTGGAATAAAGTGTCAAGTTTTGGGCACTGCACTTCAAAACAGACATCGACAAATTAGAAAGAGAGGTCTGGGAAACATGATTTATGAGGATAGGTTGAAAGAATTGGTATTATTTAGTCTGGAGGTGGTAAGACTGAGGGACCATTTGATAAGTTCACATTTCTGAAGAGTGGTTACCCAGAGGATAGAGAGAGACTGTAGGGGACAGGGCTAAGAGCAAGGGTCTTACGTTGCAGCTAAGGGAAATTTAGGCTGGTTGTTAGGAAGAGCTTTCTTCCTATGAGGGTGGTTAAGTATAGGAACAAGCTATCTAGAGGGACTGTGGAAGTTTTTAATTGCTGGCTACACAGACACTTGACTGGGATGGTTTAGTCAGGAATGATCCTGCCTTCAGTGGGGAGATGAACCACAGAAACTCCTGAGGCCCCTTCCAGCCCCACTTCTCTACCATTCTATTGCCAGGTACACTAGTGTCAATCAGGAGTAACTCCACTGAAGCCAGTTAAGTATATAGAAATGGGAGGATAGTTCAAATGCTGTGCCTCACTCAGTATACCTTATTATACAACAGCCCTATGCAGACAGCTGCAATAAACCAAGCTTGATAACCTATGGGTGACAGTATTGGGTCAGATCCTCAGCTGATGTAAATTAGCATGTCACCTTTGAGTCCAGTGAAACCATACTGATTCATTAGCAGCTGAGGATGTGACCCCATTATTTTTTATGGTCAGTCACTATAAATGCCTGGGATACATACTGCACAGTATAACTATTATATGTTACGCATGCAGCATCCAAAACTCGTCTGGAGATGCATGCAGTAAATCTATGATGACTACACCATTAATTCATGGATTCATAGAGTGTCAGGCTGGAAGGGACCTTGGACGATCATCAGGTCCAGCTCCCTGCACCAAGCAGGAAAGATAATTGGGGGTCAGATGACCCCAGCAAGGTGACTGTCTAGACTTCTCTTGAAGATCTCCAGGTTAGGTGATTGCACCACCTCTGGAGGGAGCTTATTCCACGGTCTGGACACCCTGACTGTGAAGAAGTTTTTCCTAATGTTGAGTCTGAATTAGTCTTCCAGGAATTTGTGGCCATTACTTCTGGTTTTCCCCTCAGGTGAAAATGGAAATGGAGGTGTCAGGGGGGTGAGGGACAGGCTGGAGCAAGGGGAAGGGGGATGTAGCAGTGCATGTAAAAGTGAAGAGGTACCTGGGGAGTCAGATGTCCGGCAGGTTGTAGTGTGTCAGAATTGCAATGTCTATATTGAGTCCATCAGTTTCTGTACCTACTACCTAGGAGGCTGGTGAAGTGCAGTTCATAGGCTCGTCTGTGAAAAGTGGTTTGTAAATTCATACAATCACTGAACCTCGCTAACTTCATCACCAGAAGCCAACTTCCTACAGCCCAAAAACACAATGATTAGATCCAGGCCATGCCATGCCATGACAAGACATGAATAACCTGCCAACAATATCTCCAGTATGGAGATATCTTCAAAATACAATACATATCTCCATCAGGGCACCAAGTGCCCTGCTGGAAAATACATGGAGACACCAAACACCAACTGCGCACCAGAATAAGCGGACACTGAAAATGTATCAAAGACAACAAGAGAACACCACCTGTCTCCAATCTCTGTCTGGATCCTCAAAGGGAATTTACAAACCACTTTTCACAGACAAGCCTATGAACTGCACTGCATCAGCCTCCTAGGTAGAGAAACTGATGGACTCAATATAGACACTGGAATTCTGGCACACTACAACCTGCTGGACATCTGACTCCCCAGGTACCTCTTCACTTTTACATGAACTGCTACATCCCCCTTCCCCCCACCCCAGCCTGTCCCTCACCCGCCTGATGCCTCCATTTCCATTTTCACTGACTGGCTTTCTTGCCTGCATTGCATGCCAGCCTCTGGCTTCTTTACTATTCCTTCCATCCAGGAAGAGCATGCACACACAGAAACTTCAGGTGCTTCCTTAGCCCGACAAAGGGTTTTTCAACCTGAAAGCTGGCATCCCAGGCAGCTAAGCTGAGCTCACCTGGAGCCTCTCAACTCCACTGCAACCAGCAAGCCTCAGGCCTGTCAAAGATGTGACTAATTTGGGCTTTCCCTAGTCCGGACTGTGTGCGTGTGTGTGGTGGCTGGAGGTTATGGCGCCTCCTACCTGCCTTTCACTAGGGGGATCCTTGGTCCTGGCATTTCCTGGGGCTGCCATGCTACCAGCAGTCCCACCAGGCCTCCTGACCCTGGCAGAGTACAGTTTTAGTCGTCATGCCCAGGACCTGGGGCCTCCCCCTTCCCTATAGCCCCAGTCCATACCTCCAAGTTCATCCTGTCATGGAAGCTCAGCAGGGACATGTTCTTCCCCTGCTGGCTGGTGATGCAGTGAGTGCCCCCTCCAGCTCTCAGAGCGGGGCATTAACTGGTTTTAAAAAATAAAATGGAAATAGGTGCAGACAGAGTGAGGAGGGTGGCATTCACTCAATCTGCACCTGGAGCTTGGGGAACCCCACCAGTGGGAGATTCACCTTGAGGAACACCAGCTGCTCCACCAAACCAGGATCCAAGCAGGTGTGGTGGGGTGTCACTACATTCTCAGCAATGCTGAACATCCTCTTACTTGGAACACTGGTCAGTGGACAGGACAGGTGTTTCTGGGCAACCGTGGCCAGATCCGGCCATATCTGGCTGTGGCTTGCCCACTAGGCCAAGGGGTTGCACAGCAACAGCTCCATGTCGTCGGCGAGATAGGTAGCCACCAAGGCCTGAGTACTACCTGCCTGATGATGGGATCTAGTGCCTCTGGATCCCACCATGGAAGCCATGCCCTTGGCCCATATTGGCAGTGCCTGTGGTGGAGGAGGAGACTGGCTGGTGGATGGCATGCTAGCATGGACCAGTGGATCCCCCTCTTTCACATCCCCCCAACTCTGCTGTTCTGTCTCCCTTACTCCCTTCACCAGAACCTCCATCCACTGATCCAGGGTTTGGCTGCTGCATACACTGCCCTTCACCCTTGGGTCACACGTGGCGGCCAGCACATGGACTGTATTGGATTGCAAGGGATCAAGCCATTTCCTGATGCCCTCACCAGTGCCTGCATGTCTGGTGACAGCGGCTTGCCCCAGCCAGCAACATTGATCCCCTGGAAGTTCTCCATTTGGCTTTGAAGTTCCCTCACTACAGGGATCACCTGGCTAAGGAGGGCATCGCCAGCACTGAAGATCTTGGTAACCTTGAGGAAGGGCTTGAGGACTACCAAGATCTGGGAGATGGTATCTCACTCAGCTCTGTTAAGGGGGCCGCTGATCCCAATCTCCCCGCGCAAGGCCATCTCATGGATGGCTTTCTGTTGCTCCACTAGCCTCTCGAGCATCAGGTATGTGGAGTTCCACCGAGTCTCCACATCCTGCATGATTTTGTGCTTTGGGATGTTCATCGCTGCTTGTTTGTCCTGCAGCATCTTGCCCCACTTGATGCTCCAGTGGAAGTAGCCTGCCACCTTCCTGCATTTTAAAATGAGCTTGTTTGTGGTGCCCAGCAGCCCTGTCCCCCTCTAAAGCATCCCTAACGATGAGGTGGAACTTGTGTGCCACACAACGGATGCCAACAAAGTTAGCATCATGGATGGCCTTGTCCATATTGTCCCCATTGTCGGTGATCATGGACCCGTGGGTGAGCTCACCCTGCCTAATGAGTCACCCCTGCACCAAGTGGTTCATAGCCTCCATGATCTCTGTTGCCGCGTGGGACTCATCCATCACCTTTGCTTGAAGGAGAGCCTGACGATGGTCAGACTGGTTGCACCAGTGCCCTGTGAGGGAGAGGTAGGCGTAATCTCCATCCTGGCTGCTCCAGATGTCTGAGGCGCAGCCTGTGGACCTGCCTTGCACAGCTCCTCCCTCAAGTACTCCCTGAATGCCTCATACATAGAGGGCACAACCATCCTGCTGAAGGTGGTACATGTGGGCACTTGGTAGGGTGGGGCCATGAGTGCTATAAGCCACCTGAACTCTGGCTGCTTAACTAGGAAGATGGGGTGGACATCAACAGCAAGCATCTCCCCAGTGCTCTGGGTGATCTTGCTTGCCCTTGCAACTCACCCCTCTTTCTGTCCGCCTTTTCTCCACTGTTCCAGAGTGGCCTGGGGACAGGGGCTTCAGAGCAAGACAGGGACTTCCCTTTGGGCACACTCCCACTGTTGCCAGGCTCTGGAGGAGCAAGGACAAGGGGGTGGTGCCTGCAGAGATGCATCAGCATCCCTGTGGTGCTTATGTGTTTTGTTCCCTTTGCCTGAGTGGTTTTGGCTTGGCAGTGCAGGCAGGTAGTGTATGTGGGATCATCTGTCAGCTCAAAATGATCCCAGACCACACTACCTGCTCTATTCTGGGGTGAGGGTTTGGGTGCATTTGTGGATGCTGCATTTCCACCTTCATCAGCAGGCAGAGGCAGAGCAACAGGAGGAGCAGACTCAGCTGATGGTAGAGGTTGTGGAGGTTGCCTCCACAACCTCTACCTCAACCTCCTGTGAAGTGCCTTCTGGGGAAAGAAACCTGGCTCTAGGGGAAACCTGAGTGGTGTGGAGCACAAACTCAGGTGATTCCCCATCCTTCCCCAGAATTTACCTTGCTATGGCACTCAGATCCAGCTCTAGCTCAGTTCTTCCTCTGGCACTGGAAGGCTCAGCATGGGAAGTGAAATGGGGGTGGAGGAAGCTGTCATGCTGGTGCTGCTGCTTGTTGTCATGGTGGCAGTGTGAGGGGGTGTTATGGCTGGTGCTCTTGGAGGGGATGCAGACTCAAACACAGGCAGTGGCACTGATACTGCTCCCCTCTCTTTGCTGCCTGTAGAACTGGAAGCCTCATCCCTACTAGTTATAGGAAGAAGGTTGTGTCTCAGTTTGAGGGGTGGGGGGGGACTTACATCCTTCCCTCTACCCCATCTTCTGCCCCTTCCTGAAGACTTGCCAGGTTTTCCACCATGCTTCATGGTGTGTTTCATAGTGTCTTGTCCTTATAAAAATATATAAATGTATACATGCCTTCCTATATAAATTCTATATTATAATATGCTGCAAGATATAAATGTATAGAAATAAAAATATATAAATGTATCTGTCTTCCTATATCAATTCTATAGTATAATAGCCAATGAAATTGAAAATAATAAATCAATGAATATAATAATAAAATGAAAGTGTCTAGAAAGAGAGCAAAAAGTATTGGGGAATCCCACTTGCTAGGCTAGCAAGTAGGAAATCAAATCAATGGTAGTAGTAGCCTTTGTTATCTAATGCTCCTGAGCTGCTGGAAGATAGCTCAGTAACTGTCAGACCCCAAGGCCGAAAGCAGGTCAGTTCAAACAATGCTGCCTTTTATGCTGTGTTTTCTTTCCTCCCCCAGAGCACTGGGATTGGGACCTCAGGGAAGGATTACTCTCACTGACCAGCTACATAGTCAATATGAGAGCAGACCTTCCCTCCTCTTCCCCCTCCCTCTCTTTACTTTCTGTTTCCCTGCAGGCAAGCCCAGGTTGAGCTTCAAAACTTCAAAAGTTTTGACTGCCCTTGTTTCATTTCAAGGCTGCTTTGAAGCCTTTCATTTCATTTTGATTTTGCTGTTTTGAGCTCAAAATGAGTTGAAACAGCATCAAAACGAAACAGCCGGTGAAATTTTGCACAGCCCTACAGTGTAGGTCCACTTGTATCTGCAGCCTAACTTCAAGCATGACCACACTCCCCCATAACTTGGTATTGTCCACAAACATGGCCAATGAGCTCTTTACCCTCACATCTACCTCATTAATAAAGATGTTAAAAAAAGAGTGCTCAGAAATCCCCTTGGCTCAGTAAGGGCATTCAAGAATGCCTGAGGACTAAACGGATGGCATACAACCAGTGGAAGGGAGGAGCTATCACCAAGGAGGACTACTCCTCCTCAGCCCAGGAGTGTGGGAGGGCTATTAGGAAGGCCAAGGCAGAGATGGAACTCAGTCTAGCCTCCAAGATTAAGGACAAAAAAAGTCCTTTTTCAAGTACATTGGGAGCAAGAAGAGGGCACCAGGCAATGTAGGGCCCCTGCAAGACTCAAATAGTAATCTTGTGGCTATGCCAGATGAGAAAGCTGATATTTTTAACAGTTTCTTTGCCTCTGCTTTCTTGAACAGGGACTGGGACATCCCTCCTACCAGAGGTAGGGACAATCTCAGGGTAGCTCTGTCAGGCCTTCAGTCAGCATAGATGTAGTTAGGGATCTTCTGGAAGGGCTAGACATTTTTAAATCTGCAGGTCCAGATGCCCTCCACCCAAGGGTGTTGAGGGAGCTGGCAGGGGTCATCGTGGAGCCGTTGCCCCAGCTGTATGAGCATTTGTGGTCATCTGGCCAGGTGCCGAAGGATTGGAAACTAGCTAACGTGGTCCAAATTTTTAAGAAAGGGAGGAAGGAGGACCCAAGTAACTATAGGCATATAAGCCTCACCTCGGTGC
>NW_017728994.1:67424043-67431951 GCF_001723915.1 Gavialis gangeticus | reverse complement strand
TTTCAGTTAGGGTGGGCAGAATCTGGAACCAACTTCCTGTGGAGGTGGTCCTCACCCCTACCTTAGGCAACTTCAAGAGGAGGTTGGATGATCCCCTGTCTGGGGTCTTGTGAACCCAGCATTCATTCCTGCCTGTGGCAGGGGGTCAGGCTAGATGATCTGTTCAGGTCCCTTCTGACCTAGCTACTATGAAACTATGTTGAAAAGTACTGGACCAAGCACCGAAGCCTGCGGGCAAGATTAATTGGCAATGCTAATTAATTAATACTGAACTAAATCAACACTAATAAAATACTGAGTGTGTGATACAGTAAATAAAAGTTGAATATCATTACACAGGTAACATCCCTTCCTGTATTTTACACACAGGCTGTTCATATTAGACCATGAGCTCCTTTTAGGTGGTATGGCCTTATGTCATCCTTCACACAGCTCTGTGCCTAAAATGGCATGGTCTAGCCCTTAATGATGAATACCTAAATGATGTATTGCTCAGGACTCAAATATGTAGCAGGCTACAATTTTTGCAACATTAATTTAAGCAGTTCCAATAGAGATTAAAGCAAAATCTTACAGAGAAAACCCCTTTGCATGCTGCAGTTTGCTAAGAATGTGAGCAATAGAGTCATGCATAATTCATGCATGACCACAAAACAGCTACAGTAGCAGTAGGCACACATCAAGTAATTCAGCTTCTCCTCAGCCTGAGGAACTTGGCCATCGAGCAGTCTCTGTGGAGGTTTGGCTTGGCCCGTTCTGCATTATTAGACGGCTTTTTGGCTTCCCTCTGCCATATGTTCAGGTGCATGTTTTAGTAGTTCAGAATAAGGCAGACTAATAAGTTACATAGGTGGCTTTGCACCCTGCTATAGAGGGGGTAAGTAAGGCTCTTCCGAAAGGCCATGTATGACCTTAATGTTAATTCCTGTACACAAAGGCCTACACATTGAATATCAGCTAGGGCTTTATTCCCAACAAAAATATGCCGTTGTGTTTTAGTTCTCACTAAAGCACCACTGACCATGTTTCAACCTGGCTCACAATAACGTTTCTCCCATCACACTATTACTGCCAGGGATTCTATAGTTTGGAAAGTCAGAACACCAGACAATGCCCGGCTTAGCCTGTGAAAGCTAAACACTCAGAAAGGCATAGTATCTTTAACATTAATGTACAGTAAAAATGTTCTTCCTGATAGAGCATGGCCCTGGGATGTAATTTAGCCAAAAGAACATATTTTCAGCTTTCAGAAAAAGCCCTCAGTGTCAATACCAGCATGGAAGAAAGACTAAATCAATCAGTCATGCCTTCCTGGAAAGTTCGTACATTGATGCATTGCCACTTGATGCAATTTTTCTCTTTTTTTCCCTTTAGGTTCATGGCTCCAGGTATTTCTTTTAAAGCCCTCTTTTGTGCTAAAGCCTCGTTGGGTGCCTGCTGCTATGGTGATGTAGGTGTCTACTAATTCCCCAGATGTCGCTAAAACAAATGTGCAAGAAAATGGTATTTAATAGATCAAGGAGAGATTAATGCGGTGGTAAATGGGAAGAGGCAGGGCAATGTCTTAGCAAGCTGCTGTTTTCTGATCTTGACTCGCTCATCAATACTTTTCAATCTACTCTGCTGAGAGGGATATCGCTTCTAATGCCCTCAGGTCACTGCAGCCACACATCAAAGCTGTAATCCTTGGGCTGGCAGCACTGTAAATGATTCCTTTATTGGTCTTTATAACTGTAATTGCCATTGAGCAGAATCTTTATATATTTCTCACTCCAAATGATGTGACTGATGGCATGAATGGTCTCTACACAAGGCTGAAACTGATAGTTTGTAACTGTGGAAAGGGGATGCATAAATGCTATCAGTTGGCAATTACATCTTTCAAAAACAATTTCTTGACAAAGAAAGTCTGGGATACTATGTATTCCACTTCTCTATAGTTAAGTCAATGGCGACACTCTAGTCTAAAGCAAAGCCTTAATTTTCTGGGCTTTATAAGAACTCAGCCATAAAAGGTAAGGAAAAATCTTCTAAAGTTATAGTAATAGAAAAAAAATTGTGATGTTGGGCAGTTTTGTATGCTTGTACAGCTCAAGAACAACTCTGATTTATGGTGTTCTGATAGCTCAGGGAACGGTTTATGAATTATTGAGTCTCATATATTTTAGGTCACTAGTTCAAATCTAGACCAGGTTGAGCCTGAGTAAACTATTTGTCACCTAATGGCTGTTTAGTGGAATGAACTGATAATCTCATGCAAGTACTTAGTGGACAATTGTGCGCATCATTAAAACCCCATCAAAATTTGCGCTAACATGCAGTGTTACTGGTAATCTCAGCAGAGAGAATGAATGAGCATGAAAACTGAACTGTCCTCTCATGCCTAGAGGAAATACTACTGTGGCACATTGTGGAATAGTTTGGAATAAGCTTTACTTGCTGTTGACTATTCTGGGACTGAGCTGATTTAGCAGCCTGCCAACTTCTGAACATCCCCTGAGATTATTCTCTATGAGTTCCCTTGAGGAATCTGCATGTTAATTAGTACTGACAGAAGAAGCAATTACAGGTCTCCATGATTTTTAATTCCCCCTACAAATGGGAAATTCAGAGACTAAAGAGCAGCATAGACTAAGGGATCTGGGACTGTTCAGCCTGGGGAAGAGAAGACTGAGGGGGGATCTGGTGGCCATCTGTAAGTATGTAAGGGGTGAATATTGGGAGCTGGGAGAAAAACTGTTTACTAGGGTACCCCAGTGGAGGACAAGGAGCAGTGGTCATAAACTGTTAGAGGACGGTTTCAGGTTGGATGTAAAGAAGAACTTCTTTATGGTAAGGGTGCCCAGAATCTGCAATAGGCTTCCCAAGGAGGTGGTGCAGTCCCCAACCTTGGAAGTCTTCAGGAGGAGACTGGAAGACACCTCACTTGGATCATTTGATCTCAGCAGTACTGCTGCCCAGAGCTGGGGGGTGGACTTGATCTTTTGAGGTCCCTTCAGCCCGTAATTTCTGTGATTCTATGATTCGATTTATAGCTCCTCAAGGAGATTAGACATAGAAGAGGAACAATGGGGATGAAGACATGTTTCTCCATGGAGCCTGTTTTGAAGCTCCAACCCTTCTATGCCCTCTTAAATCCATCTTAGAGCAAGTCTTATTTGAAGTCCATTAAAAAGCCTCCTGCTAATTTCAGTGGGCTTTGACTTAAGCCCAATGTGAACAAACTGTGAGATAACTTTCCAGTTCTCATGATGTATAGGCCAGTGCGTGCACCTCTACAGCAGGGTATTCAACTTTGGTCCTAATAGAGCCCTTTCTCTCTTGCTTTAATACTGCTTGAACCAGCCAGACCATCATCTGTGAAAATCTGCAGGTAGGTATTTATAGAAATATTATGCAGGGGAGGGACATTGCCTCCCACCCATAAGTCGGTCTGGCCAGCAATTGTCTAACAGCACTCCAGTGGGCTCCCATATTGCTGGTGTCATGAGAAATATTGCTTTTCAGCTGCCAGTCGCAGAGGCATGGAAGTGTCCATTTTAATCAGCCACCAGCGAGAAATGTGTGTCTCTGTGTGAACTCAGAATGCTGAGCTTGGCAAAAAGAGGGGCAGCTTTATTTTAAGAAAAAAAATGTCAGCCTTTGAACTTCTGTTTGCCTTGTATCAGGATTTTAATGGGGGCTGGGGCGATGTGGGCACTGAGGTGCATGGTTGACAGCCCAGAGGTTGCAAGTTTGAGGCCATATCAGACATGCTTACAGCATGGCCTGTCAGATTCCAACAAAATCTGCAAATTATGCCTAAATACCTTGTCACAGGGACATGAAAGAGAGGAGTTTAATGCTGTTGGAAGGGGTATTTCTGTGTTCAACACTTCTCTCTATAGAGCAATCCCTTTCTTGCAGGTTTGTCTACAATTATTTCTCAATAACTGGGAAGTCTGAGGGTTCCACTGACATCAACCCAGCTGCCACTATTGACAAAGTGGAGCTATGCTGATTTACAGCGGCTGAGAACTTGCTCTTATTAGGAATGGGGTAGAGTGCACATGAAGGGCCTGTTCCTACCTTTAATTGCTTGAGAAAGCTCCGATATTAGTTTTATGCCAGTGATAAATTTGATCCTTTCTCCACTGTCTGAGTAAGCAGTGCATTGCACAGTAATAAATGGCTCTGCTCTGCTCTTAAATAATCTTTTTATTGAAGAGCAACCTATTATTCCACGAGTAATTAGAACAAATCAAATTATTACATTTCCTAATATACAACACTCTACCTAGATCATTTACAAGAGAAGTAATTTAGGATTGCAAGCTTGTTTCTTTCCAGGGAGCACATCCCTGATCTCTAGTAAATCAGAGCTAATAAAAAAATATGACTGCTTTTAGAACAAACAAATTGATGCAAAAAACATATGGTGTAAAGACATGGGGAAATGCTTAGTTATATCATAAATGTGTCTGTGGATGAACTTGCTGAATTTATTCACAGCCATATTAATAAATGAGAAACACAGTGATAAATGAGGATACACAGAGTAGTTTTGTATAGCGAACTCATGTGGAAATTATGCAAGGCTGTATTAATAGACGGAAAAATGTTCAAAGCAGTTAAAAGGTGGGAGAAAGGAAAATAGTATTCAGGGGACAAACTAGCACCAGCAGCTTAAACACATAACAGGAAGAGAAGTAGCTCCATAGTCAACAACAGAAGTGACAGAAATCTGCCAGGGAGCCAGATGTTGGGACAGTAGAAAATATCTTCCACTGCTTGGCATTTGACTCCTGTAATTGCTAGGGACAATGGAAACATTTCACATGTGGTAACTAGCACCACAGGATCCAGGAACCAATTGCATACAAATAGAGTTGGTTTTAAAAAAAGCACAGCTGCTCATTTTAGAAAGCACCACGCCAGAGGAGGAGAGTAAAGGAACTCTTGTGCAAAGGAAATCATATTTAAATGATGTTTTTTCATGTAATTCCTAGCTATTGTGACATGTTTGTATGTGTAGGAAATAACCCGATTCCTAGTTTTGACATGTGAATAGTTGGTTTTGACATGTGAATAGTTGGTTTTGACATGTGAATAGTTGCAGTGATGTATACAAGGTTGATCTGCTGGTGCCTGCTGCTGCACTGTACCCCTTGCACTTACTACTGCAAGTGGTATTTGTGTAGATATAGCATGCACATAGGACTCCTAGTTATAGACCAGACCTACGCATGTACTTGGTGCTGTACAAACACAATGTAAAGTCCCATTGTGGAAATTATATATGTATAGAACAAAGCCATTTTAAAAGCAATTCTAAAAAGAATGAAAACACTGCCTTGCCTACAAACGGCCTATTTTGTTCTCATTTCCATACGCACATTCTTCTTCAATATGCATATTATATTTTGAACTAGGAAGCCAGTGGATGCCAAACATGAAAAAGTTAGCAACTAAAAGCACAGGGAAGTTTAAACAGCACACGCTGTACTGTACCTGCATAAATAACCAGCTGAATTCTCATCTTGATCTGCAAAGAGGTTTACACCTTTACAGGAATTGCCATAAGAATGTTGGGCAGAAATCCACCCTGAGATAAGAATGTAATTAGCTGCTCTTTAAAAGTACACACTTCCAAAAAAGGGATAGTCTGAGGTTTTGAATAGTTTGTTTTTCAAAGCCTGAGGATCGCATGTTGTTCATACTTACATGCTTTCCTGAATTTGCTTGTTTGCTTTTTTAAAAAACAGAACATTTTTTTTATTTATAACTTTTTTCAATGCAAAAGACAAAGCTTCCTAAAGTATGGTTTTATCTCTGAAAAGCGACCGGGAAATGGTAGTGTTGGGTTCCATGTTTATGCTGTCTCAGTGAGTTTATATCACAATTGCTAGGTTTCCAGTTAAATTGCTATTTTTCCTAACTGCCATCTCTGCAAACATGGCATCTAAAAGTCACGTCAGATTCCAGGAACAAACATTCGACAGGTCTTATTCTGTATTTTGTTGCACATTAAATTACTGATGGAGGAACTGGACCCTTGAGGATCAACATTTTCAATGGATCTAGATAACTAATGTCACTCCTAACTTTTGATTTCACAAAAAGAGTTAAAAGCCACTGAAGTGGCTTCAGTTCAGAGTAGTTGCTAACCTAAAATCTAAAATGAAACTATCAGTCTATGACAATAGCTTTTAAACACTTTCCAGATTTAAGTCATGGCTCAGGACAAAGAGATTTGATAGATGACTTTGCAGAAAGCAGCAGCATTTATACACAAAACTTCTTTATTTCCCAAGGAAAAACTACAGGAGGGGAAATCTGAAAAGAACCCTGCCAGGGCCAAGGTTTAAGTCAAATGCAGTCATCTCTCACAGTTTGTATATGGGCCAGGTATAGACATTACACTTTTACTGGTATACGTGATTGGAAACCTGTCTATACCCATAACAGCACAGGAGTTTGGCACTCACCGACTGGTTTAAAAATAGCTGAATCTGGTCCAAGATTTGCTCCCTTCCCCCAGCAAAGGGCAAATATTAGGGCTGTGTGAAGCTTCGGGGGCTGATTTGATTTGGAGGAGATTCAGTCTGATTCGGTGGCCGAATCTCCAAATCCAGATAGAATCAGGGGACCAATTAAAAGGTCTGAATCAATTCAAACCTCTCCGAATTGATCTGGAAAATATTCGGAGAGCTTTGGTGATTCGGGCAGTCCCTGCCTGCTGCAGCAGGGAGCTGGACCTGGACTTCGAGCTGGTAAGTAGGGGCCGGGGGAGAGGGGGCTGGAGGAGGGGGAAGGAGACCCCACCAGACCCCATCCCCTGCCCACTCTCCCAGCACCCCCATGCCTGCCCTGCCCACTCCAGCTCCCAGCCCTTTAAAAAAAAAAAGCCCCTATTCACCCGTTGCTGCTCAGTGGGGGTGAAGGGGTCATTCCCACTGCCCCCCACTGCCCCATGCTGTGTGGGGGGGGTCTTCCATGAGCTCCCCAACCTCCCCCAATGGATGCCTCTCCCACACCAGTTTCCAGCCCTTTAAGGGAAAAAAAGAACACCCCCCCTGGACTCACTGGCTCCTGCAGCAGCCTCGGGGCTTCTGGGAGCTCATGCAGAGCCCCCCATGTGGCATGGGGGAGTGGGGATTGCCCCCTCCGCTGGACAGCAGCTGGTGAGTTGGGGCTTTTTTGGTTTTTGGCTTTTTTTAAAGACCCAAAGTTGGGGCAGGTGGGGCAGCCATGGGGGGGGCTGTGAGAGTGTGCGGGGGTCAAGGGGCTCATGCAGAGCCCCCCATGCAGTGTGGGGCAGTGGGGGGAGTGGGGATTGCCCCTTGGCTGGGCAGCAGTCGGTGACTGGGGGCTTTTTTCCCCCCCAAACAGGTGGAGCAGACTGGGCAGCCATTGAGAGCAGGTAGGGGATGGGGCCTGTGTGATTCAGAGATTTGGCCAAAATCTCTGAATCAGATGAAGCCGAATCGATTCGGGATGCTGAATTGCTGAATCACTGAATTGAATCACTGTCCCCTGAATCGGCCAAATCCAAAGCGAATACTAGCTGCTTCGCACAGGCCTAGTGAATGTGTTCTGTTTGCTACAAGCTGCTTACAGAAAACTATGTAACTTAGATTCTGCCTCAGGTTTTTGAATGTCTGTATCTACCCATGCTGCCTATTTTTACTGAATGTAACACACTGCAAGGTTTCTATTTAGGAAGCACTGATAAGTAAGGATCTACTTAACTTGTGATTTCTTGGATTTTATGAATATGGGCATTGTCCGTGCAATCTGCAAAATAAAATTAAAAAACTTACTAAAAATAAAATGCTGGCACTCCAATGGGAGCCAGTGGTCCATATGGCTGCTGCAGCCCAGCCTCACAGTCTGCGGGAGGGGGGGGGGGGGGCAAACAAAAACACA
>NW_017728994.1:67417125-67423872 GCF_001723915.1 Gavialis gangeticus | reverse complement strand
TGCACAACAGACAGCCCTCTCAGCCAATCAGCAGACAGGGGTGGGGCCATGGGGGGCCTTCAGCTTACTGGGGTGAGGGGCAGGCTCACGGAGAAGAGGCCGTGACTGGCTCCAGCGCTGAGAGGAGCCTGAAAAAAATTCTTTTTGCTCACTGTGACTTAGGTAGATCCCTGCTGATAAACCTTTGCCTCAACCAGAAGAGAAAGTGCATTTACCATAATTGCATAGGATGCGGGTTTTCTCAACACGGGCATCATGACTCTCAGAGGTGTTGCTATAAGGACTCAGGTTGTCAACAGCATGCTCTCTTTCTTTATGGCTAGGTGGAAAACAGACCATGAAAGTGTTCTTTTGTAGCATTGGCTCATGGCATGATAAAAGACCAAGAATCATAAAATCATACAGAAGTAGGGCTGGAAGAGACCTCTGCTATAGAGGAAGGCAAAAAACCCCACGGTCCATCCCAATCTGACCATGGAGTTTGATCCTGAGTGGAGGGACAAGACCCTCTAGCCAGGAACCTCCCTCCCAGGTTCCTCCCAGGAACCTTTTCAGTCCCAGTAGGAGCATTGGCGTACTCCAGTCAAACTCCCCAGCTTTGGCTGCAACAAACACCCAGTGCCTTTAAGGAAGGCTTAAAAAAATGCCCCGATAGTAGAACAAAGCCATTGCTACACCTAGATCACCCCCCAATCAGTGGCTGTCCAACCTCTTCTTGAACAGCTCCAGTGATGGAGATTTCACAACTTTTCTAGGACTCACTGTTCTAAGTTTTCCCTGAAAGATCCAGACAGTGCTTTTGTGGTAGGTGTCCTTTGGTTTGTATTCAGTTGTGTTCGGGTGCATTGGGTCCAGGTTTCATTTAGCCTTAGTGACACTGCCAGTAATAGACTGGAGAGGGCATTGCTTGAGACCCAATGACTATGGGATATCATAGGTGGTACAGGGACAAAGAAATGTAAGGCATTGGTCTCCAAACCATGATTTCCACATATCTGTATAATGTTCAAAAGAAAAGTCCTGACACTGAAGCCACCTGGGAATATAATCAGAAAATGCTTGGGCTTTTTTGTTTGTACAAAATATCTGCTTCTGCTAGTTGTCTTCTCCCACCCTGGAGGATTGTATTAAGCAGATTTAAATTAAAATACACCATGGGCATTTTCCACATTGCCCTGTTTTGTACAATTTCTTTCAAGAATGGGGTTCTCATTGATGCTAGGTAAGCAGTATCAGAAAAATTAAATTCTTTCCTACCCCAAGGAAACCATTTAATGACACATTCCCCCACATTAGCAGATTCTGTAACACTCATCAAGCTCACATACTTGGCCCATTTATGCTCTGTGTTTTTCCAGCTTGCTCTTGACATCAAGCTTTGGTAATTCCACTGGAAGTCATTAACCTGGAAGTCCTGTGTAATACCCTCAAGCATAGTGATTTTACCATCAATAGTCTCCACTAGTCTCTGACCAATTTAATAAATTTATTACAAGGGGTATTGAAGGTTTCTTGTGAGGAAACACATTGTTTAGGTTTTACTGCCTCATTATTAGGAAGCAACTGGAACGTTGAATCCTTTAGTGGTTCCAACCTGGATCTCAGAGTGTAGAGATGCTTTTACTGGCACAACTAGGGTGGGTGACAGAGGCAGCTACCTTGGGCATTGACCTGTTGTGGGGAGGGGTGGTGGGAAAATATGGCTGCTGTTGCAGACACACAATTGCACTAGTAGCACAATGGTAAGTGGAAGTCATTGTTGTCCCTATGTGTGGCAACTCCCTTGGGGGCCTGGCCACATCATTATGTCTGGGTGCCTTAGAGCAATGACTGGCATTTTGCAGCCTCTGAGTTTTGAAGCATCTGCTCAGCAACTCCCTACCAGAGAAAGAGAGCAAAAAAGATATCAAAAGGCAAGAACAGCAGCATATGAATGAGCTGAGCCCAAACCTACCCCTGTCTGCCAATATGCCTCCGAAGCACACCTTTATCTCCTCTCAGACACAAATATGTATTAACCAGAACAATCCACAGTAGTGTATTCAATGATATTGCTCAAGCCTTTTTTGTGGTTAAGACCTGTTCAATGCTGCATTTGCTCCTTATCTTCTGAAATTTCCAAGCACTTTACTAGGATTGTTTGACGACATTATTTGGGACTCCTATTTATTAATGGCCTAACCACAACAGAAGCACAGTAATCTAGCTGGTGTAATTAACATACAGAAATTTACAATGCCTCGTTTATTAAAAATTCCATTTATTCCTCACGGAGTCAAATGAGAAATGGATTAAAGTGCTTGCAGTCTGCTTCATAAGCAAGCTATTAAAAAACAAAGAGAAAAATTACCTCAATAAATTTCTATCTAAATATGATATTCCAGTCCAGTGAAGCAGTTCTGTTTATCTACTACTGTAGCAAAAGTAAAATCCCAAAAGACCAGGAAAGTGCCAGAATGTAGTGGAACAGATTCACTTCTCATTTGTATGATGAGGACGGAGAAGGAGCCCATATCCCATTTGTGGTAAGGCCGCTGAGGGTGAACCAAGTCTTGTATACTACTAAGAGACTCTGTGGCCGCCAGGCCTTGAATAGTCGTTCTCATGCGGCCTTCACTCTGGTGGTAGACGTAGGGCGCCTTACGGACTCGTGTTGCAGACCGAGCAGATGTCTCCCCCTCGAGTCATCTCCCCCATTCTCGTCTGCCACGACTTGTTGTTCCTCAGTAGGTGGGATTGGTCGTCGAGTGTACTTGGTGGCCTGTGGTTCACCCGGCGGTCATGCACGGGGCTCCAACACCCCTACACCCGGGCCTCACGCCTCCTTCGGTGCGTTGTTCTTCTGCTGGCCTCATCCCCTCTGGTAGGATAACGCCTCATGGCTTGGCGTCTAGATGCCCGTGGCCTATGGCCAAGTTCGCCCATGTGGGCCTGCCCCCTCAACCCTCCTTGCCTCCACCCCTTCTTTTGGGGAAACACAAAAAAACCCATCCAAGGCTCCTCCTCAGCCCCATTCCTCAGGGATACCTGAACTTTCCACTCTCCCCTTCGTATTAAAAAAACACAGAATAATGAGCCACTTCCTGACGTGGCTGCATTCTGCCCCCTTACTATCCTTCCCCTGACTCTAACTGGGGGGACACTTTACTCCTGGCCTGTCGCCTCCGGGATTCACTCCCGTTCTCCTGTCGGTCTGGCTGGGACCGGCGGCAATACTCGCCCCGATTGTAAACCCCTCGGGGCTCTCCTGTGGTCTTCGCCCTCTGGCATGGCTTCCTCCTCACCCTGGTTGTCCGAATACTCCCACTTGGGGTCTGCTCGGACTCCAGGTGCATCTCTGGTTCCGTCCCTGTGGCCAGCATACCTGTTGCTTCCTTGCCATCCTGTGCGTGCTCCTGTTGGGGTGCTCTGTCCTACACTGCCAGCGTCTGCTCCCAGCTTGTTGGGCTCCATGGGTCCCGTGGGGAGGATTCTTTCCTCTCCCTGCAGTGGCTGCAGCTCCCCTCTGGTGCTGCTCTCCGTTCTCCTCTCCACGGCATCAGCTGCCATTTTTATTTCCGCTGGCCGGCGTCTGAAGCTGACGTCACCAGCCGGCCTTAATTGAATGAAGAGGTGGCTGACGAGCCACGCGGGCTCTTCCTTCCACCCCTGCTGTGCTGCGTCTCCTGCTGCTGGTGAGTACCCCTCGTTACTTCTTTCCCTGGGACAGACTCCCTTTATCCAAGGAGTACCCATAGCTGAAGAGGTGGGGGCACTGATCATAGAGCAATGGGGGCTACACTGCAGCCCTGAATATACAGTAGCGGTCCTAGGAATCACAGGATCATAGGGAAGTCGGATGGAAGAGACCTCAAACAGTCACGTAGTCCAGCCCCCTGCTCAAGGCAGGATCATCCCTGACTAAACTATCCTAACCAAGTGTCAGGAAGTAGCTTTGTTCACTGACACTCTTTAGAGTCCATCTGTTCCTATCACCAGGGAGGCTAAGCCTTGGGATGAATCCCATCTTGTCCCTCTGTAACCACCAGAGACCTCCTCATTGCTTAGCCCATTTAAGAACAGGATTTTGCTTTAGGTGCATAGCGTGTTAGAGACTGGAAGGCTATTACCGGTGTTCACTAGAAACCAAGGGAAACAAAGGACCAGACCTTTATTGAAGACAGTAACTGTCATTTCCTTTGATCTTTTGCTTAGGCAGGAAGAGACAGCTCTGCACCTGCATCCAGTTATTTGGGAAATGCCGAGAGCCTCTAAGGCCCCAGCTCTGTAGCTGGATCCCTGCCGACACAGAGATCCACCTGAGTGTAAATATTGGGAGTATAAAATGATGAAAGAGTGAGTGGTTGAAGCTTAAATAGATGTAAGACTGATCTATTGTGCTGCAGTTCTGGAAAAAAAAACAACCAACTAACGGCTTGAGAGGGAAGAGTGATAGAGACAAACCACACTGCAGCTGATGACATAACCAGCTCAATGGACTAAGTTGAAAATTACAACTATCATGACAAATGTCATTGCTTAATTCCTGTGCAGCTGTTTCCTCCCTTACATTCAAGCTGTTGTCAGATCAACACAGGAGTAATGGTTAAGCTGGAAAATACAAACGTGTTTATATTTTTTTTCAAAATAACTTGCAAAGCACAGCGTGTTCCTGTTGCCTAATGTAGTGGCTGTCAATGACTTCATACTGTATATGAACGAAGAAAAATGGTGTTTATAGTCCCTCGTGACAGGCAAATGTGGATTTAAATGATTTAAGTTCCTTTTACTCCCCTGATTTCTCCAGTACAGAAGAAAAAAAAACCCAAAACAAAACTATGCATCAAATATTAATGAAATAAAGATTTTGTTTTGTGACAGCTGCTCAGACTGCATGACACTTCCATGGTATTATGATGCTCACAGTGATATGGAACAACTGTAGCATGTAAAGTCTGAATGTGAATTATTCTAATGGGAATAATCCCACTGAAATCCTAACACAGTACAATCATACTCCTTAGGATGCAAGAAAGAAAGCTGTAAATTGGCTTGAAAAACAAATTGTACTATACATGTACTAATATATAGTTGCAAAATAAAAGCCAGTTGTTTCCAAACAAACAGGTTTTTCTACTATTGTGTTACCCTCTGGCACAAAGTAATATTAAACCATAGTGTGGTGTCAGACATACCCAGAAAAACCATAGAATGTGTTTTTGATCACACCTAGCATTTAGAAAGCTGAGTTTCTGAAATGGATTTTTGACTGTGCTCTATTTATTGATAAAAAAGACATTCCATTTTTTATCATTACAGGCTAGAATACTCATTTAAAAAATCATTTAGCGGTCAAATACTCTATTTAAAATGCTTGCACATCCAACCTCATGAGAAAATGTGTTAATGTAAAAGCACTTATCCAACAGGGAAAACAATTATTTAGAAATTCAGAAATCAAGAATTAGAGAATTCAGGTTGAAAGCACAGTCTTAGCACTGCTACTTATGCATATTATTTAAAATGATAACTTTATATTGTGACTGCTTCAATTAAGATATACAATCCACTAAAATGGGCAAACTGGAGTTGGTTTATTCAATTTACACACAAGGTAATACATAGATACATTCATTTGACTTAGCTTGAATTTTAAGTCTCAATGTCATCTACAAAATGAACCAAGTTTGCAAACAATCTTCTCAACAGTCCATAAAAGTTATTGACATTTAGGGTTAATGTTTCAAAATCAAGTGAGAGAAATTATATATATATATATACACACACACATATATGTGTGTGTGTATGTGTGTGTGTGTACTCATTTACATACACATTTTATGCTGTTAAACACCTAGTAATCTATGTAAATTAGGTATTTACACAAAAATATAGTCAACCTACATGTGAAATACTTAATTTGGATATATGAGACATCATTTCTATACATACATTACTTATGTAAACATAAATACATAAACAGTATTAATGAGTGCCTAATTTTGAAAATCTCACCCTTAAGCAGGCAAGCTAAATCTTTTGACTATGTCACAGCCAAATACCTACATATTTACTGAATGAAATGATGCTATCCAGGGGTATATCCAAGGGGGTGCACTGATGCACTTGAACCCCCTCTTGATTCCTGCTCCACCCAAAGTTGAAAGTTGCCTGGCAGTGGCAGCAGCAGCAGCATTTCTAATCAGGCAACGCTGAGGGAATCAATTATTTCATGGCTCATTGCCACTACTAGATCCCTTTTAAACTCTTCATTCCACAGATATTAACAACTAGGGGTGTGTGAAGTGGGCAGTATTCGATTTGGATTTGGCCTGATTCAGGGGACAGTGATTCAATTAGCTGATTCAGAACACTGTCCCGATCCGATTTGGCTGAATCTGAAGATTCAATTCCAATTGGAAGACTCAGGGATTCAGCCATAGACACAATTTTATATGTTTTTTCTACGTACCTTGAGGTACCAGAACGCTGAGATGCTGGGGTGGATGGAGCATCCCATGTGAGCACAGGGGGATGTCCCCTGTGCACTCAGTGGTGGATCTGGGTTACTGCTGAGTGCACGGGCCCCCTTCCCCCAACCCCACACCCTCCCCAACTCAGTGATCTGACTCTGGGTGTCCCCCCAGACCCAGGATGCACCAGTCACCGAGCTGGGGGTGGGGGTGAGGGCGGGGTCCCCCACTACTTCTGGTCCACTTCTGGGTCTGCTACTAAGCGTGTAGGGAACCTCTACCCCCCCCCCCCCCC
>NW_017728994.1:67400711-67416926 GCF_001723915.1 Gavialis gangeticus | reverse complement strand
CCCCCCCCCCCACACTCCCATGGGATGCTTCATCCGCCCCAGCATCTCAGCATTCATGTGCTGTGCCTGGTACCTTGAGGTATGTAGAAAAAACATATAAAGCTGTGTCTATGGCCAAATCATTAAATCTCTCTGAATCAAATTGGAGGCTTCCGTTTTGATGTGGAGAGATTAATGGGTCTCCTGATTCGATTCGGATTTGGAGATTCAGCCACCGAATTGGGCCAAATCTCCTCCAAATCAAATCAGCGACCAAAGCTTCACACAGGCCTATTAACAACCCTCTTCTCTTTTTAATGGTCTTGATGATCCACCAATCAAGCTGTCCTTTGTTTTACAAGCCTGCTCTATTACTTGCTCCTGGTAATGAAGCTCCTATTTGCCAGCCCTGAAGATAGTTTGCAACTCATTCCAATGAAGTTATAATTGTTTTTCTTCAATCTTAAACCAAATAATACAGCCCTAGGCCCCTCGCTTATTAGTAAGATTTCTAGTTTATTTTAATCATAGAAAATTTTTTTTCATGTGTAATAATGCACTTCACCTTATGCACCCCACTTTTCAAAATTCTAGATCTGCTGATGATGCTGTTATCTATTTGTATTACAAAGGTCACAGTGTTAGGCACTCTGCAAACATTATAGGCCCTGCCTTGAAGACGTTGCATCTCAAATACTCAGGACAAATAGGAGGAAGGAAGGAGGATCCAGGAAATTACAGGCCAATCAGTTTGACCTCAATCCCTGGAAAAATCCTGGAAAAATTTATCAAAGAGTCCATTAGCAATAGGCTACAAGAAGGCAGCTTTCTAATAGCTAGACAACATGGCTTTGTTCTGGGCAGGTCATGCCTAACCAACCTCATATCCTTCTATGGTCAGGTAACACACCGCCTGGATAAAGGAGATGAGTTTGGCATCATTTACTTAGATTTCAAAAAAGCCTTTGACTTGGTCTCCCTTTACATGCTCATGGTAAAATTGGGGAACTGCAGCCTCAGTAACCCAATGGTCCTGTGGCTGGGAAACTGGCTCTTAGGCAGGATCCAGAGAGTAATAATAGAGATGGAACTGAATCAACATAGTGTTTGGTGATCCGTGGCATCCCTCAGGGTTCAATACTTGGGCCAGTGCTTCTTAACATATTTATTAATGATTTGGATTTGGTTGTTAAAAGCAGACTGGCAAAGTTAGCAGAGGACACCAAATTAGGGGGGATTGTGGTCACGCTGGAGGATAGGCTGGTGAAAAAGGCTGACCTGGACAGGCTCATAAGGTGGGTGGATCAGAACTTGATGATGTTCAACACTAAGCAATGCAAGGTGCTCCACCGGGGGAGAAACAACCCACACCATGCTTACAGGATTGGCAGTGCTGCACTTACTAGCACCAAAACAGAAAGAGACCTGGGGGTCTTGACAGACCATAGAATGAACATGAGCCACCAATGTGATGCCATAGCCGGCAAAGCAGATGAAACACTGGCATGCATCTACCAATGCATCTCAAACAAGACTAAGGATGTCATCCTCCCACTTTACTCAGCCTTGGTGAGGCTGCAGCTGGAGTATTGCATCCAGTTCTGGGCACCAACACTTTAGGAAGGATGTGGAGAGGCTTGAGAGAGTCCATAGGAGGGCTATGCATATGGTTAGAGGTATGGAGAGTAGGTCATACAGTGAGAAGCTGGGAGACTTGGGTCTGTTCAGCCTGGAGAAGAGGACTCAGAGAGGACTTGGTGGCAGTTTATAAGTATATAAGAGGCCCACATCAGGGACTGGGAGAACATATATTCACCAGGGCTCCTGAGGGGAAGACTAGGACTAATGGTCATAAATTGCTAGAAGCATGGGCAACTTGTGCCACCTTAGTCAGGTGGGGTACATGCCCCCTCCAGTAACCAGTCAGCGACTGGGGGTGGGCATCCCACTGTAGCAAATCTCACCCAAGGTGGGGGTGGGTCCTCCTGTGGCTGATCACATCAGCTGGGGGGAGCTCCCCCTGCAGCTGATTACACCAGCCAGGAAGTGACTGCGGCACCCCCGGAAGCAGCTGTGGTGCTCCCAGAAGCGGCTGCAGTGCTTCATTTGGCGCTCCCACTCCTCAGCCGGTGCTTGCAAGGGGGGCACCTGATCCCCCTGTCTGTTGCCTAAGCAGGGAGTGTGGCCTGTCAGGAGGTGCACCAGTGCTCTCAGGGGGTGCATGTGCACCCCTGTGCACCCCCTACGCTTCACCACTGCCTAGAAGACCACTTTAGATTAGACATAAGGAAAAACTTCTTTACAACTCGAGTGCCCAGGGTCTGGAATAGACTCCCTCAAAGGTGGTACAATCACCTACTCTGGATATATTCAAAAAGCACCTGGATCTGATAATCGAGAGGTCCCTTCCAGCCCCTAAGATCTATGAATCTATGAATGTATGAGAAGAAAAAGGGACATGAGGAATAAGGAGATTCCTTCAAGATGACATAGCCAATAACTGTACAGAGCCAGGAAAGGAAGTCATTTAACAGTGTGAACCTAGCTGGCCTAGAATTTAGGCTTATAATTTTTACTAACTTAAAGCTGGACGAATATGTACTATGTGGTGTTAAGGGCTAAAAATGTGCATGTAAATTAACATTACCTAATTAACATATTTGCTCAGTTTTATGTAAGCAGCATTATCAGAATCAGTCATCATAGTATAATAGGCTACACATGACATATCAATGATAAACTGTAGTCTGCTTATATGTATGCTGGATAAGTGCATAAGTCACTTAACTGTAAAGCACAAAACAGGTGCCAGTTTGTTGTCTATATTGTAACAAACATTGGTTATTTGTATATCACTTCTAAACCACTTGAGCGCATAGCTCTCTTCAGTCCTGATGCTATGCACACTATAGGATATACTCTATTTTCTTCACAACCATAGAAATGCCATTCATGTGTTTGTTTTTCTACTGAATGCGAGTTCACAGGCTGTGACTGTAATGTGTCAAGTAGGCAAATTGGTAACTAGAAACGGTAAAAGGAAGGAAATATAAGAGATCCAGAAAGAGCAATAATGGAACAGATGAAAGGGTAACTTCTCACACAAATTACCAATTTGAAAGGAATAAAGCTAAATAGAAAACACATAAAGCTAAATAAAAAATGCCAGGAAAGAAAGGGAGTAGGAAAAAGCACATTTCATAGACATCAACAATGTATGCCTTTACCATAGGATGGGAAGTACATCAGCTGTGTTTATACATGGCAGCAAGCAAATCATCTGCTTCTCCAGCAACAGTGCAGACTATGGCAGCCTGTGAAGGCACATAAGCAGGCCTTGGTACAGACGTCCAGCAAAGTGGCTGGAGTGTCACATGTATCAGTGTCCCCATTCTGAAAAATGGTGGTGGGGGTGCTTTAATTAAAGCTCGTCAAATGGGCTTTAGTTAAAGTGTCTTTGCAGCCATTTTTCAGTGCGGGGACACTAATACATGTAATACTGGAGTCTGCTGGAGCATGGTAATTACCACTCTCTAGCAGACTTGATTAATAGAGTCTGTTCCAACGTGCTGTAATTATACCTCACTGCATGGGTATAGGCGCCCTATGTGATTGACTTTTGCTAACCTGATGAGGTTGGAAATTATGACAAACAATGGCCTTCTAATAGACTGTCACTGACAATTAATGGGAACTTTTGTTGTTTTACAATTTGTGCAATATGCTTATAGATATAAAAATACAACCATGTGCTGCTGAATCTGGTTTAGTGGCCGATGTGAAAAACATATCTTACTATTATTTAACAAGCTTAGAGGCCCAGCTACCTTTTCATAAATTACATGTTCTGGTGGTTTAGCAAATCGCTATCAGAAACATGGTTGTATAATCTTTTGTTGAGACTAATTCAATATATAAAGGGAACATAAGCTTTTTATTATTTTGTTTTGTTATTGTTTAGTCATTAGGAAGTCTTTTTATTTTAGTTTAGTTTGCCTGTTAAAGCAGAAACCAAACAATGTGTTCTCAGCAGAGGATTCCTGGCCTGTGGAAAAATGGTTAAAACTAAGTGCAGTGACAGTGCTTGACACCAGGAGTGTTTGCACCTTTGGAAACAGCCAAGCAATAAAACTTTAGGTATGGAAACAAAATGATTTACTTGCTAGCAAATTAGACGGGATTGGGAAGCTGATGAAGAGTGGGTCCCCCAGTATCTTAAGTGGAGTGGGATGACTAGGGTAGCTACCCTGAGCACCGAGTTGGCCTGGGAAGGAGGGCAGAAGAATATCAGCTGCTGCTGCAGCTTCACAATTGCACTGGCACCATGGCAGCAGCTGGAAGTTGCCTCTGCCCAACGATCCAGCTGCCTTTGTACCCCGCTGCTTTGTTATGCCACTGGAGTCCGCCACACTCACTAGAGAGGACCAGAGGGCATTACTAGGGGGAAGCTCCTGCAGGGGAAGCCAGATTACAGTCCACACTATGACTGAATGCATCTCTCTCTCACACTGCAGCTGAGGGTGAGATGAACACAGTGTGGTCGTAATTAATAGCTTGCTTGATTTTGATATGTGCTTTAATATACATAGCTTAAAATATAACTCCAAAAAACTGATGTATGTCATTCAAAGGAAAGTAACCTCTATTTTTCTCTTATGCAGGAAAAAATATCTATTTTACAGGAGGTTGGGAGACACAGGCTATCATAGTCATTCTTTCAAAAAATGCTATTAATTAACATAATACAATGTGGTATAAAATAGTAGGTTTAGTCAAAACTAAGAATGCTCACTTACACTTGAGCAGACAATGCTGTGATATGCCCTGTACCATTTTAATTTTTTTCCAGACAACAGCTTTTAATGAAATTTCCAGTCCCTATGACAATTATGATGAATAATAATCTATACCATTGATTCATATTATGTTTGCATCATTCAGGCCTTGTTGTCAGATAATTTCCTCTTTGACTTATCTATTTATAAATCATACTATCTCAACTTGCATGTGGGATTGCTGAACACAGACAAAATAATCTTCAGGACAAGAATTGCTGAGTTGCTTTAGTGTGGTATTATCATTTTGTGTGGCATGCTTTACACATTGGTACTGATCTGCTTGGGGCTGGAATTGACAGTGATTATATGTTAACAAATACATTAACTGAAGGCAGAGCTTGCTCTTCATTTGTGACAAGTCTCTGCATAATCACAGCCCAGTTGAAGTACTGTGTACCAAAACATAAGAAAGAAATCAGACCTGGTTAGAAGGGCAAACCTGTGTAAAAGGACTGGTTTCAGCTTTGGTGTAATAGGGGTGAAATGTAAGATTGTGCAGGATCTGACCTACTTCGAAGCACTGAGCATCATCATGGCTATGCACATGCTCACATAGTGTTCCAGTAACCTACTATGATCATCCTCTTTTGCATTTATCAGGTAAACAGGATGCCAATTTATTTAATGACAGTTAAATAAATGTCAGTTATAGGTAATAGGTTGCTGTAAATGCAAGATGTCTACTTGATGTCAATGTGGCTATTTCATCCAAATGCAGCAAGTGTCACAATTACCAGGTAGCTAAAGAGAACAAACAGTCATGGAAAAGTTTACCCTATTTACCTGGATACCATGCACACCTTTCATTCCCAAATCAGCCCACCATAACTGGGATGTGTGTCTTAGGTGGGGAAGCAGGTTTTTCTTCACTGGAATAAAAGCAGGGAAGAAAAGAACCGAACAGACACTGCTGAAATGGCTGCCACTTCTCCCTGGGGCAGCAAGTGGCAGGGCTGAAGTCCCATGTTCACTTTCTTACAGGTGTTGGTGAGGCCGTAGCTTTTGGCTGAAGAGCCACCGAGTTGGCTAAGGATGAGTGAGCTTCTGCATGTAATCTGTAGTATCTCATATTGGTCAAACTGGTACAGACTATGTTTTTTTGCTGTCCTCTGTAGCAGGGGGCATGGCCTTCTACCTGGGATGAGTGTATATTAACAATCTTTTATGGAATCAGGATGTTGGCTGCTATGGTTCCCCTGTTTTATCTGTGTCAGGTTAGGGTTAATGTCTTGTGTTGTGAGAGGCTTGACTGTAGTTTTATGAAGAGTTTAGATAGGGATGATCTTGTCTCAGGCAGGCAACCTCTCAGTCCCTTCCAGCCCTATTTGTCTAGGCCTCTATGACTCAATGGGTGCGTCCAGATGAGCATGCACCTGCAGTTTATGGTACCGCAAACCCATCTACAGTGCTGCAAACTGCACGTGCTGCCCATGCAGGCATTTGCTGCACTGCTAATATGCAGCATGGTGGGGGGGGGTTTGACACGGGGCGAAAAAGTGGGCTGGTGTACATGGTGGCAGCGTGTGCCGCCTGAAACTGGAAACATAGTGGCAGTGTGCACCACCCGAAACTGGCTGACTTCAACCATGCTCCAGGGTGCTGGCTGAGCTCCACGCACCCAGATCGCCATCACTGCATCCCCAGGAGGTTCCCAGGACCCCAGATAAGGCTGCTGGAGCCAGCTTCTTGTACCCCACCTGGGGCAGCTTGCTGCATGCCAAAGTGCGCATGGAGGGGTGTTCCCTGGGGACAAGTAGCAGCAGCACAAATATGGAGAAATGCATGTTCTGGCTCATGGGAACTTGCCCAATGAGGCTTTGTTGTGGAAGCAACACTTTATTATTTACAGCAACTTTATATAAAGAACTAAGTACAGTATAGAAATAACTGTCCTTGCCTGGCTGGAACCTGGCCTTGTGCAACAAGTTCCTGCTGCCTCACCCAGACTGTCTCTTGGGATGCCTCACTTCCTGAACAGTACAGGTACCTGTAGAGGTGCAGGATGTCTGATCTGATGTGCTGTAATTGCAGCATGTCAGAGCAGACTTGATTTATCAGGTTTGCTGGAGCGTGCTAATTAGCATGCTCCAGCAGCCTCAATGTCTTGTGTATTCAGTGTCCCCATGCTTCAAAATGGCAGTGGGGGCACTTTAAATAAAGCATATTGAATGAACTTCAGTTAAGGTGTCCCCACTACCATTTTGAAGCATGGGGATGCTGAATACACTGAAGCTGCTATAATTAAAGCAGCCCTCCCCACCTCTGGAGCACGTGCAAAGATGCTGTACATTTTTGGGAGGGCTTTGTCACAGTCAGCCATGACTCTGAAAAACTCTTTTTTTTCTTCTACATTCTGCTTTCCAAAAACAAGGTACCTATCTTATGTGTGGGTGTGTAGTATGAGAAAATATGGTATATTTTTGGTAGTCCCTATTTCTGTTTCTAGTTAGTTCAATTGAAACCGAGAGTAAGTGTAATCAATTAAAGCAAATTGGAGCTGATAAGAAAATGTTATGAAAACAGCACCTTTACCAAAAGCAAAATAATGGTGTGTACGTAGGGTTTTTTTGTTGCTGTTTTCTGCCCTCTCCAGCCAGTTCACAGTACAGAAATGGCTCTAAAGACCATTACCTACTCTGTTCTCAGCGGCTGTAAGAGACCTTAGAGGCACTCTGTAGGAGCCAGTTGGGTTTCTTTGTTCAGGTGTCCTGTTTGGGTTCATCTCCAGTCAAAACATGAAAAAAAACAAACCTTTATTAACATTAGACACACATCTGGTGACAAAAAATTCTATCATTTCTTTAACTAGTGGTGATGTGGTCAATGGGGTCAAATATCTTTGATGGGGAATGTTAGGAATACGTAGTCTCTATGCAGAGATCTGAATCTACAGTATTGCAGAAAGTCCCATTAATAATTCTGGGTCTCAGAAAACAAATAACATAGAAATTACAACACATAATTAATGGGGATCCTTACCTAATTAAATTAATGTACTCATTATGACTAAATGTCAAATTACCATCTCATTGACATTCATATTCTGTAATAAAACAACCGGCAAGCATTAATCAGTCTGACAAAAGCTATCAGAAGAGTTCTAAAATATTTGGCTCTTTCTTTTTTGACTGTTCCCCCACCCTGTCATTAGTGGTTAGGCCACCAAATCAGGAGATGGGACACCTGGGTCCTAACTCTCAAAACAAATCACTAACTCAGTGATGCTGGAAAAATCATTTAACCTGCCTGTGCCTCAGCTGAGCTATCTAAAAACAATTACAATATAACTTACCTGTTCTTGAGTGATTTAGGAAAATATACAGATTAGTAAACTAGATACCCAAATGGAATTTAGGGGGAATTTAGGTAGGCAAGACACAAAATGCATCCAGAATGCCCCACTCCAATAGCCACAAACCCCTTAGGCGTCTGAACATATTTGGTGAATACATTTTGGATTGCAAAAGTCCTTAAACTTAAACGCATGCCCAGAAGCATCCAGCTTGAGCAGGAGCCTAACTCCCATGTAAGCCCCATTGCAATCCAGAGTGGAGTACCTAAGCGATAAGCGTACCTGGCAAGGCCCAACCTGTGAGGCATGCTCTGAGATCACCCAGCATCCACTTCAGTGCAAAGAACTGTAGCCATGGTGACTTGCATTCAAAAACACTTTAAGGGCAGTGATCATGCCCACTTTTTATATAATGGCCTAATGTTTGGTATACTTACCCAGGAAGTAGGAGACCTGGGCTCAAGGCGTCCTTCATACTCAGGGGGTTCCAAGGCATATCTCCCGTCTTCTAAAAAAAGTGTGCCCTATCCATCAGGTTATGGAATAGTCTGAGTGCAGGGGTAAGCGGCTCTAGAAAATATTATTTGGGGGGCTGGGTGGTGTGGGGTATGCCCACTTGACCCTGCGCCTCCCTCCCGCACAGCCATTCTGGGGCTGGTGTGCCCTGGTGCTATGTGCGCAGCAGTGGAGGAGCATGCATCCGGGTGCTGGGTGCAGTGCTGTGGCAGTGGTGGTACTGGAGCTGCTGTCACCAGCTGAGTTTGGGGGGGGGCTAAGTCCTGTTAGCCCTGGCCTTCAGCCATCTATGGTGGAGGGTGCCTGTGCTCCTGCTGTTGAAACTGCAGCAGGAGCCATGGAGCAATAGGAGAGCAGAACCATTACCACCATTAGATGCATCTCCATGGCTAGGGACAGAAATTACACATAAACCAGTATAAGTGATGGGAAACTGGTTCAAATCTGGAACACAACAGAAGTTCAGTGAGTATAAACTGCTTTCAGAATGGCTGAAACTGGTTTATGATAAACCTGGATGGATGTAGTATCAGACTTCATTGATTTAGGTTAAATTCATTTCTTGAACTTCTGTCCTAGCTCCCATCCAAATTCAAGTTAAGTCACAGTCCCCCAGCATCCCAGGATGCTTTTCACTTTACCATCAAACCCCCACTTGCCGGGTGGATGGGCTAGCTTTGGCTCAAGCTGTCTCCTCCAGGTGAGCAGAGCCATGCTCTAGTTTTGTTGGTTTGTGGTTTGGCCACTGCAAGCACGTGGCTGCATTTCTGGAATCAAAAGTGAATGCCTGTTTGCTGGCTTCTACACAGCTTAGACTAACCTGCAAAGATTGAATGAATTCAGCTTCGGGCTTTTTGACTGTCTGTACTTAGCCCATAAGGGAGCTGTCATGTCAGGCACCTCCTTTCAGGGGAGTCTGCGCTCTGGGTCCGGCATGGCCTGAGATACTGGAAGGCAGCTTGGAGTCTCGTGCCGGTGCTCTGAGGAGGGGCAGGAATCCTCAGCATTTCCTGCAGCCCCCCTCTGTGGCAGCTTCTCATTTGGGTTCTCTGAATCACTCTTTGGAGGTGCTCCTCTCTCCAGATTGACCACAGAGGGAGCCTAGTTTCCTAACCTTGTGTCTTTGAATCATCCTGCTGAAGCAGGCATCTCATTTTCAGGTGTTGTATTGCTTACATAGGCAGTGCCTGAGGAGCAAATGAAAATATTATCCTTATTTTATTTTTGTAGAATATTACAAATGCTTGAACACAAGTGCAAAGTATTATATGGATGTAATAAATGATTTAAATAATATGCTATTTTTTGACTTGTTTCATATCCAAAAGGAAACTGTACCATTTAAAAAAGAAAAATTGCTAGCTGTGCTCATGCTCTCATGTGGCTGTATTGCTCTTATTTTCTTAGCATGCCTGCATACTTTTGTCAGTTTGCACCACAGGGAAAGTAGCACTCCCAGCATTTTTCCTGGCACTGATTTCTTTTCCCTTTGTGCTGGCTCCAATGTCCTTGATAGCACCACTAGGGACCTGAGCGAAAGCTCAAACTACTCATTACTTCTGTCTTCCTACTCTCTACCCACCTGCATATGAATGGGAGAAGCAACCCAGTGACAACTGCTTTTCCTATTATAGGGTCTAGGGCTCTTTCAGCCTGCTCGTCTCCCTGTGCAGGTGTGGAGCAGGGTTCTGTGCTGGATTCGCAAAGCTAATTTGCTTTATTTAATATACACAGCACAGCCGTGAAAGAGAACTCAGGAATGCGAATTATAGACAATGGCTTACATGTGGCTTGTGCATAGATGGCTCCACTCATTTGTCCACTTTGTGTTTAGTTTATAGATAATATTCACTTACAGGGCAAGTGAAAACAAGCCCTAAAATGAACAACAAAGAAATTAGCATTTCTAAGCTTCTCTGAGCACTGCTGGGTTGTTTTAATTAGATCCACATTATTATTAATACCAATTAATTTTAGCCATTCAACACGTTTCATCAGGGGGACACTTTAGGGGCATGATCCATGGGCAGATCTAGGATTTAGGAAAGGGGAGTGCAGATTGAAGTAGGGGGAGGGCGGAGGAATACTGTCACTAATTTCCCATCCATCAAATCATATGAACACGGCATAACAAATTCTAGGTTCTAGTCTTGGTTGAAATTGCTATTCTCCCCCTTTCCCCTGTTGGTGAGAAGTTGCTGTAAGGAATCACATTGAAGTCTTAGCCGGTTTTTTGTTGTTGCTGTGAAGATTACGGTTCTAATTTTAAGCATTATATAAAGCAATGAACCACGATGATTTTTCCAGAATTCTGGGGCCGTGCTCCACTGTCTGTGAGGAGATCCACGCATGGGACTTCGGTTCTGAGCCTCTATTTTTATATTGGATCAGCAGCTTTTTGGGACCATCCTCAGTTTTATTTCCTTCGTGGGAAGTGGCTAACACCACCTAGTTTTTCTATAGTAGTTCATCAGTAGATCTCACAGCAGTGTAAAAAGGATGCCAACACCATTATCCCTTTTTTAACAGAGAGGAATACAGAAGCACAGAGGTATGAGACTTGCTTACGGTCACTCAGCAAGTGAGTGACAGCTGTGGATAGAGCTGGGTCCCAGACCAGCATTCTGTGCCCTAGGCTACACTGGCCTAAATAGCAATTCTTTAAAAAATGTGATCTGCTAGTGTGTTAGCCATGACTCATTTGGCTTTTCCCTTATATTCTTCCTCCTACCCAAGGCTGCAATGCATGATAGTCCAAGTTTAAAGAAGTACTTAATAAGTTAAAATAGTTCACCTCTTCTTATACTTAACCACTAAGAAAACAGGATAGAAACCAGATTTAATGTGGAGATTGAACACTACCTGTGTAAAAATGACACTACTTCTTGATGCTTTGGAAGCTTTCAGCAGGAGGCTAAAACTGCTGATTTGAAGTAGAAGCTGTCATTGCAAATACAATTTACAGTCAGAGGATCACTATGCTCCCAATTACATGAACTTTGAGGAAACTGTACTCAGCAGAAATTGTTTCACAGGCAGTAGGTGTGAGTAGAGAACGCACTTTTCTGAGGGTCTTGCAAGACTTCAGCACTATCTAGAAAGAGGAGGACAAAGAGGTAGCCTTCATGTTGCATTAGTCTCTTGGAGGTATAAGCACTGCTGTAATAACACTATACCTAAACAATGGAAATCAAAGATGGCCAAGAGCTGGGCTGATTCTGTCCATCTCTGCTGAATGTGGGCCTGTTCTTTAAAACACATTTACCAGTGCTTTGTCCAGTCCTTAGAGAGATCTTTGCTATCACTAGGCTTGAGAAACTGTTCTAAAATATAAAAGAATGCCCGGTTAGGCAATTGCCTCTGATACAGTCTAAACTGTCCTCATTAATTTCATCCTATTCCATTTGTTTCTAGTTTTTTGTAATATCTTAATAATCCCCCTCCGTATTTTGAAATGCAAGTATGCTGTTGCCCTGATCTCTCCATTATCACTTAAACAGGAACCCAGATTCCAGGCAGCAGCTTTGCCGGCACATGCAAGAGAGAAAAGATGTGCCCCATTTTCCGTGTTCTAATACAAGCTTCTGTTCAGCTTGTATTCAAAAGACTGTGCTTCTTTGAGCAAAGAGCGGTAGATAGCTGTGTTAGTCTGCAGTCAGGCAGAAGGCAGGACAGCTTTGCATTCTTTACCACTGTTTGTTGCTACAGCATTCTTGCACTAGGAGAGCAAGTGCAATGGATGATGGGGTGGATAGTAACCTGTTTAAATTCGCTGATGACACCAAAATTTGGGGGGAGGTGAGCACGCTAGCAGGGAGGGAGAGATTGCAGAGGGATCTGGATAGGTTACAGGGGTGGGCTAACAGGAACAGGATGCGTTTTAATACGGACAAGTGCAGGGTGCTGCACTTGGGCAGTAGGAACCAGCAGCACACTTACACAATGGGGAACTCCCTACTCGAGAGCACGGAGGCAGAAAGAGATCTTGGAGTCATTATTGACTCCAAGATGAACATGGGCCGACAATGCGAGGTCATGGTTGGCAGGGCTAACCGGACCTTGTCGTGCATCCACAGGTGCATCTCGAGTAGAGCCAAGGAGGTGATCCTCCCCCTCTACGCGACGCTGGTCAGGCCACAGCTGGAGTATTGTGTCCAGTTCTGTGCGCCCCATTTCAAGAGGGATGTGGACAACATGGAGAGGGTCCAGAGGAGGGCCACCCGCATGATCCGGGGACAACAGGGCAGACCCTACAGTGAGAGACTGCGGGACCTGAACCTATTCAGCCTCCACAAGAGAAGGCTGAGGGGGGACCTGGTGACCGTCTATAGACTCACTAGGGGGGACCAGAAGGGTTTGGGGGAGACGCTGTTTCCCCTAGCGCCCGCTGGCATAACAAGAAGCAATGGGCACAAGTTGATGGAGAGGAGGTATAGATTGGACATCCGCAAGAACTACTTCACAGTTAGGGCGGCTAGGAGCTGGAACCAACTTCCAAGGGAAGTGGTGCTGGCCCCTACCCTGGGGGTCTTTAAGAAGAGGCTGGATGCCTACCTGGCTGGACTCATTTGAGTCCCGTTTCTCTTTTTGGGGTTTTTTGTTGTTCTCCCGCCCTGGCGGGGGGTCGGGCTAGAAGATCTACTAGGTCCCTTCCGACCCTTAATCTATGAATCTATAAGTGCAGTGAGGAGCATGTGAACATGTACACATACATGTGTATACACACACACACACACACATTACTAACACCAACATAACTGCATACTAGCACTAAAGAATGCTAAACTTGCTAGCTTTACAAGACAACCATAACTTTGTTATTTATTCTAATTTCTTGGTTTCTTCCACAAAAAAATTCTCCCCTTTTTAAAGTGCTAAGGATGAAGGATACATAGTCCTTTAAAAACAGTCTAGGTATACCTTTAATACTATGCTGCATGCTAACTGCTGTAAAATCTATATGATCTAATTTGTAAAGTGGTAGTGAGTAATGTTTGTTTGGAAAAAAAAAGCCCTGTAAGACTTGCTTCTAATTGCTTGGGTGAAATTTCATGGCCTTGTTGAGCTGCAGACTCAGCTCAAGGCACATACTTTGTCCTACATGAGAGAAATTTTTGTCTACGGGCAGCGTGTTTTATTTGCTTCTCATAAACTGACCTTCCCAAGTCTCATTTAAAAAGCTCCAGAGGAAAAGCAGATGATAGTTGGTTTGTGCTGCTGGGTGGAGCCTCTTTGTAGGCAAAGAACATCAGTTTCTTTTTTCTGCATGCCTTTTTCTGAACTCATAGATCATATTCTTCTTTTTTAAACTTGGAGCAAGATAATGCCTAAGGAAGGATGATATGGGCCTGTAGGTTAGGTGTGTGTAGTTGCATTTTATTCCAGTAATTCCCTAAATTCTGATGCTATACTGTAGGGTCAGTAGCACCTGGAATCACCAAAACCTGGATGCTAACTACCTTGCAAAGTGCAGAGTATGTGGTGATGGGATGTGCTGATGTTGTAGACATATAAAATACCTTCCCCATTTTGAATAGGATTAACCACAACTAAATTTCATCTAGTCCTAAATAGGCCCCATGATATCCATATGTATTCGCACCCATTTTATTGCCAGCTACTCCCATACATGCCTTTCCTAATGCATTCTGTTTTATTTGGCATACTGTATCTCTGTTGACCAATTTGGATATCAGCATTCATCTCCTAAACACAGCTTTTTGCCAAACCTTTCATTTTAGTCACTCTCAAACAGCTAAAGAGTAGCTCCTTCCAGCTCTTGCAGCTTTCTAAGGATGACTGCTCAAATGCATAACATTAGGCAAGTATCGTGAATGCAAAGGTCCTGATTCTACATTAAGCTTTGATTTCAGCATGGCCTCATTACTTGTACTACAAGAGCTTGTACTCCTTGTACTCCTAGCTCCTTTTTCTGCAGAGGGCAGATGCTTGGAAAAAAGGCTTTATATGAGGTGTATAAAATACTTCAAATATGTCTGGAATACTCTGAAGAGTGCCTAGTTCATTGAAATACCATGTTATATATTCTGTTTTATAATGGTATCCATTAAAGAGCAGGGCCCAGTGCTGCAAACACACAACAGCTATAACTGGGATATGGTCTCTGGGGCCATCTGCCAGAGGCCAGTGTTGTGTTAACAGCAGCTGCCCACACAAAACCTAGGAACATTTCTTAAATTGCTCCACTAAACTGATGGCCTCTTACTTCCTTTTGGTGGGTGTTAACAAAGGAGATCTAAATGCAACAGCTGTTGCCTGGGCACAGAGGTGGTTAGCTGTGTTAGTCTGAAGTCAGGCAAAAGGCAGGGCAGGGTGACAGCTAGGAGACCCATAATTCAGAGAGTTATGAGCTTTCATTGGCAACAACCTACTTCCCGGACATCACATGGCATTACTGCTTCTGTGCTAATGCCAAGGGTGTGAGACAAAATATCAAAAGCTGATTGGTTCAGAAGTCCCATGGCAGATTGCCTAGAAACTAAGGGTAAAAACTTTCGGAAGTATTTAACTGATTTAGGAACCTAACACTGATTTTCATAAATGATTTAGGCATTTAGGATTTTAATGGGACTTAAGTATCTAATTTCAATGAGACTTAAGCATCTACACCCCTTTAAAGCTTTTGAAATGGTTTCCAGATAACTTAAATTAAAACTCTCTTGGCTTTCTTCAGTGTTTCTGCAAAGGATTTATTTCCTTCCATTTTCTACCCTTCTTAAGTAGCTGATGCACAGAGTAAAGGAATATTGCACAGTTGGCAAAGGAAGATTGCACCTATTTATAAAGAAAATGATCTGTGCATGCAAGGGGGTCATTCCCTACAGCAGTTATGCTGTCCACAACTCAAGTAGGCCTTCAGCATCTAACCCCTGTGCATGGTACGCAATTTCCTCTGTGGAGCATTCACTTTTGGCTTTATTTGCTATGAGTCTATATTGTTCTGGTCTCAGAAGCACTCATTGTAGGTTAAATGTCTTGCATCTGTTTACCCTAGGAATGTATTATTTAAATAGTAATGCCTTCCTCATTTTTATTTAATTCACAGTAATGCAGTGTTGCAGGTACTTTCCAGACTTAGAGATTACTGTCCAGAGGACAAGAGCAGAGAGTAGACAAGAGGTACAAAAATACAGTTGTATTAGCAAATATGTAGAAGTAGGACGAGTAAATGGTAATCAAGCTGTTCCATCGTACCACTGTCTGAAAGATTGTTAAAGGTACCATAAGAGAGGCACCTTTTCCAATAAGCTGAGGCAGATGTCACTTAAAATGATAGATTACTCTTGCAACAGTCTGCTAAGGGTATTAGCTCTGTGTGTAGCAAAACCCCCAGTTTTTCTTTTTTTTTTTTCTTTTAAAATGCATTCCCTCCCCAACCATTTCTGGCTTTCTCTTTCCCTCTCTATTCCCTATAGATAAGTATAAGCGAGCTAAGACATAGGATAAGCTTCAGCATTTTATTTTGGTAGCAAGTTGTATTTGTTTTGTTTTTTCTCCTTCTTTATATTGTATAATTATTATGTTATATTGATTTGTACTGTTCCATATTACTGTTTTACTGATACTATA
>NW_017728994.1:67395435-67395711 GCF_001723915.1 Gavialis gangeticus | reverse complement strand
TTTTTCCTCCTTCTTTATATTGTATAATTATTATGTTTATATTGATTTTTACTGTTCTATACTACTGTTTTACTGGTACTATATGATTTAGGCCTAAGTTAGCATAAGTCATGTCAAGTTTCCATTTTGTTTGTCAAGTCTCCATCCTGTCGCCAGGCCCAGTTGTGTAACTCGTGACTCACACCTACCCCTCCAATGTAACTTGGTTCTTGAATGAATGGGGATGAAAGAGTGTGATTGAGAGACAATGGCAGTAGGTCTAAAAATAGCTCCCTC
>NW_017728994.1:67394565-67394923 GCF_001723915.1 Gavialis gangeticus | reverse complement strand
TTGTCTGTTTAATAAACCTGTTATTTTGAAACCCTAAGTTTGTTTTTGTTTGTTTACTGACTGTTTCCTCCTTGCCACCACTTGTCTGCCCCCCCCAGTCTCTAAGCTGTCAGCCTGTTTTGAGCCCCAAGCTCCCAGATTTCTACCTCTCTCTCTCTCGTTCCTGGCTGTCTCCTCCTTGCCACCACTTATCTTCTCCCCCTCCCCCATATCTCAGCTGTTTGCCTCAGTTTCCAGCCCCAATCTACCTTAAGTAACCCCAAGCCTCAGTTCCTCAGCCAGCTTCTCTCTAGTCCACTGGTTCTAATCTCAGTTCTCACAGCTTTCACCCCCTACACTTTAACTCTCTCTCTCTCTC
>NW_017728994.1:67380129-67394062 GCF_001723915.1 Gavialis gangeticus | reverse complement strand
TGTGTGTGTGTGTGTGTGTGTGTGTGTGTGTGTGTGTATGATCCAACTGATTTGTGTGTTTGTATATGTGCAATTGTGTCACATCCTCCTGTCTAACGGTGCAATATTGAGATCCTGAGAGTTGGTCTGACCCCACAGTCCTGCATACTACAGGACTCATACCCTGCTGTAACTTTTGCCTACTTGCTAAAGCAACAACATTTCTTACAATATGAGTACAGATATTTTCTTTGAATGAGTCTGTTAATCCCAAATTGCTGCACAAGTAAAGGAATATGGCTCAAGTGCTACAGGGTGTGTCTACAAGTGCCTCTTTTAAGCAGGCTTTGCATAAACTTGCCATTTTGAAGGCTCATTAAGGGCACATTTCTACATGTGCCAGACCCTTAATGCACCTTAAAAATGGTGACTTTAGGCTGTGTGACTTAAGGCTAGGGGCCTGAAGGCTTAAATGGTGATTTAAGGCATCAAATTTAGCATGAATAGCGAAGTCACAGTAGTACATGTGTAGATGCACTAATGAGCATTAATGTGACATATGTCAATGGACACCGTGTTCATGTGCATTAGCATGTCTGCACATGCACTAATGCAACTTGGCTATTTGTGCTGAAATTTAATGCACCTTAATGCAACGTGTCCATGTGTAGATGCATGCCTAAATCACCTTAATGCACCTTAAGCAAAGGTAAGTTTAGGTCTGTGTAAATACATGTGTAGACATGCCCACAGTCTCCCATTCTCAGCATTCTTGCATCTGCTAAATCTCTTCACCAACAGTAGTCATGACACTCATTGGCTACAGAGCATATGGAATTGGCAGGGTATTTAGAAAACCTGACTGTAATCCTTCTTCTGATATCACAGTGAGTGGAATATCCTTTGGTTTATCTATATCATTAATGAGAACTTTGGCAGGCTTTATCAGAACTTCTGGTAAGTCACTTCCATGGCTAAGAACTGTTAGTGGCTGCTCCTACTAGTAGCATAACGAAATGTGAGGGGGTGACCAGTGCACCAGCCCCAGACGCTGACCCTGGAGTGGGGCACAAAAATAGCAGCAGCTGCACAGCTGGTCCAGCTGCCGGTGGCACTCTCAGAAGCTCAGCAACTGACCCTGTCCCACGCACTGCTGCCACCCAGCATGGACAAGTGTCCTTATGCCTATTGCAGTATTACATCAGGCTAATTTAATATGATAAAGCCACTGTGGAAAAGAAAGTTCTATACAGAGGCTCATAATCCTTCCAAGAGATAATTGAAACTGCAGGGCCTGTGTCCAGTTCCATTTTTATTCTTGTCCCATTCACTTGCAGTTGTGTTTAAAGGACAGATGAGTTTCTCTAGGGTTTGTAATGTATTATTCACAGTTGCTACATTTCTATGGGCACTGTCATGGGCAGGTGATCTTTCATATATTCCCTACCCCAAATTACTGTCTTTATTATATGAACTTTTCAAATTTGCATTTATATTTTCTAATGCTTCACATATCTTTTCTTACAGCATTTCTAATGCAACTTCACTTTAAGTGACAATAATATGTTTTACAGCCTGCTAGGTCAGTGCAGAGTCATTTAAAATATATTTGTCTCATCTGAACTTTGGCTGATGTTCATTAATTTGGCATACGTCATTTCTACCTTGGGCCATTTCTCCCATCTCATTTGTGGCAGTTTCCATAGACACTGTAATAAATACAGCCCAGGATTATGTAAGTTCAATATTTCTTAGCAAACATTTCTATACACCTTCAGGTGCCACAGATCACACGTCAAATGATCCTTCAAAGAACTATCTAAATCTGCTCCAAATTCACCGTTCTAGATTAAATGTCTGTGCTGCTGCATCTGCATCAGAGAGCTGATTCTGCTTATGGAACCACAAATGTTCTGCTATGATAAGAAACTCTGGAAACAAATGCCCTTATAAAATAGCTACAATCTTCATATAACTCTCCCTTTTGGTTTCACTGATGTTGTGAGTATAGGCAACAGACAATAAGATTTATTTCCCATAAGGCTCAGAATGGATCATACCATTTTGTCATCTGTTACACTATTAGCATCCAGAAACTATTCCCATCTTCCACTGTATGATTCCTGGTCCTCATAGAGTTCATCACAGAGATTCATGCACACAGGAAACTTGGCCTGTCTATAGAAAAAAAATCTCTAAAGCTCATTATTTGAAATTTCCACAACAATTGCTGTTCATTGCTATTGTCCTCAACATTCATTTATCATTGCAGATGGTTGAAATTCCAGCTATTTTTTGTCAAAATTGGACAAGAAAGGGAATACATTTACATAAAAAGTTAATAAATTCCTTTCTTCTCCCCAATTGAAGAAGCTCTATAAACTATTTAGGGATTTCATCTCTATTGTCAGTTTGTGGTATTCTTTGTGCTTTCTTAGAGATAATCTGTAATGTGAGATGCAAACTTAGCTTCAGCTAACTTTATCAAAGAAGAAAGCAGAATATTCTACCACTTGCCATAGCTATAGGCACACCTTTAGGGAGGCTTTGTTATGTATTTCATTTACAATTACTCTTCTCTAAACTCCCTCCAGTTTCTCCCCCTCTCTCAGTATTTTGGGGTGCTATTAAACTAGACCTATGAAGAGATGGGCTTTAATTTCTCTCCTGCAGAGATGGTTCTGGTGGGCTGCGCAGCTGCAACTAATGGTCATTCCAATATACTGAGCATGTCCAGTTTTTTCACTCTACACAATAGAAGTAAGTTGTTGGATCTTGTGCAAGACCTTTGAAGCACTCTAGAACTCAGAAAGCAGCAGGTCCCTAGTAGGAGGTTCAGTGCTGTGAAAGGATCTATGCCCTTGGGGAGGAATCATAAGACAGTGACCACAAGGATAGGAAAGGAGATGGGTTTAGATGCCTCTTTTTCTCCTTCTATGAATGATGATGCCTTGGGAAACTTCTTGCTTCCTGCTCTGAGGGTGATACGAGAACCCGGTGCTGTTCCTGTGCCCCATGGATGATACTATGCAAACCATGTGATATCACATAATCCCAATTAAGATATCCACCTTATTTGTGGAAGGCAGAATATAGATTAAAAAAAAGATTTTTGCAGAGTCATGGCTAACGGTATGACTAAGTTCTCCTGGAAATAGTGTTCAGGAACTGAGGCGTCCTAGGAGACAGTCTGGGTTAGGCAGCGGGAGCTTCCTGGTGTGGCAGGACAACAGCAAGATTATGCCTCAGACCCTTGCAAGGGCAGTAGCAAGACTTACTTTTTACTGTAAATAGTTCTTTATTTAAGTGCCTGTAAAGAATGAGGTTATTTTTCTACATCACTAGATACTACAGACTCTATGCAGCAGCTCACTTGCTCAGAGCCACTTCAATTGCTCCTTCAAACGCATGCTACACTGCTCCGCCAATAGTTATTGAAAATTCCTTGTCAGCTGTGGGAGGGTTAATACCAAACTACACCCTTTGTACTTGCTAGGCCTGAGAGAAGCAGGAACTATTTTGGCAGCCAGCAGAGCACAGTGTCTCCATGCTTCTATTCCAGTAAAGAAAAATCAGCTTCTCCACTTTCCTATTTTGGAGGTCTCATTTGCGGGACTAGGGTGTGTGTGGTATGTAAGTAAACTCGGTGCCTAAGCCAAAAAAAAATCCTGGTGGCTGCATCTGGGATACTAGTCATAACCAGGGCACCTGGCCCCGAGCCTTCCTTCCTTTCACTGCTTGATGCTTTTTTGAACTACTCCAGTAAGCAGGATCTTCTGGAGATGGATGTGGCAGGTACATCAAAACTGTGAACAGAGAGGGTGAGGTTGAAGCGAAGTAGAAGAGAGCCTGCTCTTTGCAGTCACTTGTTTATGTGGGCTTCCTTTTAGTGATCAATATCTGAACTTCACAGAATGATTTGCTATTTCTATTTGCCCCTTTAAAGGCAATATGTCTGTACGTATTTTCTTGCCAAACATCTGAAAGATACTGGAAGCAGGAGGAAAACTTCATCATTTCTTGGTACTGCCTAAGTTATATATTGTTTGCCTCCCAATATAATTCATGTGTGTTTGACCAATAGGTGAAACAAAAGTTTTGGTTTCTAGGCCCCTTACTCTTCATGATTTGAAGTCACTAGCCAAACTCCCATTGATTTTAGTGGAAGCAGGATCAGTCTTCAAATGTGTTATGGTGCAAATTGTTGGCACAGATGACTCAAAAAGAATGAGGACATGGATGTTCTTAATTGGAACAGCCGCTGTAGAATCATCTATCAGAGGTAGAATTATGTTAATCTGTCAGTCACTTAAACCTGAAAGGCTCATTTCCTCAAATATGCCTCAGTCCTGCAATATAGAAAGATCTATGGAACCTAGACATATTTGTGTACTGGCTGAACTAGGGTGACAGAATTAAAACCCCAATTTTCTGATCAAGGGGCTCACTAAATCCCTTTGCTGTTATAGCTCAGTCGGGGTTTTTCTGGGTTGAATGAAAAAGTTAAAGTAAAACTACTTTACAAATTGCTCTTAACAGAGCTTGTCAATATGAAAATTGTTACCATTTTATAAATTCAACTAGTTCTAGCTCCTAACCTGGTTTTCACTCATTTCTGATATAAAAACATTTCAACATTTTTCTGTGGAAATAACTTTTATTTAAAAAATAATCTGGCCAAGGAACTAATTTATCACATTATTTTTTCATTAGCTCCTTTACTGGAACTACATAAAAAGACTGTAGCAGGGTGGTTGAGACAGGAGGAGTAATTCTGCTTGTGCCCTTTTTTCCTTTACTTTAACTGTGTCATAGCCCCTGATGAATGCTCTGGAGACCACCATCTGCCTCCCAGAGATGCAGGAACCCCAAACTTCTGGCAGCACCAGGAGTATACACACCACGATGGAATAAGACTCACAGGAATGAAGCAGAGCTGTCACATGTATCACTAGAGCCGATGACTATTGGCTGAGGCTCCAAATTGAAAAGAGAAGGAAAAGGAAGTGAGAGGATGGGAGGCGGCAGTCAGCGTGGTGACTAGAAGCTGATGTCGAGGAATGGTGAGTGGATGGAAGCCCTGCTTTGATTTTCTTTCTGAACTCTTTTAATTCCTACCTTTTGTTTTGTGAGCTGGCTTGAGGGCTAAGTGGTAATCCCAGAACACTGTTGTTTTGTTGGGACATCGTAAGGTGCTGATTTATGTGAATGGTGTTCAGAGTGGTTCCTGGAGATGATTCTCACGGGGTTCGTTATGTTATGCACGCAGAGCTAGAAGCTCAGACCAGAGGTTAGTGGTGGGAGTGTAGGAGCTCCCAGTAGACCACACTTACCCGGAGATTAGGGTCAGTGGAGGTTCTAGTGCTATAAAGCAATACTTTCATAATCAAGACTACGCTACCAAGAAACCCAGGGTTTTGACACATGGACTATCAAGACAGACTCAGTTTGACCCAGTGGACATTTTGAGTAATAATATAGGAAGAGACAACCTGGTCAAGGTAGCAGACTCCTTTTGAGCAGTTTATTACATAATATCAAGTTGTGGCAGGTGAGGCTTAAAGAGGAGAAAACTCCTTGTCCAATCAGGCCAATGGGCAAGTCAATAGGTCAAAAGAATCCACACCCATTACAAAGACATTTGGCAATTTGAAGGGAAAGTTTATACATTTCATTTAACTTTAAAACTTAAGTGGATGAAATGTTGTTTGGCTGTATTGGTACAGTTCCCGGGCAGGATCATAGGAAAGTATCACAAGATCATCTACTCCAGCTCCCTGCTCAAGGCAGAATTTGTTCCTGACTAAACTATCCCCGTGTCTGTCCAACCTATTCTTGAAAATTTCCAAGAATGAAGATTCCATAAGTTCTGTAGGTAGCCTGTTCCAATGCTTGACCACCCTCATTCTCAGAAAGATCCTTCTAATATCCAACCTAAATTCCCTATGCTGCAGTTTGAGGCCATTAATCCTAGGTCTTTTCCCCATGGCTGCAGAGAAATGCCCATCACCACCCTCTCTCTAATTGCCCTTCAGGGATTTGAAGCCAATTATCCAACCCCCCTCAGCATGAATGACTGTTGCCTCCCAAGACTGGGGGGGCACAATTTGTGGGCGGCATTGGTGGTGGGGTGGTGAGCAGTGACCTCCCGCAGAAGCTGGCAGTTGTTGCAGCAGCAGCTAATCTCAGGCGGGGCACGTGCCCTCCCTGCCCCCCGGGGTCCAGACTAAATAACCCTAGCTCCTTCAGCCTGTCCTCATAAGTCTTGCTTCCTGGATCCCTAATCATTTTTGTCACTCTGTTGTGGGATCTTTCCAATCTGTTCACATCCTTCTTGAAGCTTGGGGACCAAAAGTGGACTCAATACTTCAGGTGAGGCTTCACCAGTGCTGAATAGAGTGGAAGAATCACTTTCCTTGATTTTCAAGTAATATAACCCAATATGCTGCTGGCTTTTTTTGCAACAAGAGCAAACTGTTGGCTCATACTCAGTTTATGGTCTACTGTAATCCCTAGATCCTTCTCTGCAGTACTGCAGCCTAGCCAGTCTATATTCATGCATGCAATATTCCATCCCAAGTGCAGGACTTACACTTTGCCTATTGAATCTCATCAGATTGATCGCAGATAATTTTTTCCAGTCTCCCCATGTCATTCTGGATTCTTGCCCTGCCCCAGAGTAGCGTAACTAGGGCAGGTTGACAAGGGCAGCTGCCTTGGGTGCAAACTAGGGAGGTGGGGAGCATTGGGAGGAGAGGGGTGGAACCGCTGTTGGCACAGGTACACAATCATACTGGCAGCAGTGCTGCCCCCATATGCTGCAACTGCCCTAGGTGCCTGGCTCTGTTGCTATGCCTCTGCAGATGATCTAATGTTTGCAAAAAAAGAGGTGCTTTTGGTTGATGGTGATTGGAATTGGGATAAAAAATCTGGTTCAGGATTCCTGCCAGGATGATACATGGCTTGGTTCGGGGAGCAGACCAAATTCAAGCCAGGCTGAAAACCACTGTATTTTTGCCAGTGACTTCAGTGGAGCTGGGATTCAGTCCAGTATTATTTATGCAGAGCCAGATTGTGAATACACTTTAATTAATGAGAAGTTTTTCACACGAACAGTCCCAGTGGGATACTACTTATATTGATAACCATTCTCCAAGGTGAATAAAGTGGTTTAATCCCTTTGTAGGATTGTCAAACTCTACAACTGCAAAATTCAGTAGAGAAGAGGAGAAAATAAAATACTTGGGCTTATTTGCAAGAAATTTGTATAAGAGCACAGAAAAGATATCCATGATGTTTGGTTAACAAAATAAGGACCTTTGATTTCCCATGTATGCTTCTTTGAGAGTGCGAGAACATTAATGCCCAGATAACTAAATAGTCCTTTCTGTTATGAAAACACTTTTTAAGAGTTCTTCTTTGCTGTTCAGTTCAGATTAGTCAGATTCCTCTGGGCCTTGGCATTCCTGGCAAGAAGAAGCTTCTTTGATTCTTCACCTCTCTGGAAACTTAGCTGATAGTTTTTTTTTCCACACTGCAGCATGTTCCCACTTTATTGACCTGGATATTTTTTCTTGTTTAGACAAGCTTTGTCCTATTCTAGGAAGAGAAAAATATAGACTCTCATCTTCTGTTAGGCTAAAACTGAAGACGAAACCCCTCCAAACAAACAAACAAACAAACAAACAAACAAACAAACAAACAAACAAACAACCCCCCAAACAAATCCTTTGGGGCTTTCAAAGAATTGCAGGCATTTCTGATATGTTGAAATTATTAAAATTCTGAACTGGGTAAGAGACGAGGAGCTTGCTCATTCTGTTAATTTCCTTTGTGCCTTTCAACAGCTCTCTCTTTACTTCTTTATTTTTATGACAGCAAAAGAACAATTTGGAAAATTGCAACAGAGAGTGCCTTTATCCCTTTCTGTCATGGCATTTTTATTTTAATGTTCATTATCATTTTAGAATGAGGCAGTACAACGTATGACAATTCATAATGCAAACATTGCACAACAAATCACAAGTCATCCATGCTATAAAGGGTAACACAGTTGCATATTGATGGAACAAGAAGAAAGAGGTGTGGTCTCATGGTGTAAGGATAGGCCCAGAAGATTCTGAATTCTATTTTTCCCTGTTACTGACCTTTGCTGAGGCTCAGGGAAGCCACGTAACTTCTTTGTCTGATATAGCCTTTACTAGCAGTGTTACAGGAGGGATAGATGAGACGACCAAGAGCTCTCTGACGACCAAGAGCTCCTGAATCAACAAAAATGCCAAAGTGCACGAAGATAAAGATACGGACACCTTTTTTGTCATACGAACAAAAGAAAGTGTTGCAGGAAATGATGCAACAGAGGCTTCATCACACAGAACAACACATGACTGAGTTTTGGGAGGCATTAGGATTACTTTAGCTCATGCCTTCAGGGTTGCAGATGAAGCAAATGCCTTGACTATAATTATCACTCTAGTCATCCACAGAATCCAATCCTACTTTCCTTATCATTCAAATGCTTAGTTGTACAAGTGATTCCTGAGACTTTGGTAGGGGTAATCAAATGAGTATGGCTAGAAATGTGGTACTTTTCTAATTTATCAGTGCCTAAAATTAAACTTCTCTGTATTAATAATTAAAATGTACTTGTCTTTTTTTCCTCCACTAATGTAATGTGGCCTGAGTGATATTATTGGGTGTGTGGGTCAGCCACGGTTGGTAAATGCTTGACATTACCGATGTCATCTTCTCATGGCATATTGCATGCAGACACCCTTGCCAAATAAAAAGTTCATGAGAAATACATTGAGGAACTTAAGACTCGCTTTCTGAATGCATGAATGAATGGAGGAATGCAGCTGGAAAAAAATACTCCTAACTAGTGGTCAGGAAATGAGTGTTGATGAAGAAAATCCCTCTTAGTGAAACATGCCGTATTACCTTCTATGAGGTGGTTTTGTCTAACCCTCAGGAACATCTCAACCTTTTTCCAGTGAAAGTGCATGATCTCAGTATTTATTTAAAGAGAGTGCTGAGGGAAATTCAACACTGCCTGGAATTTGGTGAACAAACTTGTAACTTTCCTTCATTTAGGTATGTTTTTGAGCGATTGCATAATTTCTTCCGTCAATCTGTAGAAGCCTGAAATGCAGAGAAAATGATCAAAAGGCAAAAGACAGAGTATAGAATTCTCCCACATCTTTCCCTCCTCTCCCTCCTGCCTTAAATTGGTTATCAATGGACTCAAGAAGAAATCTTACAGAAAAGAAAGATGAGTTATGTTGTTAGAACTTACCTATAGTATCAGTTATAGTGATTACATCACTACTGGACATAAGAAAGTTAAATGGATTAAATGCTTAAATTGAGCCCTAAATCGATTTTGTTCCTAGTCAGGGAATAGTAAATCCTTGATCATTAAAGAAAAAAGCAGAAAGGCAGAGGCAATTGACTGACATCCTTTGGGAGCATAGAAATAAACTGCGATGAGCAGAGTGTCTCAACAGATGGACCAAAAAAATGTCAGGTTGTCAAAAGCAGATCTAGTGATGAGCTGAAATGGTAGTCAGGATGGATATGGAGGATGGATTAAAGCAATGAAGAATGAGGCAGGCTATTGTCCAGCTCCTACATAGACAGAGAGAAACTACCGCATCTGAATTAAAGTCTTGTAATGGAAGGAAATATAAAAGGAGATACTGGAAAATAAGAGCCTTTAAGTAAATGAAGGACTTGCTGATAGAATGTGCCTGTTCATAGGCTGATGGAAACACCCACATTGTGAAGCATATACATTATCCTGGGAATAAATAATTATATTATAAAGCTGAAAGAGAAACTTTGGAAGGCCAAAAGTGTCAGGGGGAAAAAATAAGAGGGAATACTATTTCAAACATTTAATGGGCCCAGAAATGGGCTTGCAAATGCAAAGGGTGGAAAAGTAGGTGCTGTAGATTTGACAAAATTTTAAAAAATGGGTGTGATTTCCACTTCCTCAGATAGAGATGTTAATATTGACAGAGAAAGTACTTTAAGGGATATGTAAAATAAGATGCTCATTAATTAATGTACATTCAATGTATGGATTCATACATTGAATTTCTTACTCATTTGAGCAATTGAAACAAACAATTACTCATTTGAGTAACAGGCATAACCCCTTGTATGGTCTGAGAGCAATGCCTTTCAACAGACTCTTTGGGGTTAAGAAATGTAATGAATTGTGGCAGTGGCAATGCATAAGGGGTGCACGTGCACCCCCTGAAAGCACCGGTAACCCCCCTGACAGGCTGTGCTCCCCACTTAGGTGAAAGGCAAGGGGGTAGGCAGGAATGCCAGTGACCCCCCTGCGAGCACCCGACTGGGGAGTGGGAGCATTGGATGAAGCGCTGTGGCCACTTCTGGGAATGCCGCTGCCGCAGCCACTTTCCTGGTCAGTGTGATCGAGATTGGCTGCAGGGGACCCACCCCCCAGTCGGTGAGACTGGCCATGGGGGGACCCCCCGGTTGCTAACTGGTTGCCTATGAATTGAGGAGCCAAATAACCCATAGATACATGTGGCAGATATGTGAATGCCTGATGGCTACGTTCAACTGACATGGGCTGTTCTTATAACTCTATCATTCAATGGCTACATACAAGATGTACAGTAAAGCATCAGAATCTGTTTGGTAGCATTAGTAATCCTAGTCCTGGGCAGCATATACATGATACAGTCGCTATAAAATGTATTAATAAAGTGATGTTAATATATTAATCATATTGCATTAGAATTACTTTGTATATAATGCGCTGTACCTCATAATTATAAATGGGTAAAATCCTGACAACCTTACTCAAGATCAGATGACAATGATGGTCTTTGACAACTTCCCTGAATAAGAACTTGAGGCTTACCTTTCTGTTACTTTATGGAATGCACTAATAACATTACATGCTTGGTACTTGTGTAGTTTTCCCTGGCTATTTTTTATAATTAGCACAGGGGGACTTATGAAGGGTACCTAAAATAAAAGAATCCGGGGTTATGAAGTACAATTACGCTGCATAAAATTTGACAAGTACTCTGGGAGATTATATAAATGGCTGAAGATCTTTTAAAGGTTAGTGTTGTGCTAACTCTTTAATTCCCATTGAACTGTTACTACATGCTCCGTATTGATCTGATTTTATTTTTTCGGCTGCCTGACTTCCCGGCAGCTGGTTGGAGCACAGCATTGCCAAGGAATCAGGTATCCTGTTTTGGAGATGTTAGAATTAGTTGATCCCATCTCTTCAGAAAACACACACTTTAACATTTAAGGCTAATAATGCCTACTTGTGAGAAGGCATTTTCCCCTAATGACTCTGACAAAGAGAGTGGTGTTTCAGCAAAAATTCACAACCGTGAGGCCAAAAAAAAAATCAATTATTGCTTCAACACTTGTATAGTGAAGTGTTTAAAACATAGGAGGAAAACTGTGAATAATACAACTCTTTGTTGAAGTGGTGGCAATAAAGTGCTTTATGTGCACTGAAACAAAACCCGATGGTTTATAGCCCACTGGACACCATGGCATGGGTGAGTAGCCTATACTGTAGTAACCTGATTATGTTGCATACTTTCCAAGAATTTAGCCTTCATTAGGGGCACAGAGATATTAAGCATCCAGTTAACTGTACAGCATTCTGTCAGATTTTGTTCAGCTTTGAAACTGTGCAGCCCTCCTATTGTGCAACACAAATGACTTCTACTTGGGATGGTTCAGTTCACGATTAGCAGACTCACCATTAATTATTGACACTGCTTGTCTGGCCGTGACATTCATTATTGTAGCTCTGCCCCATAGGGCTTTGGAATTAAAAACATCCATAAGCCTTCTTGCATTTTTCTGTTTTCCATTGTATTTTTATGCTATGTACTTACTTTTGTACATACAGTCTTTACTTACACATGACTATTCCCATCAAATAAGACCCCTCTGGCTTGATAAATAACATAGGAAAAAGTGTAATACAGACAGACCCCCAATAAACATATGGCAGCGTGTTTCTGGAGCAGTTACTTCAGCCCCTGGGGAGAGCTGGACTGGTTGTGTCACTATTTTTTCCTCTCAGGATGAATGTCTTTCAGTTTTAGGGATGTAAGCATATCTCTGCTTTTCATCCATTCCAGCTGTGACATGTGTTTGATAGGTAGAAATGGATGTTATGGCCATCAAGACTAGAGAGATGAATCAGTTGACATTTCCCTGGTGTAATAGGATTCAGATTTACTTCTGAGGGATAGGGAAAAGACTCTGACAGGGAGGTCTAAAAGCCTGGGCTGAGGAAATATGTTTTTGCAATTTTACTCTTTGATGAGAAAAGGATGAGCCAATGGCTAATGCAAGATTTATTTATTTATTTGTTCTGATTGATTCAAAAAAAGCTAGCTTGCTAAGGCTAAAAATCTATGAAAAATAACTTTATAGTTGTTAGGGGTGGGAGCTGCAATGCATCACAGAATAATTACGGCAATGTTTCTTAGAGCCTTTACATAAGCACACTTCTAAGAACTGAAAAAAGGAATAATATTTCATGCAGGATTTTTGTGGGGTTGCAAATGACAATGGTATTTGATCTTGATAATACATGTGGATGAAAGGATGGAGTTCTTGCATCATCCTCAGCAGACTGCTCAGAGTCCTGCATTAGTGTCTAAACTCATTCTTGTGATAAACAGGCTGGGGTAGCATTGCACCATGGGACACATTCTTCTACCATAGTATCTCAGTATTAAGTCTGTCATTTTCCCTGCTGTTGGGGTTTCAGGCTTGAGCCACCAAGATTCCCTGTATTAACACATTGTTACTTTGTGCTCCTTACGCCTGCTCATCACATTTGTCTTGTCTCTGGTTTAGATTATAAGCCCCTTGAGGTAGAGTTTGCCTTTTTGTTTTTTGTAGAGTGCTACTGACAATGGACCCCTCATTTATGATTGTGTCCGTTAGTACACTAGAATATTACTTGGGCTGTTACTTCTGGTACTGAAGAAGATTCATGGTGGGCACATCTACATGTTCGTTACTGCACAGTAGTACTTAATGAAGTACAAAAGGCATTTATACACATACATTTGTCTGCTCCGATGGAGATCCAGTGCACCGGAGCAGACTCGAGTTTGCTCCGCATGTGAGCTGACATGGCTGGCGCTGCATCGCATCCACTTATATAAATGGTGAGATGCACGTCAGCACTGAGAAAATGGTGGTGGTGCGCTTTTGAACTAAAATACTTTTGATATGCTTTAGTTAAAAAACGCTTTTAAAAGTGCCTGGCGCTGTGGTGCAACCATGTGTACAAATGCCCTATATGCATGGTAACTTGTACTACTGCCTAGTAGCACCAGTGCATGGGTTTTTGTGATGCTTACTGTGCAGCAGCCTAATACTACTGTGCAGTAGTGCATTAGCATGCATTTTGCCGGGCACACTACTGTACAGTGTTATTAAGCTACAGCACATTAAGTGCCTTGTGTAGATGCACCCGGTCTGTAGCAATATCCCAACATTTAGAGACTGATGTGAAGGGAGTCAAATACTAGATAGTTCAGTGCTGGAGCAGATGCTCACTCAACAGTGAGTGGTTTTAAAAAACTGAAAAAAAGGGATTTCTAGTTATTCCTTCTTTTCCTGCCCAATTTTCCAATGCTTTCTCCTAGAAAATTTTCAATCAGATGTTTGTATGTGTTGTTTCTGGGCCCCATTTAGGTCAGGAAAAGATTAGATATTATCAGCAGCCTGAGCAGTGAAAATGGGATACTTGCATCTGAAGCAGCTACTTCTGAAACTGCTGCTTCCGTCCCTGCTGGGTTTGTTGCCGTTCCTAGCCAATAATCTTACAGTGACCTGTGTTTTCACATCTTCCAAACAAGGCAGGGGGTTTTCCAGGCTCATCAATTTGCTTTCACTTTAGCCCACAAGCTAGGAATAC
>NW_017728994.1:67370296-67375129 GCF_001723915.1 Gavialis gangeticus | reverse complement strand
CTAGTTATTCCTTCTTTTCCTGCCCAATTTTCCAATGCTTTCTCCTAGAAAATTTTCAATCAGATGTTTGTATGTGTTGTTTCTGGGCCCCATTTAGGTCAGGAAAAGATTAGATATTATCAGCAGCCTGAGCAGTGAAAATGGGATACTTGCATCTGAAGCAGCTACTTCTGAAACTGCTGCTTCCGTCCCTGCTGGGTTTGTTGCCGTTCCTAGCCAATAATCTTACAGTGACCTGTGTTTTCACATCTTCCAAACAAGGCAGGGGGTTTTCCAGGCTCATCAATTTGCTTTCACTTTAGCCCACAAGCTAGAAATACTAAACCAGTGACCTCAGGGACTCCTTCACCTTGACATCAACCTAACCACCTGCAGGATCTGAGCCAATAATTTCACCGTGGCTTCCTCCCAGTGACCTGGAAGAGGTGAGCAAAAGACCTTATAGAAGCATACAACCTGAAATCAGCCCATGAAGCTGCATGTACTAAGTCAGTGACATTGCTACACCCTGCCCCTTGATAAAAAGGCTGGAAGTTAGAGGTCCTAAGTCAATAAGCACACAGCTCTCTGCCGTGACATCAGCCTAACCAGGTACAGAACAAGATGAACCACCTTGTAGAACTTTGCTCCTTGACATCAATCTGGTGTTTTGTGGTTGTTGAACTAATGACATTACAGAGGCATGAACCACACACAGCACCAGCCTCCTGTCTTGTCGCTGCATGGTTGATATCATTATGAAGTTGATCCTTTGCATCAGACCAGCAAGCTAAAGTTTCTGAAACTGAAGGTCACAGAAACCTGTCTACAAATCAATCCAGTACGACAGAAACACATAGCTAATGTTTCCTTAGAGGCCTGTGTTTTGACATCAGACCTGCATGGGAGAGGAAAGGAGCCAATGTATTTGCAGAAGGCTGTGTTTTGGAAGCTCATAAAACTGAGATGGAGAATAAGTGACTTTGCAGAAACCAGCAAGAGAGAGGTGCTCTGCTAAGACGTAGTTTGACATCCTCCCAGCAAGTCACAGCCATGGAGGCAACAGTTCTTCAATGGCCTGCCACTTATGGAAGCCCCAGAAGGCAACCCGAGAATGTGAAAACAAGACCTGGAAGAGCCTCTCAGTCTCTTAACAGGCTGGTAAAATAAATTGTCCTGTCCAGAGTCTTCTATTTGATTGTCTTCTATAGGAAGAGCTGAACTGGCCTGATTAGAGGGCAGCGAGGGAAAAACTGCCCCCTTTCCTGTTTCTCTTCAATGTTGGATTAAGGGGAAACAAGAGAGGCCTCAATTCCTTACCTCCACTGGCACTAGTGAAAAAGGTGGCTGAAACCACAAATGATGTTCTCTTACACAGCTCTACCTTCTATGTGAGGGGAAACAGCCTCCTTCAACACAAGCTCATCTCCTGCTTTCATTCCCTTCCAGGTCCACACTTCCTATCTACACTGCAGACTGGTGTGGAGATTCCCAGTGTAGATTCAAACAATTAGCTATTTACATTTGGTTGGTTTTTGCCACGGAAATAGAGAGAATATGAAGGGTCCAATTTTGATCCCATTTAAGTTAATATTGCTATGGACTTCAGGAGGAGACAAAGGTAGAATTTGAGGTGTAAAGGCATCTAATTCCTATATATATATTTGGGCTGGTTAAGAAGTCCTGGATTCATTACCAGGAGATTAAGCAATATATATAGCAGGGGTGGGCAAAATGGCCGATCCAGCTGGCAGCCAGACTCCATTTCCCAGCAGCCCCTGCCTGCATGGCTGGGGCCCTCTTTATGAAGACCCCAGCTGTAGCTGCTCAAGGCTGCGGTTGCCATGGAGACCAGGCCCAGCCACCCTGGCAGGGCGCACAGCAGAGCAGGGCAGGGCAGGGCAGGGGGTGCTCAGGAGCCACTGCGATCTTGTGATGGGGGCCGCTTGCTCCAGAGCCAGGGCAGAATCCCGATCTGTAGTCTGCATGCTGCAGGCAGGGGTGTGCAGGCAGGGGATTGTGGCTCTGCCCCGGTTGCTTGTAGCAGAGACAACGTGGTCTGGAGCAGGGCCAGAGTCGTGATCCCCTGCCTGTGTGCTCCTGCCTGGGGTGTACAGGCCACAGATTGCGGCTCTGCCCTGGCTCTGGAGAAAGCTGCCCCCATTGCAGGATCCCAGTGGTTCCTGAGCAGCCCTCTGCCCTGCTCTGCCGCTCACCCTGCCAGTGCAGCTGGGGCTGGTCTCCATGGCAACCCAGCCTTGAGCTTTCACAGTGCGGCTACAGCTAGGGTCTCCTTGGAGACCGGCCCCAGCCATGCGGGCAGGGGCTGCTGGGAGACGGAGTCTGACTGCCAGCTGGGGAGAGAGAGAGAGAGAGAGAGAGAGAGAGAGAGAGAGAGAGAGAGAGAGAGAGAGAGAGATTGCCCAGTTTCTTTCCAAATGCTGAGCAGGTGTGAGAGAGTTATACATTATAGAAGGACCTCCTTACACAGTTTGAAAATCATGGAGCTTCATATGAATTTGAACTTAGTTAGCTGGAACCCAAGACTTTTTAACCCATAAGCTTGGATAGGAACTACATAGATGCTCACTGTTTCTACTGTGTTACTCAGCCGCATCAGCTTGCCCTGGCTTCTGGTCATCCCCCTGATGAACTGCCATATGGAATCACATGAGTTATACATCTAGTTCAGTCTCTTGTCTCCCATAACAGGCAATTATAGGCTCTTTAGAGAATGTGCAAGAAAGCTGGCTGTAGATGATTAAGGAATAATCTGCCCAAAAGGAAAGAGTCTTCTAGTTAGAGGATGGCTACACAGGAACCATTCCTCATTGACTCACCCTATCACAGATGCCCTGGGAACTCCCTTATTTTTCCCTCTCCACATATGCCATGAGGGTTAAATAACGAAAAAAAAGAGAGTATATTCTACTTTAGGTTTGGGGAGTGGAAACATCTAAGATCCCAGTCACGTTTCTGAGCTCCTTTGGGCAAAACCATGGGGTCAAGGAGAAAATTGTAGTATAAGCAGACTTTTGCCTGAGGTAACTGATGTTTTGCTTTGTTGATACTCTGCTATCCCCCATGATCCCTGCTTGGTTCATACTCATTCTCTCAACTTGCCATGATATTACATACTGGGTGTTTCCAGGTTAACAACTATCTTGACATTTTAAGACACAACCCTTCATGGGACCTTGTCTCAGGCATCAAAATACTCTAGGCTTCTCCAAATGAGAGTTATGTTTGGAAAACTCAGCATGTTAAAGATGAATTAATGGAAACACTTATGACATTTAAAAAAAATGGCTTTAGAAATAATATTGCTTCCCTTTAGGAGGCTCAATTTAATTGCTGAGATTATGCCAGTGGTATAAATATCAGTGCACTGGAAAGAAAACTAACAGGAAATATGAACAGCAGAAAAGCTCTCCCTTGGCTTCCCTTACCAGCCAGAGAAGAAAAGCTTGCCTCTGATTCAGTTATGCTTTTAAATCAACATAATATCTAAATCTGGCGAAGATAATTGGTGTTACAGCCATTTGTGCTGCCAACTCTACTTCAAATTTTTTAAACCATTATCTGTTAAGACTTTTGTGTATATACAGTATGTCTGGCAATAGTTCATTAAATCACTGAAGGTGAGGATCATAAAATGTATTTCCTCAGCATTACATATAAAAGTTATAATGTTACAGAGAAGATCTAAATGTGCAAATTCATTTATCACCTCCGAGAGGTCTTACGTGTTTTCTCGACATTCTCCTGAGAAATGTATAAGATGAACCAAGTGTCATCAGAATTCAAATAGTAGAGTCGACCTAGTCCATTTATTTTTTTATTCAATGAAGGAAAGTATATTGGGAAACTGAATCCTGTAATTTATTTTTAATGGAAGCATAATAAGATGTTAATCAGATAATGTATGCTTGGAATATTTAGGCAACCCACTGAGCTGTAACATTTACTTTCAACCACTGATTTTTTTTTTTTAAACATTGTTTGGCTCCTCACTTACGGATTATTTAGAAAGCCAGTTCAAGTTGGTGCAAGCACTGCCATTGATTTCATTGAGCTTAGAATTAGGGTCGTATTCAGAAAAATAAGGATTTTACTGTGGAAGAATAAACTTGCCAACTGGTTTAAGGAAAACTCTAGATGATTAGCAAGATGGAGTGAAAGTATGCTGAAACTCACTCTGGCTAGGTACAGAGAGGTTCAAAAAGTCTGAGGTGGATTCACATTTTCACAGCTTTTTCTAAGCACGCTAGTTTAGTCCAGGAGTGAAGAGAGCTCATGTCCATCCTGGCGGGGGGGGGGACAGGGGTCCTTTTCTCCGCCTCTCCCCTCCCCCCCAGTCCTCCTGATAGCTCCACCTGAAGTGCCTGATGCTGCCAACCAAAGACTGCAAGGTGCACCTGGGATGTCAGAGGGCAGCAAACAAAGGTGAATTGCTATGGGATATGGGACAGAAGTTTAATATACCGCTGTAACCTAAACCGATTAAGTCTAATGCTACATCCATTCAGGTCTATCTTAGCTCAGGTTCTGCCATTTTGAAACCAGTCTATGTGTGCTGAACTTCTGTTCTGTTACAGGTTTAGTCCAGTTTTCAGTCACCTATACTGGTTTGTGCCCAATGTCTGCACCTAGCCTCTGTGTCACATTAAACTCTTAGAACCTGTAGTACGCTCTTCTGCTTTGCTGATATTTTACTTGCACCAGAAAGGTGGCATTATTAGTATCAGAAACGTGGCATCATTAAGGTTCTGTAACCTTTACTTATGTTGAATAGGACGTAGGTGCAAATTCATATTTGTTTAGTAGGATTACATGCATCTTATTCTGTGTTTG
>NW_017728994.1:67368416-67370285 GCF_001723915.1 Gavialis gangeticus | reverse complement strand
AGCAAGGATTGTAGCGGAAGATAGCTGAAATATGGTTTATCCTAATGCAAGAGATCTCACACAATGACAATTTCCTGGCACCGTTATTCTTTCTAGCTCTTTCTGTGGATCTTTACAAATGGAGGGGTGCTTTCAGGAGTTATGTCCCTAGTGATCACATGTATATCACTTGTTTGTTTGACTGGGCATTTTGTGTGACCCCCCACGAGTGAATAAATTTCCCTGCCATAGCTTCTCTAAAGGAGTTAATCTTTTCAGGATCAAGTCATTATATAGAACTATAAGACAGTTCAATTAAATGACATGGTTACCAATATTTTGGACTTTTCTAGCATGCTGTTATGTTGATGGAAATATAGAGTAGGAACAACAGAATGACACTATCAGTATAAAAACTGATTGACCCACTGTGATTTAATTCCTGTGTATGGTAACATTCATTTTGAGTTAATGTTGAAATACAAATCTATTTATTTCAGAGCTTGTAGATTTCCATATATATAAAAATACCACTCGTGTACAAATTATACATAACCTTTTAATACTTTCTGAGAGCTGAATGGTTGAGCAGCACTGCTAAGAGGTTTTATTCTGGCTAGATAGTTTTTCTGTTGAAAGGAATATTGTTCTTCATGTAAGGTGAAAGGCTGGGTAGGGATGCACCTTACAGACAAACTGAATCAGAGATGCTATTACATGAATTGATGCATAAGCTTTTAGGAGAAAGAGTTCACTTCATCAGATGCTATGAAAAGCATTCTTCATGTAAGTTATAAATTGTGCAGGGACCCAGAGGGCTCTGAAGTGGAGAAACATGGGGCCTTCACCACATTTATCTCCCCATCGCTCACTCTGTAATTAACCTTTGCCACCTCTATGGGACTTTCTCAACCATGCCTGGCTTCTAAAAAAACAGGGGTTAGGGTTCTGGAGCTTCAGAAAGTTTGGGATGCGTGCAGTGAGAAGGAAACAGGAAATTCTTTCACTGCATCTGGAAAAAGGCAACAGAAGGACGCCTCCAGGTTAGAAAATATCTTTTGATTTTTTTTATGCACTACACATTTGAAGGTGCCATTGCACTACGTGCTGTACATACACGTTGTGAGAGAGAGAGTCCCTGCCCTTTAAGTTAATTCCTTGGGGCAGCTGTAGGCAAGGGACTCTCTAGCAGTGCAGGCTCACAGTTATGTTTTTGCCTGAGAATTTCCTTAGGTTTTCAAAGTTGTTCAAGAATCTCTCATGGTGAAAAGAGGCCCCATAAGATCTGGGCAGGCCATGCAAACCATGTGGAGCCTCATTCAGGCCACTAATCCAGGGAAAGATGCTATTCTTTTCCAGTCTCCTTTACAAGTCTTTTCTTTCCTCCTGTTCTGTACACCAGACCTCTTCACTTCCCATTTTACCCAGACCAGACCCACCTATTTCCCTTTATGGTTTCCTGCTAATCGTTCCTCTCAGTCATGGTACTTTGCATCTGAACCATGAAGAATTTAGCCGAACCAATAGTGGAAACTTTCCAGAGTTCCCATCAGCTATCTCTTAACTACAGGGACAATCTCTAAATAATTTCACACAAATCTTTTATGCCCTCCCATCTCTTCTGCAAACAGCTGAGCCCCTCCCTCCCCACAAAATGTTGCCAGGACAAACAAGAAAAAAAAATCAGCCATTGTAATAGTAGGACCAATGGAAAAAAATGTGTGGAAGTCACATGAGTTTTTGCATTTCCTTTTTTTTTCCACCAAAGGCATCGTCAGATTTGCTCCAAGCATTCCAGGAAAAAAATCAACTCAGGGATAGATCTGCCACGTCAATTTTTGGATGGATCTCTTTTGCTTTGATGATGCTGAGGGCCGGGTGGGGAGTTAA
>NW_017728994.1:67361227-67368405 GCF_001723915.1 Gavialis gangeticus | reverse complement strand
TTTCACTGCATCTGGAAAAAGGCAACAGAAGGACGCCTCCAGGTTAGAAAATATCTTTTGATTTTTTTTATGCACTACACATTTGAAGGTGCCATTGCACTACGTGCTGTACATACACGTTGTGAGAGAGAGAGTCCCTGCCCTTTAAGTTAATTCCTTGGGGCAGCTGTAGGCAAGGGACTCTCTAGCAGTGCAGGCTCACAGTTATGTTTTTGCCTGAGAATTTCCTTAGGTTTTCAAAGTTGTTCAAGAATCTCTCATGGTGAAAAGAGGCCCCATAAGATCTGGGCAGGCCATGCAAACCATGTGGAGCCTCATTCAGGCCACTAATCCAGGGAAAGATGCTATTCTTTTCCAGTCTCCTTTACAAGTCTTTTCTTTCCTCCTGTTCTGTACACCAGACCTCTTCACTTCCCATTTTACCCAGACCAGACCCACCTATTTCCCTTTATGGTTTCCTGCTAATCGTTCCTCTCAGTCATGGTACTTTGCATCTGAACCATGAAGAATTTAGCCGAACCAATAGTGGAAACTTTCCAGAGTTCCCATCAGCTATCTCTTAACTACAGGGACAATCTCTAAATAATTTCACACAAATCTTTTATGCCCTCCCATCTCTTCTGCAAACAGCTGAGCCCCTCCCTCCCCACAAAATGTTGCCAGGACAAACAAGAAAAAAAAATCAGCCATTGTAATAGTAGGACCAATGGAAAAAAATGTGTGGAAGTCACATGAGTTTTTGCATTTCCTTTTTTTTTCCACCAAAGGCATCGTCAGATTTGCTCCAAGCATTCCAGGAAAAAAATCAACTCAGGGATAGATCTGCCACGTCAATTTTTGGATGGATCTCTTTTGCTTTGATGATGCTGAGGGCCGGGTGGGGAGTTAAATCTGGTTTGTGATGGAATTCTGGTGTTTAACTTCACTATGGAGAAACCAACACCTCTCACAATAATGTGGGATCTGCCACAAATATGTGAGTCTGAGGCTTTTTTCACTTCTCCCTAAGTTTTTTTTCCCTTCCGTCATATAACATGGAAGCTTGACCTCTGAGCAATGTTGGCAGCTCTGAATGCCAAGCACTGGAGTCCCAGCCAGTTCCAGCAGTACAGAGCTCAAACTTCCAGTCATGAGGTCGTCTCCTTCAGAAAAAGAGCATAAGAAAAGTAATACTTTAATTTTTCCATGGCACCTTTAATTGAGACTCTTAAAGCTGTTTATGAACACAAAGGTCCCCCATTTCCCCTCCTCACTTGTGCCATGAGGACTGACTTAGCAAAGGGGAGCATGTGATGATATAAGATGGGCCAATGCTTTTTTTAAAAATCCTTCTGTGTGTGTGTGTCTTGTCTCAGCTCATTTATTGTTTTACTGTGACAGATGGGTACTAATATACTCCATTTTGGGTTTGGGGAGAGGAAATATTTAGGATCTGAGTCATGTTTTTTGCCCCTTCCAGCTCTATGCCCCTGCCATACTGCCAAGACCTGTGTGTGGAAGACAGCAGCTGCTGCTAAGCGGCTATTCTTATTTTGAAGAGGTGGGCAAGAAGTTGGTGGGGAGTGGACAGAATCCTGGCTGAGCCCCTCGCAGCAGGGGTCAGTTCAGGGAGAGAGTGGATCTGCATCACAGCAAAGGAGCTGGCTCAGCTCGTTTCCTCCTGGGAGCAAGGTGGAAGCAGTAACAAGGCTCAGAGTCACAGTCTGGTTCCTGCCTTGTTCCTGGAGTTGTACTGCTGCGTGCTCCTTCGACTGGTTATAACCTTATGTAATACAGCCCCAAATGAGCCAGGTACGTTCACATTATGTGATTACCGACACTGCACAACTATCTAGGACAGGAAATGAAATACTCTGCATCCATATAAATATAATTTTAAGGTCAAAGGAGATAGAATACAAATCAGCTGCCCTGAAGTTGAGCTAAGACATATGCCTACTCTTCAATTTTACTTTATGCTTGAAAGCCAGTACCAGCATGCTAGGCCAGTGATTATGGACAGATTCTGGGGCAGATCCAGGGAGGTTCAGCAGAGTGGACACATGCCCCTTTCACCTCTGCTGCTGCTTCCCCCAGCTGATCTGGCCACAGGGGGAAGACCCACAGCCACTCCTGCCCTGCTCCAGCTGTGGACTGTGGCTGCACAGGGAGCTGGACTTGGCAGAGGAAAGTAGCAGCCATGCACAATGTTGTCCTTCTGAAGCCTGCTTCTTGGCTGGCTGCCCCCACCCAGGTGTCCACCAGTGCTGCTGTCCCCAGCAGAGCGGAGAACCCTGCGCAGTATGAGGAAAGCAAGTTCTAGACTTTAGTTTCATAGATCACTTCAGAGCTTTAAAAAGTGAGGAGAGACCATTTAGATCGTCCATTCTGATTTCCTGCATGACCCAGGCCAAGGAGCTACATCCAACACTTCCTGCATCAATTCCAAATCTTCTTTTAATGTTCCTACTCCATTCATATCCCATCCCCACAGGTATACCCTGGAGAGAAAGTGGCCAAACATTTTCCAGTGAGAAAATATGAGCAAACCATATGCATATGGAAGTCAGCAACTTGTCTGACCTCATTACCCTCAAAAATCCTCTCAAGGAACCAATATGGTTAGCTGGCATAGATGCATCTTTTTTTTTCCACCTCTGTACCATACATACTAGACCAATCTTGCCTATTTAGCCCAATCCTGCCTTTGTTTTTTGTCTTTATTTGGCTGTCAATATGGAAATAGAGGAAGGGGGAGAAAGCTGGACATGATACTAACAATTTTCCTTTAGGATTCTGCACTGAGGTCACTAGGAAAGAGAGGGGCAAATTCATCCCTCATGTAACTCTCCACTGATATCACCTGGGATGCTACTGGCTTAGCATGCCTATTATCTTTGTCCAAAAATATGTTGTTTCGTATTTTCACTGAGAGGGCTGCTTATGTAGTCATTATAAAAGCAGATACTTAAATATACAGGACTAGACCCTCATCTGGTATTAATCAGAGGATGATCCAGTGAGGATCTGGACAGAGTTATAGATCTGCCTTTCTATTATAAAACTCATTTTATTTGGATTTTTATATTACTGGATATATACCAATCACTATTTTATTTAAAAATGAATAAGTGGAACAAGGTTGCTCATTGCATTATTTTTGGGGAAAAAACATTTTTTGCTGGCTTCAAACTTTGTTCAGCACCAAAAAAAAAGATCTAGGCCTGTGTTAAGGAGAAACACATTAGTTTCTTTCAGCCTAACCCTGCAATGGGCTGAGCATGCTCTACTCCCATTGTCCTCAGTGGGAAGTGATCCTTTCTCCCCAGATTAAAGGTCATCATCATGGTTTGTTTCTGAAGGGAGTGCTGACAGCATTTGTCTGTTTGCCTGCACTGCCATATGAAGAGATGCAATTGTAGGAGGTTTCTGTGGATTTGGACAAGAGTAGCTAGATGGACTAGCATCCTCATAGTGGTGGTGACAGTTAATTATGCATATATAAGAAAAACAGTGAGGTTGTTTCCTTTCTATTTGTTTTCCTTCTGCCTTTCCATCCTTCTTTACTGGATCCATGTCTTCTTGCATTATACTCATAACTAAAAGTGAATTTGTGGCATTTATTTCAAGCAAGAATTACATATAGATTTTAAGGCCAGAAGGGCCTTATGATGATCTTTGTTTGGCTTTAATAATAATAATAATAACAACAACAATAATAATAATAATAATAATACAGGTCAAAGAACTCCACCCAACAATTCTGTCAAGCCCGTCTATTTGAACAATAGTCTATCTTTCAGAGACACCTCCTGTCTTCATATCATGAACATTTTTTTGTGGAGTTGAAGTATCAACCACCGTTCTTCTTACTCAGGTAGTATCCAGCAGACTTCAAAGGATGGTATAAAACTATCTGAATTGGGGAGCTACCCTTACTGACTCCTGTTTTACTCTAAATATGTTCTATTTCATCAGGTATAGTAGCATACTAAAAAGTTTCTAATAGACATATATTGGATGGGAAAATCATGATCCTGGGCTTATTTCAAATCTAAGCTGCTGAGAAATACAGCTTGCTGGATGGATGTCAAGGCTCAGATCTCTTTGGCTTTCACACAGAGAATATATTGAAAAACAATAAAATTATTATAATGAAAAAAAAGGTGGTTGTGGTGGTAGAAGGGGGGAAAGTACTTGAAAATTTTCACTGTGAAAAGTATTCCCATTTTTTTCTAAACAGCTCTGTTCAGTAGTCCAGAAGCTTCATAATGTAGTCAGATAGGTTTTTCTGTGGCTACTTTCACAGTGATTTTCCAATGATGGGCTGAGGTTCTAGGCTTTCTTGTAGTAACTGGTTTTGGGCATCTTTAGTTTCTGGGCTTATGTCAAAATACTTTGGCTATGAAGTCACTGGATCTACACCAGAAGTAGTTTGTTCGGCTCATGTGGAGGCAATCTTTTATGTGATTACTGGCTCAGTCCCTAATGACTGGTAAGGCTGATGTCAAGGGAGAGGACTCCCGGAGATTGACTCAGGTCCCTTAGATAGCTGGTGGTCTTAGCTAACAGAATAAGCTACCTGAAGTTAGTGACTCAACCCCTCTGGGTTGCTGGGAGGATGTCATAGCCTCTATGATTTCTCTAAGTCATAATCCTCTATGATTTCTCTAAGTCAGCATCTTTATTCTGCTGGCTTGAAGGAGTTATTTCAGTGAGGTTACTTGCTTAGCTTTGTGTACTAAAATGAAGGTGTAGACCTCTGCAACTATATCTGTCCAGCATCTATAACGTTTACAGTGCAGATTTCAATGTAGAGATTTCTGCAGGGTCACTGGTTCAGTACTGCTACCTTGCTGGCCAAGAAATAGACATCAGTCTATATCGTACACCTATAGATCCCTAGCTTGATGTAAAAAGCAGAGTCTCTAGGAGATTACTCGTTCAACAGTGCTAGTATCAATATTTAAAAACAGTGATTCCTGGACTATGAAATAGCAATGAGTCAGTGCATGATAGGCTTGGAATTCTATTGCCTTTGATAGACTCCTTTCTCTTGCAGCTCTGAACACAGTATTACTTTTCCAATATTTTTTCATAACCGTGCTTATTTAGCTGGCTGTTAAAATTCATGAGAGTGATTATTCCAGGAAATTTTTGAGAATAGTACAGGATTCATGGTTGCTTTAGCTCCACTCTTCGCTCTTAGTTCTAGAGGCTAAGATGCTTACACTCAACATACACACTCAGAGATAGCTTCTTACTTTGCTTTTTTCATGCTACACAAAGAGAACATCTTTAACAGCATGGGGAAAAAACATGTGACAAATTTCTTCCTAACGTGAAGGAGATAAAAATCTCTTAATACTGAAAAGCAGTGTTTGATAGATAAAGAAGCATTAGCTAGTACACTACATGTTAAGCAAAAGGACCAAATGTCAACACTCCATACAGTATTCATTTTAATGCATTTTCTCCCCCCCTCTAAGTTCTTATTTCTAATACCCACCCTGGTTCACTTTGAAACACGTATTTGTAAAGGTAATTATGTCAAGTTACAGACTTACTTTTTTCCTGCCCTGGATGGATACCAATTTGCTGTACATTGACTCCAACCCTCACATCAGCGTGGTCAGTATGCTGGCTCTAGGTCTAAGACACACTCCTAGTTTCAGATTTCAAGTTTTCTACACTTCTTGGGCAAAGTGGAACCCATAGTCAAATGCGTGAGCCCTCAGAATAACTGTCACAGTTCTCCTGATGCTCCCACAGCCCTCTATTTCTTAGATACTCCTCCAGATCCTACCTGCTTTTGGAAAATCTGGTGTCTAGTTAACTCCTCCAGAAGCAGCATGGCCATATAAGCAGGGACACAAGCATGACTAAGGAATTTCTGAACTGCAAAATCCTTCACTCATTAACCACACTAGAGCTACAGGTCTTTGGGAAACAGCACTCATTCTTGAACACAACCCCCTGGCCTGACCTCATCAGTTCTGCAAGTTCTGGGTTTTGTCAAAGTCCTCCACCAGGTGAGTCAGTTGCTGGCTCCTTTGGACCTATGGTCCAGATCGAGAAGCTGTCATTCCATCCCAACCAGGCTTTCATACCAAAAGAAAAAAAAAAAGCTTTTAAAAGCTGGTGCTTGAGAGACAATCCACATTGATAACCTGTGATGCTCTCTGACTGCTAGCCCTCTCAGACTGTGAGGATTCAATGTCCAGAATAAGCTGACCAAGCAATTCACTCCCGCTGTTTCAATCCACAATAGTGTTCACAGCATAAAAGTGACCGTTACAATTAAAATGGGTCTTCAAGCCAAGTTGGTTTAATGACTTCCAGAAAAGGCTCTCAGCACTAACAATCTGCATTCCAGTGTTGTCCTGGAGAACAGTCCCTACTGAGCCACACTGCGGCATGGGATATTTGGGGTTAAATTCCTGGGTGGAAGCAATCGCATAGCTGAACCTTGGTGTAAAGGACACAGAACTTAGGAAAAGTGTCTACTTCATGGTGATTTAAATCAAAATTGGACATCTTTTAAAATAAATGGGATAGTACAAGTCGAACTAGAAGTTACAGGCTTAAAGCAGGAACTGCTGGATATAATCTGTGGTCAATTTTCAAACAGGAAGTCAGACTAGATGAACCTAATGGTTCCTTCAAGTTTTGAAAATTGCATGTATGATAGGGAAAAAGAAGGATTTGCTGACCAGAGGTCAGGACTGAGAACTGCCCAGCTCCTGTTTTGTTTGTTTTTCCATTTGTCTGGAGTTCATAGACTTTGATGCTTCAGGAAATGAACATTGCCAGAAACTTTGGTGGTTTGTGGTATTTCATTTGAAGAATGCTGTGAGCAAGCCAGAAAACCCAGAGGGGATTTTGTTGCATTTTTGTTTAACATGGACCTCTTGTGAGCTCTCTCTCCAGCAATCGAGAGCTGGAGCTGTTAGGAAGGCCAAGGCGGACATGGAGCTCGGACTAGCGTCCAAGATTAAGGTTAACAAAAAGTCCTTTTTCAAATATATTGGGAGGATGAAGAAGGTGCCGGGTAATGTGGGACCCCTGCAGGATACGCTGGGCAATTTGGTGGTTGCGTCAGAGGAGAAAGCGGACCTCTTTAACCAATTCTTCACCTCCGTTTTCTTGTGCAGGGACCGGGACTTCCCTGCTGTGATAGAAGCCGGACTCGAGGGGAT
>NW_017728994.1:67354007-67361074 GCF_001723915.1 Gavialis gangeticus | reverse complement strand
TTTGAGTCCCATTTCTCTTTTTGGGGTTTTTTGTTGTTCTCCCGCCCTGGCGGGGGGTCGGGCTAGAAGATCTACTAGGTCCCTTCCGACCCTTAATCTATGAATCTATGAATCTATGAATCAATCCTGATAGTGTCATAGCAACTAAGCAGCCTAGTATGTCACCCTAGTATGGACTTTCAGCCTGGACATGCTCAGTGCAGTGCAATTCACTTCACAGCACCCAAAACAGGACCTAGACCTGTACTGTATAGGCTCTCCAGATAGTTTGGGGCTGAAATATATATTTTTTTTTTTGGGTGGGGGGGGCGGCGCGGGATAGGTAGTGGGATTTGGGCATAGAAGAACTTACTGGCATGCATGCAACATGGCTTTTCCAGGCAAATTTCTTGTGTATTAATCCTGGATTTCTGGATTAATAAACCTTTTCTTCTCTAATTTCTTTGGTTACATGAATCCTTCACTCTGCCTTTAACATCTTTGTTTCTGCTAACATAATACAGCAGGAAGAATGTAACATTACATCCTTGCCCCCCCACGCAAAAACCCGCATCCAAAAGCTACAGCAGAACTGCCAGCAAACAGTTTGGCTGTATTTTAAAATAATATGGTATTTTAAGCAATACAGCGGCTTTGTGTAAATAAATGAATCAGTGATTTCAGTAATAGTAAACAATAAATACGCACAACTATTGAATATGACTGCAATGCCGTTCAAAATTATCACTGGGAGAGAAACAGTGATAAATATATCGTGCTCAAAGTTCTCCAGCCAAATTCTGTTTAGGAGATTCCATGGCAGTAATTGAGGGTAGACTATTTCTGCTAGAGCATATATTTACCTTCAATATTTTTTGGAAGATAAACTGAATAACCGGAATTGGTGTCTGAAGGCATTTTATATGCAGCCATTGTTTGTTACTGTAAATACCATCATACAAATTGTTTCTGTCTTGAAAAGATAATTTATGCTACTTAACTCCTCAAGATTCCTTGGCTACTTTCCCATAACTTTCAAAGTAATCCATCAGTGTTAAGCAGAATATTGTTGAACCGAACTATTCTATGGATTTGATTGTTATCTGCCAAAAAGTATTTTTCCAAAAGTTCAGCCTCAGAAGACCTTTTCTACTAGATAGCACTTCAAACAGTAAAATCATTTTCACTCTATGAAAGGTTGTACAATTGTAGATATCTAGTTCAGTAGATAATATTGTTCTGTGGTTTTCTTTGCATTGGTTGCATTTCCCTGTCAGCAGCAGTAAAAATCCTGCAATTAGAACTCAACCAACCACTTGATGATCTATTTGTTAGAGAAGTTTTATCTCCCAGAGCAACACAGCATTTCCTCCTGACTTCCAACATATCCTTATATGTTATAAAGGACAAAGATCTTATCTTGCTTTTTCCCAGACAGGAATGAGAGTTCATTTTTGGAACTAAGCATTCATGGCTGAAACACGTTGAATTATAAAATGACTGTTTTGCAATGCTGTTTTCTTGACTTTCATTCAGTAAAGTACAGAAAAGATACTGCATATGAATATTTGATTCATTAATTTAGATACCAGGTTGTCAGTACAAGAAAAAAAGAAAGTTCAACAAAGACAAGTGCCAAGTGCTGCACCTGGGCAAAAAGAACCACCAATACACTTACAGGCTGGGGGATGACCCTCTCAGCGGCACAGCATTGGAAAGGGATCTTGGAGTCATAGTTGACTCCAAGATGAACATGAGTCGTCAATGTGATGAAGTGATCAACAAGGCTAACTGCACTTTATTATGCATTAGCAGATGCATGATGAACAGGTCCAGGGAGGCGATGCTTCCCCTCCTTGCGGCACTGGTCAGGCCACAGTTGGAGTACTGTGTCCAGTTTTGGGAGCTGCACTTTCAAGAGGGATGTGAAGAATCTTGAGAGGGTTCAGAGGAGGTCACGTGGTCAGAGGCCTGCAGGCAAGGCTCTATGAGGAGAGAATGAGGGACCTGGATCTCTTCAGCCACTGCAAGAGAAGGCTGAGGGGTGATCTGGTGACTGCCTATAAATTCATCAGGTGAGGGCAGCAGGGAATAGGAGATGCTCTATTTACTAGGGCACCCCCTGGAGTAACTAGGAACAATGGCCACAAATTGACAGAGAGCAGATTTAGGTTGGACATCAGAAACAACTTCTTCACAGTAAGGGTTGCTAGAATCTGGAATGGGCTTCCCAGGGAGGTGGTGCTGTCCCCTACCCTGGGGGTCTTCAAGAGGAGACTGGACAAGTACCCTTCCAACCCTAACATCAATGAATCTATAGCAGTAATGGTTCTTTTCTGACAGAATTACTTTCCTATTATTATTAGGGGCTATTTAGATAATGCTTTGTGGTATTATTGTGTTAGAAGAATCCAGAAAACGTTATGCTCTAACCTGTTAACTACAGCTGCCCAAAAGGGAAACCGAGGTGAAAACCCTACCCAAATTCTCCCCCTTGTACTGTCAGAGAAAACTTCTCAAAATGCAACCTGAGCACACCCAGTGGAGTGATGGACAATCACTGCATCCATTTTAGGAAGGTCAGTGAGACAGTTTTGCCAGAAACCTCTGTGAAGAGAGAGACAGTTTTCTGTCAGGGAGTGAAGTTTATCTGTTTGCTCTTTGCTGATCATAGAGCAAGAAGATCTGAAGCCAGAGTGGAGGTGTTCAGGAGCAGATGCTTTTCTTATTTCCTTTTCATGGACTCAGGATGCTAGTTCTGTAGGACTTGGCATCACTAACTTATTGTGTATCCTCCACTAAGGACATATAACATTTATATTCATAGAATCATGAAAATTAGGGTTGGAAGGGACCTCAGGGGGTCATCTAGTCCAACCCCCTGCTCAACGCAGGACCATCCCCAACTACATCATTCCAGCCAGGGCTTTGTTGAACTGGGCCTTAAAAACCTCCAAGCATGGAGATTGTACCAGAGATTCTCGAAGTAACCTGTTCCAGGGCTTCACCTCCCTCCTCATGAGAAAGTTTTTCCTAATATTCAACCTAAACCTCCCTTGTTGCAACCGGAGACCATTGCTCCTTATTCTGTCATCTGCCACCACTGAGAACAGTCCAGCTCCATCCTCTTTGAAACCTCCCTTAGGGTAGTTGAAGGCTGTTATCAAATCCCCCAGCGGTCTTCTCTTCTGCAGACTAAATAAACCCAGTTCCCCCCGCCTTTCCTTGTAAGTCATGTGCCCCAACCCCTTCATCATTTTCATTGCCCTCCTGTGGACTCTCTCCAACTTGTCCACATCCTTTTTGTAACGGGGGAGCCCAAAACTGAACACAGTACTCCAGATGTGGCCTCACCAGTGCAGAAGAGAGGAGAATAATTACTTTCCTTGATATGTTGGCAATGCTTCTACTAATAAAATATTGCTGTTCTCCTATTATTCCTGTTCTCCACATTTCCTTCATATAAAATTTTCATTTATTACCTGTTATCCATTTTTTTCTTATAGTAAAAGGAGCTGATTATTTTAGATACTTTCTTGTTTCATCTTAGTCACTCACGCAACTTCAATGACAAGTGCCCCACACTAGGTGCTGCTGGGGTTGTGCATTTTAGTCTGTAAACTCCTTGTACAGGCATGACACAGTGAAGCAAAATGACTAACAGGAGGTGACTGAGAAGGTCAGGATGAGACCAGGAATAGAAGCCAGATGTCCCAACTCCCTATCTTGTGCCCTAGCCAGTAGACCACCATTCCTACCATTTTTCTGATTAAAAAATGGTAGGAATGGTCTTTACTACAGTCTCTAGGTGGTCGTGGGGGCCAATACTATCCATTTATTCAAAGAGTCGACTACTTCTTTCATTGCAGCCAAAACTCCATTTCTTCCAGCACTTCTACCTGCGTCTTAAGTCCATTCCTCTGCTTTCAGTCTTTGCTTCAAACTTCTCTTTCTGCCTTAACATTTACACATTGACCTTTTTGAGTTCTCACAATGGCTTCAGGACCAGGATCAGGACCAACTACTATCTCATTCCATGATCTTATTACTCCAAGGGTTCTAACTACAGTTGGCAAAGCTCAGATATCACATTGGTTCAGGCAGTTTCCTATTTCTTTGACAGATTCCTTCCAAACATTGGAATGGATATTGCTGAATCCTGGCATTTTGTCACTCCTGAAGTGGTTTTTATTACTTGATCAGTTGTTGCAGAGATCATAATTTCCTGCAATTTTTTTCTTCTCTCTTTTGGAAAATGTACATCTGTTCTTGGCCTCTGTCCTGTATCTTCTTTTGTCAACAATATAGCAGAGAATTAATCTAATTCTTTCCTTAGCAGAGTCTGAATCTATTGTCAATAAATTATTACCCTGGCCCTAGATATCTCAGCGTCTCCTTCAGTGACCTCTTATTCTTTTTGTACTTGAAATAGTTCTTACTGTTCATCTTCTGGTGAAATCTTGTTTCATTCTGTAGCTTTGCTTTACTTGTAATTTCCTTAGAGTCTCATAAATTAATTCTGTAATCTTTATAGTCCTCCTTTGTTATCTACCTTTTTCTTATCCCTGATTACTTTTTGCATTTCTTTGTACAGCCATATTTTCTTCTTTTTGCTGTTAGTGTATGAAGTGCTTAATGACATACATAATATTTGAGCGTACTCTAATTTGGCTCTGAAGTCACTACATTTCTTCTCTGCATCATTTCTCTCCATTACTTTATTCCATTCAGTTTCACCTGTATGCTTCCAAAAGTATAGCTATTCCAGTGCAACTATCACTCTTTTTTGTCATTTATCCTCTCCCTTTGGCATGAATTAAACACTTCTGATATCTAGTTTTTGTCACTATTGAAACACACCCTTATTAGTATGCAAAACTGAATGAATTAATCTCTCTTTCTCCCTCATTGTAATACTCTGCTTTACTTTTTGTACACAGAAGAAGCTTCATGGCCATCAACAAGGCTGATTTATTTGTTACTGTACCTTGCTTTTATCCATTAAGTTAGCATCTTTCATTTATTATACAATATACCACAGTGTAAGCCAATAACATGAAAATGGACAACAATTCAAAGATCTTTAAAATGTAAGACACTTTTATGCTTTGCTGAAAGATTGCAGGCATAAACTTTACTCTCTGGCAGGTGATAAGACTTTGTGAAGCCTAATGTTTGTAATAGGTGTATACAAGGAATATTAATGCAAAAATAATTTATTGAACCTGTAAGTGCATACGGGAGTTTTGCCTTTATACAATAAAAAGTAGTTGTCATTCAGTACCCAGGCTTAAATTTAGTTCCTAGATGCTGAAACTGGTAGGTTGTTTGCAGAATGCTACACCTACGTGAAGGCCCCTGATACTATCATTTTTCGGAGAATGAAGCTCCACTTGGTATGTGATCCATGCAGGATCAGGGTTTTAGATAACAAATTATGCTGTGACCTACTCTGTCATGGACCTGCATCTCTCCTGTTGGTGCTGAATGGTTAGGGTAAGTAATTCTAGGTTGGATTAGGAATAATTATAATTTAGAGGTGCAAAGAATGATCTTTTCTAACATACATCATAGAATCATAGAATCACTGAGTCGGAAGGGACCTAGACAGATCATCTAGTCTGACCCCCTGCCATGGGCAGGAAGGAGCACTGGGGGTGGCAGGGGTCATAAGACCCCAACCAGGTGTGTATCCAGTCTCCTCTTGAAGGTTTCCAGGGAAGGTGAGAGCGCCACCTCTCTGGGAAGCCTATTCCAGGCTCTGGCCACCCTTACCGTGAAGTAGTTCTTCCTAATATCTAACCTAAACCTCTCCTCCCTCAGCTTGTGGCCATTGTTCCTGGTGACTCCAAGGGGGGCCCAGACTTTCCCTGAGTCCCTGCTGGTGGCTCCTGATAAAGTTGTAGGCAGCCACAAGATCCCCCCTCAGTCTCCTCTTGTGGAGACTGAAGAGATTCAGGTCCCTCAGCCTCTCCTCATAGGGCTGGCCATGGAGGCCCCCAACCATACGAGTGGCCATACATTAAACTCATATAAAAAGCATTAGATTTTCATAGCTGCGCAATTACAGTTTTAAAAAGTGCCAAACAACTTTTGGGCAAAAATCTTAATTTGCAGGGAAAAAAAGTGATAAATTTTTGTATTGATTCCTGCATTTTTTAAAATCCAGATTTCAGCTAAAATCAAATAACTAAATGCCTTCAAAACAAGAATTAACTTTAAGAAGTATAATACTGGCAGCAACTCTTATTATTAGGGTTGTCTAACACTTCTCATTTAAACCACCTGTTTTCTACTCTCAATTGGATTAGGCAAAAACCCTGTGGCAAAAATAACATCTGATATATAATTAACAGCTGCCTCAACAGACATATGCATAAAAGGGCAAAATTAAGTGTGAATGGGCTGCTTTAGTTGTGCCATTTCCTCAACTTTTCAGGTCTTGATGTTATACTCTTAAGAGCATTTTTCATTTTTTTGTATATGACTTACACATGTTTTTCTGCTGTATAACTACATTTTCATACTGGGAGAAGACTATTACCTTATAACCACTTTAATTTCCCTGATATTTTCTTCCTGTGGCTGCCCACTGGTGTCTTTTCCTGCAGGTATTTTTTTGAAATGGTACATTTTGAAAGTGAATTAGCTCCTTATAAAATATGCGAGCTTGACAGTTTGGGAGACATAAGGCTTCTGTCTTTGTAGAATCGGCACAATATGGACAACAGTAGTGCCAAACTTCCCTGCATCACCTCCATTAGAGAAGAGAGCATGGCCTTTAAGATTATAGTATTCACAATCCTTAGTTCCTGATGTACCCGTGAGGGCTGATGCAAAACCCTTCTGCAGTGAGACGGGAGAACAAAGCCCCTGTTTCTACCACCTGTAGTAATAACATCAGTCCATTATACCACTACCACACTAGTCTTCTTCAGCTCCCTGAGGCCAGTCCCCCATGTACAGGACAAGGATCAGTTATTGTTTGGGGGGCACTGACGGAGGCAAAAATTGTTTCACACTCCTAGCCAAAAATATTAACAAGTTAACAATTTAACTCTGAGTCTGAGACTGTACCCACTGCAAGT
>NW_017728994.1:67339508-67349007 GCF_001723915.1 Gavialis gangeticus | reverse complement strand
TTGTTTGGGGGGCACTGACGGAGGCAAAAATTGTTTCACACTCCTGGCCAAAAATATTAACAAGTTAACAATTTAACTCTGAGTCTGTACCCACTGCAGGTCGGGTGGTTGCTGTAAGGGGATATACCCCTCACTGAGCCTAGGAGAATGCAACTAATAGTCTCAACATACGCCCCTTGCCAGCCACTGCGGTAACAGCAGGGAAGCTGTGGAGCAGGTAGGGCCTAGCTTTGAGCGAGAGCTCCATCATCACTGCTTCTTTGTCTTTTGCTACCATCTGTGTTGTAACGCAAGCTTGAAATCTAAAGACCTAGCGCCCCTTTCCCTGTCTGTAATATTGCCATCACCCAGGAGAAACTTGCTTCAAGCTAGGGTAGGTCCCTTCTATATTACCTAGGAGATTCTCTACCTAATGTTTATACTAGGTAGGGAAGACCTATCTTGAAGCACCAAAAGGGACTCATTTTCCCAATACCACCAGGAGGAACATAGCCAGGCTGCACTACCAGCAAGGCCAATATACCTTCTCTATATTGTAAATCCTCTAACAGAGGAGCAGATTAAGAGGAACTGAAAACAGGGGCAGCCCTCAATCTTTCTTGTCTGGCTCTGCCTCAAATCATCACTGCCACTTCTCTCCCTGCTCCTTCTATTTTTGCTCTACCATTTCTGAGATGGGTAGACCATTAGTAAACACAGTATACTGCTCTGGGCATACCATTCATCCAGAAGATGAAATCTCACTTTCTCCTTTTCATACAGCTCACCATTTGGTTTGCTTATTTTGACTGCGTCTGTGTATTTAGACATTTCCACAGATTAGTCCAAAATGAAGCTCAAATGCATTTTTTCATGTGTGGTTATCTTAACTTCAAATAGTGAACGTGCATGAGTAACTCAAGTTATTTTTTAATGTGGATTTCTTTGTCTATCAGTAATTAATTTCATCTGCCCATTTACTTCATCTTATGAGGTCTGCCTGATTTTTTCCCCTTCCCATTCTTTGCTAATCTAAAAGTATTACTTCTTTTTTTCCCCAGTCACTGATACAACATGCATTGTCAATAGCAGTCCTTGAGAAACTGCACTGCTAGAACTTTTTCCTTGTTGAAAATAAAGCCTTTATTTTTCCCTTTCTTCTCTTAGCCACTTTCTAATCCAGGACAGTCATTTTCCACTCACTGAGAGACTCTTAATAGCCACTTGGCAGTGGTTTTAGCAAAAAAACTTTTAGAAAAAAGTCCAAACAGGTGTCAATTTGCTCACCTTTAACCATTACTTAGTACAAATAGTTAAAGCATTTGAGCAGACTAGTGGCCCAAAACACTAAAAAACAAAAAAAACCCCACTCAACTGCCTTCTCCCAATGAGCTCCACTTCAGACAAACACCAGAATGAAGGAAATGCTGACCACATGAAAAAATCTTGCAAGTAGCTTGCTTAGGAAATGAAATAAAATCTTCAGCTGATGACCTTGACACAGCTAGTAGCTTATGGCAATTGAACAGCTACCTGCTGATGTTGAAAATATAGAAGAAAGGCACAAAGAAAAATAAGATGCAAGAAAAAATGGTAAACAACTATGTAATACCAAGCCACTTGGTCTCAAGGCCCCTGTTTTCTCTGTCTTCTCAAGAAAAGCACTGCATCTGAAACACTGGGTAAACTAAAAGATACTGTGTTACTCTTATTGTGTTATTTCCTGTTTCACACACACACACACACACACACACACACACACACACACACACACACACACACACACACACGACAGAGACCCCTACTCATAGAAACATACAGCCTTTTATTAAAAACCATTTTAATCCTCTAATATAAAAAGTTAAAGCAAAAAAAAATCCCTTACTACAAACAACCCTGACCCAAACATTTACTACACAGCTGATAGAGAGCTGCTTTATAGTGAAAACACCACTCCCATACCCCAACACGCCAGTTTATCCATATGTATATATATGCAGCCATCATGGTAGCCTGCATTTCCCATCTTATCTTACTACAGGGAGGTTGTTTAGGGGGCTATACAAAAGAACTGTAGTTTTTAGCTTCCTGGGGCTGTAATAATGATACAGTAAGTTAGCTTCTTCCCAGTCTGCTTTATTACAGTTATTTTTAATAACTAACTGAAAGCTATTGCAGGATATCTCTGCTGTCTCCTGCCCTTTTAATGCTCCAGATCCTGGTTTTAGTTTCTAAGACTAAGGATAATAAGTAGACTAATGTATTTGGTAGGGAGCAGGCATAGTACAAAGGGATTGTCCTAAGCCAGGGGTGTCAAAGATGTAGCTTGTGGATCTCTATTATCTGTTCTCTGGTGATGCCTGTGGGTCTCAGAGTGGACCTACATGCAGTGTACTCTGGACTGACCCTGCATGCGGGGCCGGGAGGGGGGAAAGAAAGGTGCATGCATGTGGCCAGTCCAAGGGCCCAGTCTGACCTGCAGACCAGCCCTGTACCATTCCTCTGGCCCATGAGGCCTGATGAGTTTGACACCCCTTCTTTAGCCCGTTGGCTTTAAGACTCTTAAATGCCCTTCATTCCCCATCAAAGTGCATGTTCTTTGCGTATATGGGTAAGCAAGGTGCATTGCGGTTTTGCCTCCACCTTTTATAAGGCTTCTTATATTCCCCTGACAATAATTTTTTTCCTATTTTGAACCATGCTCATTTCCTGAGGCCGTTTCCTGTTTATTAGTAACAGTCTCCATGATTACAGAATAATTTGTTTCTTGAATGTGACTGTTTGAAAACAACCTCTAATCACAAGAATTTTTTTAAGGTTCCAGATGGATATCCTGTGCTATCCTGTGCTATTTAAACTTAAGGATGCCTCTGCTTATATGGAAAATTCTTATTGGTTAGTTCTTGTGTCAAGCTAATTCAGGTCTGGACATAAAATACCTAAAGCCCTGGACTGAACTGTGCAAAGCCCAGTTGTACTGCGAAAGACCTTGCTTTGAGGGAGAAATATTTTCCTTGTTCCTTGATCTCTGACACTTAAAGCGGGCAAGAAAATGGGAACTGATTGTTAAGTGATCTTGGTAGAAGCCTCTTTAAATAAGAACGGCATCCTTAAATAAAGATCTATAGACAATGATAGCAGTGCTGCCCCACATCAATTTCAGTCCAATTTCTTGTATTTTTGTCTCTTAAATGAACTTCACTGAGAATTTAGCTTAAAGGCCTACATGAGTGATTCCCAGAACATTCATGATGGGACACACCAAGTCATCACACTACCTGCTGGCACGGTAGGGAAATGAAGTGGAAAAAATAGCCAGTGGAAATTGTTTAGAAGGAATAAAACTGCTCAACAACTTGTGGCAAGCTGTTGAGAGTTCATTACATCATATTTCTCTTAAATTTGTAATTGCTGTTTTGTTCATGGTATATGAGCTGTTGTTCTTTTAAGACTTAAAGGCAATGCATATCAGATGCCAGTGATTCAGCTGGCTGGGGTAAAGTCTAGACAAAGAAATTTTCAAAGGGAAAGGAGGTCCAAGATATTTTTTTTCATCCCTTAGGAGAGAGCGGAACAAACTCTCAAGGAAACATCTGCAGGTCATGACTGCTGCAGTATCTGTGCTAGTGAATTGGAGACCATTGTAAATGCACCTGCAAATGAGCTACTACCAGGGGCATTTTGCTTAATGTTTACAAAATAAGTGGTGAGTAACCAATGCACTTTAAGCTGGTTTTTTTTCTTTTCTTTAGGATAGCCTAGCTTAGTCCTTAAATGCCATTTGGTGATGCTCTGAGTAGAATCTCACTTGTGGGTGAAAATGGGAATGAGGGAGACAACATTTACTCCACCGCTCTCAGATGGGAGCTTGTCCAATGCTCCAATTCTCTTCTGTAGAGGGTGGAGAAGAAGGTAGGATCTAGAGGAAGGGGCTCAAAATTTTTTGCCCAGCATCGTTGTACACGATTCCAAGTTCTTCCTTCGCTCATCTTGGAACCAGAAAACTGCTGCTCAGCTGCCCATCTATATGCCGAGACAGTCCCTCCAAAAAGTTGGTTCCCAGGACATTGTCGAAAGGTGCTGATTGACTGGACTCTTCCAAAGCTCAAGGCATATAGTTGTGGTGGAAGCAGTGTAGAGCAGGAAGCAGAAGGAAATGTGAGGAGGGAGATCAACAGATCTGGAAGCCAGTCTGTAAAGAAGCTCAGAGTAAAAGAAAGGGTGAGAACAGAGTGCAGGTAACAGGGGCACTGTTAAAGGCAACATCTTGCTATATCTTCTGAGCTCTGGGGACAAAATTATTCCATGTTACTCATACAGATGTTGCAGTAAGAGTTTTATGTACATCATTAGCTACACAGCCAGACACGGTTTCATTTCTTGTTAAGGTTTTGGAGGGGGTCAGATTCTGCCTTTACACATGTTGACTAACTAGTACTGTCCACTTAAAGTAGCTCTTTTGCCAGTAAAGGGACACTGCAGTAAAGAACCCACTATGAATTGTGAAGTGCAAAGGGTTGCATAATTTGTTCCCCAATGATGGATAATTTGCCACACATTCTAGCTCTTTTAAAACCAGCTGCAGGGCTTCTTGTTAATTCAAGCAGAGGCAGTGTGTCAAACAGTAGGGATTCATGAGGGTTTAGAAAAATATCAGAAAATTAGAAGGCGGAAGTGTTAGAATAAATGAATTGTCCATGGGGGATTGGCAGATAAGGACCCTATGGAAAACCTGGTGGATGAAAGGAACACAGAGTAAAGAGGCAGTAGCCTGTAGAGTTAAAGGAGACTCTAGAAACATGAGAATGATTTTTCCCCCCCCAAGAATAATGGTCTGGAGTAAGCTGGGAACACTTGGAGAGAGATTACCACCAGCAGCAGCAGCCTTGCAGCCAAGAAATGTTTCCAGTAAGCAGCATCTTGGAAGCTAATACTTGGACCCTACAGCCTGTACAAAAACTTGCCCGGTTCGCTATCTTCACTCCTGGAGTCTAACCTGTATCTATTACAGGAAGCCAAATCTGTTCCCATTTACAGGGTGCAAATGCAAAATAATTCTAATGAAGCTTGCTTACTGGCTATACCAAGGAGTTGTGTTTTCCTTCACCCTTTCTCTACATTTGCAATGGACACTTTCTGGTATGTATCAAGACCGGTCTCTTCCCTAGTGGTGTGATACAAATTGGGCAGTGTAGGGTGGGACAATCTAGAACTAAATGGATTTAACTTAAAAAAATGAATAATCTTCTAAATCTAGAACCAACTGATCAATAGTTTGGCAAAAGAAGCTATTACTCCTTTGGAGTACTTGCTGCTGTTTTTATTGCATTTATTTTGCAGTACATAACACTTTGCTGAAGACCTTACACCATAGATAAAATATGTTGCTTGCTCTGGAGATCTTGCAGCCTAAGGCACAGTTCTTTAGTTTTAAGTTGATTCTACCTAACCTTATGCCAACTTTGGCATTAACTACTGCATTAACTAGAGGCAGTGTGGTGTAATGGCCAAATGGGGATTCAAGGAATTTGGCTTCTATTCTGGCTCTGCCACTGACCTGACCTAAGACAAGTCACTTCACTTCTCAGTAGTTCCGTTTCTCCATCTGCACAATGGGTATAACAACACTGCTTTCCTTATAAAATGCTTTGTTGTCTACTGAAGAAAAGTAGCACAGGAAGACCTAATCAATGCTGTTTTGCCTGACTGACTTCCATTAAGCATTACGGAAGCTCAGGTTTAAATTAGAGAACTGTAATTTCCTGATACTCATCGAATGCTCTTTCTGAGATTATAGTATGAGCATCCTCTGGCAAGGAAGAAACGGCACTAGGATACAACATCCTCTGCTTGCAGATGGCTGGGAGGTATTTAACCTGCTGTTATAGATATCACTTCCAGGGTCCTCTGTAGATTAAATGATAGAACCCATGGAGGGAATGGAAGATGTATTTTATTTTATTTTTTTAATTTGGTTTGCCTGAACAGTAATTATGGCAGAGCAGAGGGCAAAAATTTTATTGTTAACTTCAGTTGATTTAAAAAAATAATTGAAAATCACCTCAGGGATCATGCGGACTTTATCACTGTTAACATTGGCTATCCTCCTCCCCAGCTCCCTTAGCTCATTGTTACCCCTACTCAGTGTTGCCATTTCATGAATTTATCATGAGTCTTGGGATATTTGGTGTTCAACTTGAAGGCCCAGCTGCTTGGGTTATGCTATTACATAAGCATCAATCCTTTAATTTAGGAAAGCTATTCTCAACCGTGGAGAGAAACCTTGAGGATGTGACTCGGAAGCGTTAAGGGCAAGAGCCTAAATGGAAAACATCTTCCTTCTTGTTTTTAAATGCTTTGATTATTAAGCCTGTCTCAGTTTTTGAATGCCTGATGTTTGCATGGTTGCCTATGTGTTGTCTCTCATTAGACCCAGCTCTTCAGTTAGTTGTGTGGGAAACTAATGGACGTGCATTCTCAGTGGAGACGGGGGGAGTCATACAGAGGTCAACCCAATGAGTTTTGACTGAAACAATGGTATTTGTCTTATGTGCTCATAAAATGTGTGGCCAAATAAGGCTTGCTTCCTTAGTTCAGATTCTGGATATTCTTACCATGCAGAACAGTAAATACGTGGTGACGTACTGATACTCTGTGTGCACTTCCTTGTGGCAGGACACAGTGTTGCCTCAGTTTCCCCAGAAGCACTTCTTACCTGCTCTGGGGCCTATGGCTCAGCCCTCCACCCAGGTAGCTATGACAACTCCTCTCTCCCTACCAGAGTGGCAGAGACTAAAGCAACACAATCACAGAATAAAGAGGCCTTCACCCTGGGCTCACACCAATGGGACACCCTGGGCTCAGTGCTCAACCCATCTTAATAACTAATTAATCAGACTTCAAAATTCCTCCTGACAAAGGCATCCTCTGCCACAGCTTGGTTTAGCAACCAACATCCAATCCCAGAAAAAATCAAACGGCCCACTATCAGGCCTGATTTCTCTTTAGGGAGGTTCTTCCTAGCTGCCCTACTTAGCACCTGACTGTTGCCTGGCTGGTCTCCACAGGTGAGAGCAATTGGACCATGCAACCTGCCAGCCAGCTTCTAATTAATGGAGGATCTCTCATTTTTAGCTCCTTCCTGCAGACCTGCCTGCCACAACTGGTGCACTAAGCAGACCTGATCTTAACTCCAGCTTGCGTGGTTTGTGCACAACAGTTACAATATTCCTAATCCAGATATTTATGGTATACGACTGTGCCTTCGAATACACCAACCTTTTATTAAAGGTTAATGTTCTTAGACGACAGCAAATTCAGACTCCTGGGGTTATAAGAAAGCAATACATTATCTTGTATAATTAAGGTACAGGACCAGATCTTCAGCGGAGATTCTTTTGTGTAAACAGGAGTAGAAAGTGTCCCTTTCAGATTGCAGCTCCTTGTCTTCAGGGACCTCAGTTCAGCTGGGAACTTTGTGTTTGATTATTACCAGGGCCAACAACAGGTGATAATGGGTACAAGCAGAAGAAGGTAGGATATACAGTATCTGAAAAAGTCAGAGATGGTCAAGATAGCCACTGGCACCTGGGAGATTTAAAAGAAGGCTGGGGATCCAGAAGTAGAACCAGGTGTTATTTCTACTAAACAAGCTTTAGCTTAATTTAGGCAAGCATAGAGAAACCACCTTCTTCCACTCTCACCAGCTAAACCTTGTTGTCATGGAGCAACCGGCCAGACCAAGGTTCTAATATTCTGTAAAAAGTATGTATTTTTATTTCAGAAGCTGAGGATTTAGACCAAGAACCTGGAAGTTTAATTCGTTACTAAAAATAAGTCCTTCTCTCTGAGGGGTAAGTGCTATTTATCTTCAAGTTACAACTGAATAGACAAGTGACTGCCAAAAAAAAAGGCTGGCTTCATTCATTTTTTTTAAAGTGCCAACCTGCCCTAAACTCTGCTAGTAAAATAGTTTAATTCCATTGCTGTATGTGTGTCTGAAATAAATGTCAGGAAATATATTTATTTCCTGAGAAATTATTAATACTTTGAATGCAACCCAGTTTTAAATTGTGAGTTCCTCTTCGTAGTTCTTTTTAATATTAGGCGACTTATTTAGTACTACGGATCATTTTGGGTTTCATCTATTTCCCGATAAATCCTGACATTATCTTTTCTCCTTGATTCAAAATAGTCTATATCAGGGCATATGATAAAGTTAATTCCCTCCCCCCCTGCCATCCCAGGAGTCAGAAAATGGGAGGGGGAATGGAGCTTAGAAATCAATGCAATTAATTTGTTATGGTAAACTGTAGAATTATATTACACAAAGGGTATTTTATACAGGCCCTTCTTACCCAGCCAGGCAATGGAGTTTGCAATTGCACCAAGCTTCTTTGCATGGGCTACCTCCTGAATTGGAGACAGTGAAACCATGTTTGTGTAGTGCTGTGGATGCTAATAATTAGCACTGCTAAGGGCACTTGCCTAGGATGTAGGATACCCAGGTTCAAATCCCCTCCCTGGTTACAGGGACATGAACTCACCCCTGCTGTTATGAGACTCGGCTCAATTTGTTCTACTGAAATTGTTTCCCCTTTAAAAAAAAAATTAAAAATGAATGCGGCTGAAGTGCGAGAGGGAGACTGACTTTGCCATCCAGTAATTAGGATTGTCACTTGACATATCTAACTATGGTAGTTGTCACTGGGGGGAAAAATCATATCCTCCTCTGGTGCAGTCTCTCCAGCTGTAAAATGGGGATAAATACTCACTCCTTTGCAAATTGCTTTGAGATCTATAGGTAAAATTAGCTGGATAATATTATTAAAAGTATGTTGCTTATCAGCTTGTCCTGGGAGAAATCCCAGCCAGGATGTGGTGTCAGAGGACAGACATTAGACAAGCCACACTTTTATGTGCCTAACTTTTGCTTGTATTTACCCCATAAGTCTATAAATCAACAACTTCTTACCTCACTTTTTATCCCATGTATATTTTGCATTCTTTGTGAGTGCTGGCCTTGAATGAGCTTGGTATTTGTACTTGCTGTCTACTGGAAGGTCAGTCACATATTCAGGTACAGCTCTCATACTAATTATTGGCAGAGTTCCAACAGCCTGTAGCCATTGCACTAAAAAGCCACTAGCAGGATGGGTTAGCACATCACAATAGCCTTTCTTTTCTCCATGTAATGCTTTAGAAACCATAAAAGATCACTTAGGTCTTTAAATATAGACCCAGGGGCTAAGTCCTCATCTCTGTGACCTTCAAGACTTCCTCTGTGTCACCGCCCTTTCTTGCTAATGCCCTTACTGCTGGAACATGACAAGAGCTCGAAGCCACAAGAAGTGGCACCACATTGATTTCTCTGCACTCTCCTGATCACACACAAGGGCAGAGCAAATACCTCATGGAGCAGAGGGGACACACAATGCAAACATGTGCTCTGGAGGTTTGCTGGTTGTCTTGAAGGTCACAACAGAGACCCTACAGCACAGTGCGCACCGCAGCCCACTGA
>NW_017728994.1:67326340-67334508 GCF_001723915.1 Gavialis gangeticus | reverse complement strand
AGAGCAAATACCTCATGGAGCAGAGGGGACACACAATGCAAACATGTGCTCTGGAGGTTTGCTGGTTGTCTTGAAGGTCACAACAGAGACCCTACAGCACGGTGCGCACCGCAGCCCACTGAAGACCCCCAGCTCCCGCCACAAGCTGCTTGGCTACAATCAATTCTTTCTCTCCTCTCCCTACCCTTGCTGCTACTAACTTGCCCCGTGACCGGACTGCCTTTATTCCCGTTCCAGAGCACAAAACAAAGCCGATGCCGTTGAAACGCCCTGCTGCTGTGCCAAGGAATTAAATCCACCCCAGTCCTGGGACACCAGCTCTGTCACCCCAGCAGCCCACTTGGAACAAGTAGCTTTTCTGGAGCACGCGCGTGGAAGCGAAGCAATGACACTTCTGCTTTGAGCCCTGCATTGGAGCAGGCTGCCAGCTCGGATCAGAGTCATGATGGTGAGGTCACTGACACATGCAGACACGACCCAGAGAGAGGTGGGACCTGGTCGTGCGCTCCCCCCCAGACACACACGCACCCCTTCCCCTCAGAGCATGCTTCCTCTCTCGATCATATGGAGGCAGGCCCCCCACCCCCAGCCCCATTGGAGGAGGGGCCCTGCTTCCAGCTCCCAGGGAAGCAAATATGAAAGCCACAGTTTTAAACTTGGTGCCAAAAATGGGCACTGAGTTTAAAACTGCAGGTTTTACTTCCCTGCTGATGAGGATCCTGGGGCCCCGAATTGGAAGGGGCCTCTGGGCTCATGCCTAGCTTGCCCGTTCATTAATCTGCCTATGGCAGGGATGCCCACCCCCTTCCCACAGGGTATTTAGTGGAGATATAATGAAAAAAATTAAACTTCTTGAGTCACACTCTTGTCAAGCATATATCTTGCACTGAACTCCATGCTGACATGGCTGGCCTACTATCAGTACCCAAGATTGATTGATTAAAGCTAGCTCTGGTATGTTTGCTACATTGAAGTTAAAGCAGTGAATGCAACGTATACACACCAAGGATGCAATTACACAGGTGTGTCTACAAGTCCGCTCCCTTTTCTCTGGGTATCAGCATATGGAGAATGGCTGGAAACCTGGAGGGTTGCCAGCCAGATTTGAAAGCTAATCTCATGGTATAATGAAGGGGAAAATGACTTTTAAGACTGATTTTCAAGCAGACAGTGTCCCTTTAATCTCAACTGGAATGCTTCCAGAATCCTGGCCTTGCTGTCTGGCTGCTGCTTGAAATGTGACAGTCTGATGCCTCACACCTTTGTTTGGGATGTAAACTTTAATTGAACCAATAAATACACAGTAATTTTGCATTTAGCACACATGGCTCCACACTTCATAATGAAGCTGTTCTTCCAGTTCAGATGAGAAGGCACTTTGGTTATAATGTTTGTTCCATTTGGGAGAAGTAATTCTTGACCTCATAAAAAATACCCTTTTGTTCAATTGCTAATAATAAAACCTAGTTTTTTACTGGTATCATTTGCAGATCTCCAGGGGCTTTAGAAAGAAGGCCAGTTTCATCAGTCCCATTTTGCAGATAGGGAAACTGAGACACTGAAAATGACTTGCTAGGGGGACGCAGCAGGTCAGCGGCAGAGCCAGGAATAGAAACCAGACCTTGTGAGTCCCCATCAACTAGATGCATTGTTGTACCAATCCAATTTCAATTTTTTATTTTTCTAATAATCCATTAAAAGAAAAACAAATAGCTGAAAGATTATTGAAAGGACAATGTCACCTAGCCCTATCTTACAGGCTTGCTTCAAAGGAACATTTCTTCTTGATATCATTAAGACAAAGCAGATTCAGGCAGCCAAATACTTAAAACTGCTTACACAATGATTACATTTATTACAAGTCGTTAAAAGGTTTCAGACCATGTTCTGTAACTATCAGATAATTTATTATACTGTTATACTGATATGACAAATTATGTCATCAGATTCATCTCCAATTCCAAATTTCCTAAAATAAACTGAATTATATTACTGGAGCACATGATTGTTGAGAGTTTTTCATCTGTCTTTAAAAAACACAGAGTGAATTATTTGCCCTTTCATTTTACCATATCAGACACTTAGGCTACGGCAATCTGTTGGCTGCAGAACTCAATAGTCTTTTAGTTGCCTGATTTTATCAAATAAAAATGTTTAACAAGTCTTTATTTGTATATCAAAGACATTGATTACATCATACATTACATACATTCCAAAGTGAGATCTAATTTCCAATGTTAGTTGTTTCATTTTGGTCTTCTCTCAGCAGTGTACATCAACAAACCATAACATTTTTGTGGTAGTATTATTTCTTGAGAACATAAGGTCATTTAGTCTTAACAATGTTCAATCTTATATGCAGGCTAACAGGGAAGATATTGAAGCTCTAAAAGCATGTTTATGAGAAATTTCCTCCCCCCCCCCCAGAAAAATGTTGCCTTAGAGCAGTGGTCTCCAAAGTGGGGTGCATGCACCCCAAGGGGTGTGCAAGATGATCCATTGGGGTGTGGGAAGAAAATATTAGAACTTCTATTTATATTTATTTTTTATCTAAAAAAATAAGAAAGAAATTAAGCTTTACTAATATTTAATATACGGATTGACACTGGCGCCCTCACTCGGTCTGTATGTCAGACGGTCACATACCACGTACAGTACGTGAGTAGTACATGTATATAATTTATAAATAAATAAATATACATATATTGGGGATGCATGCTCAAAAATTTTTTACTGATAGGGGTGTGCAATCAAAAAAGTTTGGAGACCATTGCCTTAGAGAACAGCAAAGTGAAAAATTGTCTTCATGCTCCAATTAAAGTCTATTGATAACCAGGAGTAAGTGTTGTGTAAGGGCATTGCTCACCCACAGAGAAACTTGGAGTGAGTTTGGAAAGGGTATGCAAAAATGACAAGGGATGCATCTACACATGCAAATTAATGCAAAGCAATAAACTCTGGCACATATCGCAGTGGAGTTTATTGCTCCCAGGTGCTGTGTTTACATGAGCGCCCAGAACCACAGCATATTGAGCTGGGTTGGAGCAGCCTCAGCTGGCAGGGGGCTGAGGGGGTCAGCCTGCCAGCCTGGGGCTGCTCCAGCCTGGCTCGTGCTGTGGAGGGGCTGGCTGGGGCACAAGGGTGCTTAAGTGTAGGGTTAGCCAGCAGGCAGCCCTCACAGTGAAGCACCCTTGGGCCCCAGCCAGCCCTGTCAGCATCTACATGTGCATTGCTGTGCAGTAAATAATGCCACCACAGGACAGTACTTTTATTTACAAGTACTAACCTATGGCAGTGTTTATTAGTTTACTGCAACCTAGTAAGGCTTCATGTGTAGATGCATTGACTTTACTGCAGAGCTAATTAGGCAGCTTAGCAGTAAATGTCTTATGCAGATGGACTCAATGTGGCCAATACTGGCTGTAACAAGGCTTCAGTTATTGCATCCACTTGCTAGTGGCCTGATCCAAAGTCCATTGAAATAAATGGAAAGAATCCCACTGATTTCAATGTGCTTTGGGCAAGGACTGGATACTAAACAGATCTTTACATATTCGTGGGCTGTTATCTTCCACAACAGATCCCTAACTGGTATAAGGTGTTATTGATCCACTGTTTTTCTGTAGGGACTGAATTCAATGGGTCTATGACAATACAGAGCAGCAAACCCACACCCTTTGTTTATCCACAGGGGATCAATATGATGACAAATCATTCAGAATAGGGGCTATGACTTTCTACACCTCAGAAGTTGTTGTGTTTCAAAGGAAGACTGTTAGGAGAGTATTCCCTTATGCCAAAAAGGTGATTCATCACACTATAACATCCATAATACTTGTGATTTACATAAATACTCCTGCTTTTTCACTTTTTTTTGAAGTATATAGTGAGGGGTGGGGGTAGAGTAAAAACAATAAATAAATAGAATCCAGTTTATGCTTTATACCAGAATGCTTGTAAATGAGGACATTCCTAAATCAGAACATGAATAGCTATTGGATTTTTCAACCATTACCCTATCATATGCTATCACTCAAAGTATAACTGAGGGAAGTAATGGAGTTAGTAAGTGTTCTGAATATCTCAAAAAGGTAAGATGATCTTCTGGCTTCCATATTTCCTTTTGCAAGATTAGTATGGCTGATTGCAGCCACAAATCTTTTGTTTGTGCATTAGGTAGGCCTAATTCAATATTTTATTGAAGACAATAGTTAATAATATGGCACTGATGAGTTTGCTAGTCCCTAGGAATCAAACCTTTTATTGTCATTACACAGTCTCCCCCAGGGAAGATGGTAGTCTGAAAGGAACAGTGGCAGATAATAAGGCAGAATGTTATCCTCTTCACAAGTTTTTTTATGAGAAAAATAGATGATGGGTATGTAAATATAATTACTTCCATCTAGGCATAAGCTCTTTACCCCAAACATTTACTATCAATAATGGAAGTGCTTAGCTTTAGGAATGCGCTATCCCACATACCACTGGTACAGGAAAGACTTGATAGTTCCACTTCCCCTCCATGTTTCTCATGCCTTTAGTCAGGTCGAATAATTCAGTTGAAGTCACTGGGTGGTCATGGAATAAGGTGCCACTCAGCATGGGTAAAAGGTCAGAATCTGGCCTCCAGATGATATTTGCTAGTAGACATTTCTGTAGCCTTCCCTCAAAACCCTATGGGCCAGGCTGTGAAACTATCATATAAACTAGTCTCAGTGAAGTAAAAGTTTGTCCTGGTCTTGACAAGTTGAAAATCTAAATAGACCAGAGGGGTTGAGGCTATGAGAAAAGAGGCTTTTAGTATGTTATCCCAATTTTACAGGTGGGCATGTGGGGCTGAGAAAGATTAAATGCTTTGTCTGAGACCTTACATGAAGCCTGCGACAGAGCTGGGAATTCAACTCCAACCTTGAGTGTTAGTTTAGCACAAGTCATATACCCATCCTTCCTCAGGTGTCTGAATTCTGAACTTCTTCCGTTGGGAACAGAAGCAGACTCAAAATGATCATGCTCTTTAATTAAAACACATTTCTTAGGGAAGGCTTATCATAGGTAGATCAAATAGGCTAGAATTATGTTTAAAACCATTCAAGATGCTTTGGCACAGCTGAAATGGCCCCTTATAAGCAAACTGTAAAAAGAGATGCGATCTTACTCTTTCTTTTCTTAAAAGGCTATGTGCATGCATTTGTGGCCACTAAAAAGATAATTGCTTATGCTGATGAGATACTGTTCTTCAAAACACGAGCCTGGATGAAGTGGCATTAAAATCTCTTGCTGCCCTCAGGTTTCTGCTTATCCCAACCAACAGGCTTATGCCTATGACAGAGGACCGTTACTTGTATCTTAATATGAAAAGTTGAAAACTAGAGATCCTCCTTTCTGTTTTCCCTCATCCCTAGAAAAATTAAGATGCATTAAGTGTAGTTTCTTACTGGCACAGATTTGCCTCTGTGATAATTTGCTGTACCCCTTTTAAATTCAGGAAGCTTAGATTGCTAGCTGAGATGTGCTGGCTTGGATGTGCTGACTTTATGCAGATTCTAAACCCAGATGTTCTCCTATGGGTTTTTTATGCGTATCCAAGGATATGCATGTTTAGCCCTTATTTTTAAGTTTTGAAAAGAAGGCTGCTAGAAGTGGAAGTCGATTTGAATTTAAATCTCAAGTTTCTTCTGAACCTTAGTGGTTTGGAATCCAGAATTCACATCTGAATTTCATGTTAGTTCTTTGCCTCTACAATAGGCCAATCCAAAATCCTGCATCCAAGTGTCCCACATATGTGTATTAGATCTAAATATTGAGGCTCACATCTTTCCTAAACCTGTTACTTCTGTCTCCTCAATTTTTAAATACACCTGTGTATTCTGACCCTGGAAAGATACTATTTTTGCCATAAAGCTACTCTTTCACAAAGCTTAAAGCATATTTGGCAGGGGAAGGCTCCTGAGTTCATTATTATTCTAAAGAGATAATGTATGAGAAGTATGTACATTAAAAACAAAGCAGAGTCAGACAGCTTGTCATTTGTAGCTGCTTAAATTAATCAATGATACAGGATTATGAACGAGACCAGCTGAAAGGTTGGAGATTTTACTGAAACATTTGAAAATGAGATTGAAATGAGCTGTATAGAGTTATACTTGATGAGATTTAATTCCTTGTCAACTATTGTATGATGATGGAAGGCAGTGCTGTTGAGCAGTTGCTGTTAACATAAATCTACTGGATGTGAAGGAGTTAATTTTCAAAACCCAGAGAGATGCTTGAATTTCTGACATAGCTACATGTCACGGAGCAGGGCCTAAGAGCAGCCGTGATCTCTCCTAACACCCCCTACCATGCCAAGTAGGTGTCCATGCACCCTCGTTCTCACCCTCCACGTCTTTGATGGTATTAGTGTTATGGGAGGCTGCTTTTTCAACCCCTTGGACACGGTACCCCGATGTATCCCAATCTGTGCCCCGGCTCTGCTGACCCCGTGCACGAAAGCCCCAAGGCTATGCGTGGCTCCTACCACCCCTGATACCACACCCCAAGCCTCTCAGATGTACCAGACGTTGTCTTGTCAAAATCCCTTGCCGCACCCTCACAGCACCCCCTTTGCTTGCCTTTCTATAGCTCGCGCCCTCGCGGACCCCCTTTGGGCTCGTCTCAGTCACCCGCACTGGGACCTTTCTCCGTGCTCCCCGCGGACGCTCTCTGGCCTTTCTCATGGCTGTGTCCACACTGGGGCGCTCTCTCTCGGTCCTGCCCGTGCTGGGCTCCTACCTCACAATCAGGGCTCAGGTGGCCGTAGCCATGCCTGGCCCCCAAATTCCCCTCTTGGGTCTCAAGTGCATGCCCTCCCTGGGCTTCTAGTCTGTCCGCCCTCTCTGGGGCCTATCTCCGCATTTGGGGCTCAGGTGGCCATAGCCGTGCCTGGCCCCTAAATCCCCTCCTCGGGTCTACCACTCCTGTGGGGCTCAGGCAGTCTCCCCAATGCACTGTGTCCCTTCTCAGGGCTAGGGTCAGTGTACCCCTAAATGCTGTGCCCTCTCTGGCACTGGGGTCCCCACACCGCTGTGGAGCCCCGATGAGGCCTCCTCCAACCCCTACAGCCTCCAACCCCTACAGCCTCACCCAGTCCTCCGGTGTAACAACAAAGCAAAACCATAAGCCAATTGGCTACAACTCAAAACCAAGCCTCCTGGCTAAATGTAAACTCCAAGCCCTCTGGCTAATCATCGATCAAATCCCCTACCCGGGCTTTCTCCTTCCAGTATCCTCAAACCAAACCAAACCAAAGCTGTTCAGGTCATCAAGCTTCTCTTAGGCTGCCTACTCTAGCAGAGCTCCTTCTCCCTTAGATGTTAGTGGGGAACTACCTGCTTGGCCCAAGCCTAGGCTGTTTATATAGGCTAGGCCCTGCCCTCTTCCGGTCAGGTGACCGAACTGCGGTTGTCCCGGCAACTGGCACCTGTACCATTTCCTAGGAGCAGGGCACTGAAGTGCCCTGCGACACCTCATTTAACTGATGGGGAACTGGAGGACACACTGCTTAAGTGACTTCCCCAAGGGAGCATAGGAAGCCTGTGAGAGCTGAGAACTGAGCCCACCTCCTCTGAACATCAGGCTAGTTCAGTGATTCTCAACCAGAGTCAGCCAGACCACAAGTTGTGTACAAACACGGATAAATGTACAAAACCAGTCCTCAGTCTACAGAGATGGAAAATGGGATCCTGTTGCTCTGGCAGAGTAGCTCCTGTTTTACAGAAGAGTAACTCCCAAGATAGTTCAGTCCAGCGATTGATTTCCCTCCCCACTGACTTTGAATGACAATTTTGTCTATAAGATTACATTTTGTTAATACACCTTAATTTATATGAAAGTCTACTGGATCAGGCACATTTGTTTGAAAAGAATGGCTTTTTTTGCTGTGTAACGTGTTTAGAAAATGCCAAATACCCCGGTTCTGATTTAATCAAAGTTCCCATTTTGCTACTATAGTTATTTAAGCAGGTGATGCTCCTAAAGGGCCTAGCACAGAGTTTTAACATGCTTCAAGGTCCAGACTTGTGCTCAGCTTTACAAATGACTCAAATGACAGAATATAAGCCCCAATCTCTGGCTCTGGGGGTTTCTAGATTTTCTCTCCAAGACCTCTCTGTCCTCAGTTCTCTTGGTCA
>NW_017728994.1:67319606-67321340 GCF_001723915.1 Gavialis gangeticus | reverse complement strand
TCCCATTTTGCTACTATAGTTATTTAAGCAGGTGATGCTCCTAAAGGGCCTAGCACAGAGTTTTAACATGCTTCAAGGTCCAGACTTGTGCTCAGCTTTACAAATGACTCAAATGACAGAATATAAGCCCCAATCTCTGGCTCTGGGGGTTTCTAGATTTTCTCTCCAAGACCTCTCTGTCCTCAGTTCTCTCGGTCACTTACTTCACCTTTTCTTTAAGGTCCTCCTAAATTAGAGTTAACTTGACTTGACAACACATGTGATGTCACCTTGGAGTGACTCAGTAAAAACAGTCCTGCATGGCACTCAGGAACTGGACGTGTGGATGACTCAGATGCAGAACTGTAGAATCTGCCGTGTTGTCATACAGTTTTGATCGATTTAAGGACTATGGTGCTTGGCCTGGTTATTTTACAATCTGTACTGAACAATGTATGTGTCTGCAGGCTGCCTTTCTTCATCTTTGTCAGCCTTTAAGGGAACAGATATGATGGAATATCTTAGTGATATAGGTAAATTGCCACATTCAGAGGCTGCACTAAGTGTCTGATTTTTCCCTTCTGTTAACTTTTTATGGAATTGTATTGGGAATCTATCAGAGATTGGCTCCTTTCCATTGTTTAAAGCTGATTGCCTCTAATATTTTTTCTTCCAGTGGGAATTCAAGGTTATTTGAGGTATATTAGATATCGGAGTCTGCTCGTTTTAGAGAGAGTCCATTTGGCTTGCTGTTTTTCTGAACAGAAATGCTTCTATAATGATTGACAGGTCGTACATTGAGTGTTTACCCTTAACTCCTCTTTTGTCCTATCTCCTTATGAAGGCAATTTTTTTTCCTTCAGTAAACATGCTTTTAAATAACTGGGCTAAATTCTCCTCTTTGCTCAACCCCTTTTGTGCTGTGAAGTTTCAGGGCAGGTCCCAAATCTCTTTGTACATTACTACTGTCTGTCACTCTTTGAGGATGGTACTAGAAAAATAAATGATACCAAATAGGTGTTGCATAGCTATAATTGCAAGCAGAGTCTGGCTTGTTTTCATTTCCATTAAGCGCCAAAGTTTGTCACCTAAAATCATGCTGAGTGCCCTACTTTGCAAGGAGTTACAGAGCAATTGTTCTGAGTAATTGTACTGGAATCAGGCACAAGTGTCACAGAGAGTTTACCTAGAAGAAAGGTAAATGGTGACTGATTTGGGGACTGAAGAGAAAAATAGATGAGCAGGTTTTTAATACCAATGTAAGCACTACTTCACTCTGCATCTGCGTCTCTCAGACATTAATATTCTCCAGACATAGACAGTAAAATCCAGGCCCCATTGAAATCAAAGGCAAAGCTAGTTTCAGCGGAGGCAGGATTCTAGGCAAAGATTCCAGCTTGATCTCATCTTTTCTGTCCCCCATCCCCAAATATTTTGCTATGAAACCTGACCTTTCCCCATCAGTCTGTTGTAGTCTTTGTTGCAGAAGCTTATATGACTTGATTCCAAGAGCGACTCCATGGAACAAGCAATTTTAGTGAAGTCTTCCTAACTCACTGCCCATTTCACCATTAATAAAAACAGTTTGCCTTCATCTGACTCTGCTCCCACTGAATTTCATTTAAAGCCCCAGCAACTTTTTGATCACCTGCTTGCTGTATTTTCCTTCCTACTCTCAAACCTTTTCTTCAGTTGTCAGTCGGCCTGGTAACATCATCTTCTGCAGGGTTCTGGATCCACAACATCTTATCTTCA
>NW_017728994.1:67306912-67314606 GCF_001723915.1 Gavialis gangeticus | reverse complement strand
GAATCTCCCTGCCTTTTCCTAAGACCCACAATAACACACTACTGAGGTCCTTCCTACTCTCAAACCTTTTCTTCAGTTGTCAGTCGGCCTGGTAACATCATCTTCTGCAGGGTTCTGGATCCACAACATCTTATCTTCACCTTTCCTCGTTGCTGCTGTCCTATCTCAATTGCAAAGATCTTGATCCGGAGAGAGAGATGTTAGTGCTCAGTACAAAGCTCTAAGTCCTTTTCCCAGGTGCACACTTTGACAATTTGTGCGAGTACGCTGACTTGAAATGTGAGTGATTAGATATTAATATTGTCAACTGTTTGGCAGTTTGTTCATGCTGGTTATTGCACCTTGATAATGCACATCTATTTATAACCAAAGATGTATGATATTGTTTTCATGCATAAAGAATCATTGTGAAGTCCCCATGTAGTTTCAGCCTACATTTACTTCTACAGAGTTTCAGCAGTTGCCAGCTGGGATGAATTGTCACTATTGGCAGAAGAGACTTTGCCACATGCAAAGTCTTCTACATTACATCTTCTAAGAAAGACAGTCCATTGGGCACTGGCTAGGGCTTGGAAAACTTGGATTCATTCTCAGCTCTGCCACTGACACTCTGGAGACATTTACCTACCAGACTACCCAGCAAAGATAAGGAGCCACGTGAAAAAAGCTCCATTTGCTTTCATGGAACTCTGCCACCCTGCCCCAGCTGTGGGTCTGGCCCTTGCTGTTCAGGTGTGGTTGTGATATCTAAGTTTATCTGCAAAATTTGCCTGACAGTATTATGAGAACAAGTTTTCTTGCTTGATTCTAATCCTTCCTGCTTTGCATTGGGTTGGAAATACCACAAAGGCAGATGTTTTTGTAGCAGCTTTTGCACTTACATTCTCGGCCCAGAGAGCAGCAGCTATAGGGAAGTGAAAAGGAAAGGACAGCCTTAATGGAAAATTCAGTCTTTTTGTAAATACTTGATTAGCCTCTGTTCTACAAATGGCTAAACAGCTGAGGGGAAGAAGAGGGAGTTCTTACTTTTTCTGAACTGGTTCACCCACCTTTCCACATAACCTGAACTCTGAAAGCTTTGCTTCTCTGCTTTGTGTTCAGCTGCCAACATTTATATTCGCATTGCTCCATACTTGAAGGGTTACACAGACTACTCATTTCTCCATTTGCTCCCACCACATGTTAATGCTCTCTTGTGCTAAGTGATGCTCCGTAAGGAAGCCCTAGCAAACTGTGCCAATCACTGTTGTTGTGCAAGTTAAGAAATTTTATCTTGTTTTGACCACTGAGTACAGACCTTTTTCTGAAGGGCTGACTAATTTAGAACAATGGGGTTATATATTGCGGAAAACTCAGAAACGGAACTTTGCTGCCTTTTCAGAATATATCTGAGTGAGCTTTGTATAAATTCGTTTAAAAAGATAATACAAAATAAGCTTCAAATTAAACATATGTATATAGTTGCACATAATACACTTAACAAATATAATTATTCCAAGTTCAGAAAGTGGTTCTCCCCACATTAACCACTTCCCCATTGTACAGATGTAATGTGAGGCAGATGTACATTTGGGTATGCTGAAGTTTAATGATGTATGGACTATAATGAAAAACACATACTTGGGAATGCATCATATGTTTCAACCAAAAAACAGGTTTGTGTAATGTGAAAGGCTGATTTACTTTCTGTGACGATCCCTATTTTACAGGTTAAAAGTTGAGGCCCAGCTCGTTCTTTCATCATCACAGGTATAAAATTTAGATATGTGCTGGGGATGTTACTCCAAATTTATACAGGTTTAAGGTGAGCAGAATTTGGTGCACAGTTGTTATTTCTTATGTACTTTATAACATTGTGTCTAGGTATTGCAGCAAATACTGGCAGAGAAATCATGTAACTGCTTCATTAAGATACATATAACACCTCTTGAATATAGACAGGGTAGGTAAAGGATAAAATATAAAACAGAATTTTGATTGTATAATACCTACATAATTACATATTCCATCTGAAGGCCTTAAAATGTTTTAAAAAGGGGGAAAGTATCATCCTTTAAAAAGGGCAAAAGTACATTACGCTTGAATGCTTATCTTGCTGGGGTGATTTGATCCCAGCCGACTTCCTGCCCCTTGGGCAGGGGGCTGGACCTGATGATCTTGTGAGGTCCCTCTCAGCTCTAATGTCTGTGAAATCTATGAAATTACAGTTGGGGAAACTGAGGCACAGATAGAGGAAGCAATTTGTATAGCATCTCCAGGAAGTTAATGATAGACCTACAATCAGAAACTAAGTCTTATAAATTGCAGTCTGGTCTATGGTGTACGTAATATATTTTAGCCAGGATCATTTTGTAAGATCTAGGATTTATTTGAAGTTTATGAAGGGTCCAGTCCTTCTGCCACTGATGTCAATAATAGAATTTCAAAGGGAGCTGAATCAGGTGTCTGATGCATTTGCACCATACACTTTAATGGCTGCTAAGCAAGAACATCTGTTTTTAATGACTTATATACCTGCAATACATGTAGCTGTATCTGATGCACTACTCTGATTGAATCAAAGTTTATTCAATCAGGAGACAGTCAAATCATATTTGCAGATAGTCAATGCATCATTTCCCCCATACATTACTGCATTATTCTTTAATCTGTAATGAGTTGTTATTTATTAATGAATATCTTTTTCTGCTACTCAGGAAGTTTTGTAAATGATCAGATAATATTGGTCAAATACATGAGTCACAAATGGTGTATTCATTTATGATGTTTTGCACTGATTTGCCAGGTCTGGACTGTTCCTCTTAAGCAGGGGTGGGCAATTATTTTGGCTGGAATGCCACTTGAGTTTTGGTGTCTTTCTCTCTCTCTCTTTCTTGGAACCCACTTGCTGCCTGGAGCTGTTGCATGCCTCAATCCCCAGCCCAGCGCGGACTTTGCTGGCCACATCTGCAGCTTACGCCACCACCCATCCGGCATGGAGGAAACAGCCCCAGGCAGGTGTCAGGGTCAGCAGTGGATGCGGCTGGCAGGTTCCAGGTGAGGATCAGGGCATCTACCTGGGTTCACAGCTGATGTTGTGTCAGTGCTGGTTGGAAACCGTCCTGCCTGCCTGCCTAACACCACGCAGTGGCTGGAGCTGGAGTCACTGACCACCCGCAGGCCAGGAGCCATGAGTTGGTGGGTACCCACCCATGGGCTGGATACAATCAGTTGGCAGGCTGGATCTGACCCACGGGCTGTATTTTGCCCACCCTGCTTTTAAGGCACAGTTCTTAGTAGGGGGATGGGAGGTCAGCAGAGCTGTACAGCTCCAGGGGGAGTACCTATTGCTACCCATAATTTATGGCTTGTGACATTTTTCTCTAAATGAACTCTGTAGGTGTTACACTGCCAGCTGGTGAAGAGCTGGGCTGAGGGGACAGTCTTATATGGTCTCAGTACACTTAAGGTACAGAACAGACTCACAGGAACAGGAATGGAGCATTCAGGGACGCAATTCTGACAACAGAGGTGGAAAACCCTATACCTTCCCCTTGTGAAGGCCAGGTACCCTCTTACCACAAGTAATTATAGGAGTCAGTATTATCCTGCTGATTAACTCACACAGGCCACACGCTATAAAATCCTTTGAACAGGCCACTCAATCTGTCAGAATGGTTGGAACTGAATCATAGGATTCAATATTTCATCTTATCAAAAAAGAATATTATTCTATATTCAAGCAACATTGCTAAAGAAGACAAGAAATAAATAGGCTTTTGGAAAAGGCATAAGCTCAAAGACTCATATGAGTATCCCTGTCTTGGATTAAAAAAGTGTTTTCCATTCATGGATGTAGTGTATTTTTTCATATTGTGCACAGCATCTCTCAGCTCCTAATTATAGACAAGAAGTTATTTGAGACAATTCAGCTCATTTCATACATACTAAAATAACTCCAGAGAATGCACATTCCCTTCAAAAGAGCCTGATTTTACTCTCAGTGTAGGTCACGAGGAACTGTCCTGAATTCAGAAGGGTTTGCTACATTGTCTTAAAGCCAAGGTAATCAGAAAGAACCAGGCTTATAAGCTTCGGGCCTGGTCTTCACAAACACCATGCTGGGTATTTTGAGACGTGAAGCCCTTTGTTTATTTTGATGCCTTCTGCAATCCAATTTTATATACAGGAAAAAGGGCCTTCTCCTTTGGCGATTTCATTCCTTTGCTGTTGTGAGAGGGCAGTGTGGTAATCACAACCCACCAGTTATTTCCACCACACCCATTGCTGATTTTTAAGTTTAAACCCATTCCTCTGGTACTTCCAACCACAGTATGTGAACTTTTCTTGAAACATCCAAAATAAGATTCATGCCACAAATAGATATTTATCCTTTTGAACTGGAGCCTTTACTTTGCTAAATGTCATTTTCAGCTGCTTTAAGTGCTCCAAATTTGATTTATGGGCAAGGCATACATTTTACAGACTCTTACTTCTTTATTGAAAATATAATTCAGAGCAATCTTCTAGTCTCAGTGGAACATATTTTCCCTTCTGCGTAACATGAGCAGAGGGGGCAAAGCTGAGCAGATGCCAACAAGGGAATGAAGAAAGGAGGAGCCGCCCTTTGTGCCATGTTCCTACTGTCCCTGATACCTCTCAAGAACTGTGTTGTGTTGGGCTCCATGGCAATCAGTAACGTAGCAAGGGTGGTGCCAGCAACGCACTGGAATTGAGTGCCCCTGCATGGGCAGTCAGGGAGGGGGGCTCATCAAATCAAATGAAAATAATGTTACATAATAATGTGTAGGGGAAAGCACTCTACACATGAGCTGCACCAGGCACCAAAATGTCTGGCTATGGCTCTGATGGCAATGAAAGGGGATGGTTAGTAGGGCTGTGCAAAACTTCAGGTGCTGATTCAATTTGGAGGAGATTCGGCCTGATTTGGTTGCTGAATCTCTGAATCGGAATCAAATCGGGAGACCAATAAAAAGCTCTGAATCAACTGGAAACCTCCAAATTGATTTGGAAAAGATTTGGAGAAAGATTTGGCGATCCAGGCAGTCCCCACTCACCATCACAGGGAGCTGGACTTGGCTTCTGTGCCGGTAAGTAGGGAGTGGTGGTGGGGGAGGAGGTTGGAGAAGGGGGAAGGGGAACATGGGGGGACCTCCACCAGGCCCCTTCTGCTCCCCCAGCCCCTCTGAGCACCCCTTGACTCCTGCCCACTCTCCCAGCCCTGTCAATGGCTGCCCCACCTGGCCCCAGTGCCCTGGCTTTTTTTTTTTAAAAAAAAGCCCTGCACTCACTGTCTGCTGCAGCAGCCATTGGGGCCTCTGGGGGCTCATGGCAGAGCTCCCCCACACAGTGCGGGGCAGTGGGGTGCAGCAGGGATCCCCCCACCCCTGGCCTGGCAGGAGCTGGTGAGTGTGGGACTTTTTTTTTTTTTAAGGGGCCAGGGCACTGGGGCCAGGCTGGGCAGCCATTGACAGGGCTGGGAGAGTGGGCGGGAGTCAGGGGGCCTGGGAGAGCGGGTGGGGGATGGAGCCTGTTTGATTTGGAGATTGGGCTGATTTGGCACCAACTGAATCTCTGAATCAGATTTGGCTGAATCAATTTGGGACAGTGATTTGAATCACTGAATCAAATCACTGTCCCCTGAATCCAAATCCAAAGTGAATACCAGCTGCTTCGCAATGGCCTAATGGTTACTCCACAGAGATTTCCGTTATAGGCTGTGAAGTCCTATGTGAGGTTTTGAAGCAGCCAATGACTTGGAGGCTAAAACAACATTGTTTGGAAGGGGAGTGTTAGACCCTGACTCCATGCGGCGCCCAATGACTAGGGAGATGATGGTTCAATTGCTCATGGATCCTGGTACTCATTAGCCAGAGCAGAGCAGGGAGCAAACACCAGCACACATTGCTTGCAACAGCTTTATTCAGAATGGAGACAGCTTTGGGTGAGCTCCCTCACAGACGCTCAGCCTATGAACATGGGGAGCAGCCCTGAACAACTGTTCTTTCCAATATTTATACACCTTGGTTCATTAACATTTACCCTGCCTATAACCTTCCTTTGGTTCCACGCATTTCTCCTCGTATCTCAAGCTCCACCTCTGTTTACTGTTTGCTTCCTTAGCATGGTATTACCCATGCATTTCATTCATTTACATGCCTCTCTGCTAAGAGCGCATGCGTAAGACTTTGACCCCCATCTTCCTTTGGTCACTTTGCAGTTTCTCACTGGTTCTTGCTGGTTTTCTTGCTGACTTCAGCACCATCTCCAAGGCTGTATCTCTGCTTTTGTCTCCTGACACTAGTTGCTTAACACATCATGCACTTTGCACTCTATCCTTTTGTTAAGAATCCACTTACTTAAGCATTAACTAAGTTAGTTGCTTTTAATATATCAGCTAGCCTTGTGACTAACAGCTTTTGCTGAGACACAGGAAAAAACCTTCAGTCAGCTGCACACTCAGTACTCCCCAAATTCCATATCATTACCCCAACATCCAAAATCGATATCGTTACCCTAACAGGGAGAAGTGGTATCTGATGTGCAGTATGCTCTGCTTCTGCCTGCTGCTAATGTCCCAAAGCCAGACTCACACCTTTGAGCAATGTATTTGAAGCAAAGAGAACACAAACATATCGTATGCTGGGGGTTGCTACTTTTCACTGCATCTCTCATATCACCTAAATGATATGGGACTGGGCACTGGTTTTTGGCTCCCTCCAGCCTATCACCCTAACAGCCAACTCACAAAGATAAGCAAACTAGTTTTGCTTCTTTACAACTTCAGGCCATCACATACCTGAACCTGAAACTAACTGATGTAGAGCTGCTTTGTGCCCGTCATCATATGCAGTCCATCTTTTCTTCTTTGGGAGATACTCTTATGTAGCAGGCTCAACTTTCAGAGCTTGGGTTGAGTCCCAGGCTTGAGATCCTGCTGTTTTGATTGGTGGAGCCCATCTACCAATCAGGAAGCAGCAGGAGAAATGAAATAATGCCCCTTTCCTGAGGGGAGGTGGAGAAGAGGTCCCACAGACCTGACTGAAGACTGTAAACTGTCAGGTCCAGAAGATTTCAGGGGCGGAGCCCTGGAGCGTATAAAAGGAGCTGCGTGCCCAGCATGAGGGGCAGATGCGGTGAGAAATTCAAGAAGAGCAGAGCCAAGAAAAGCTGGGGAGCTCTCCCCCAGTGGGCAATAGGTTCAAGGCTCCTGGAGCTGCCACTGGAGGAGCAGCCTTGGGATCAGTGCGAGACTGCTCAGGCTGTTGATGATGCATGGGACAGCGCATGGAGACCTGGCCCTGGGAGCGGTGTGAGACTGCTCGGGCCCATCATGGTGCATGGTTTGGTGCACAGAGCCCAGGCTTTGGGAGCTGCAAGCGGTGGCTCGAGCCTGCAACCCAGGCAGGGCCAGCAGGTTACACAGTGCATGGAGCAGTGCACGGGGCAAAGGCCTTGGGGCTGCAGTGATGTAGCTCAGGCCCCATCTCCCAGCAAGTGGCCAGGTCCCATGGTGTGCAGGGTGGCGCATGGGCCCCAAGCCTTGGAGCCAGGGAGCAGCAGAGGCTGCTTGGGTTAGCCACACAGTGTGAGGATGGCTGGCTGGAGCCTGAAGGACCTGGCCTGTGCTAAGAGAGCCCTCAGTGCCGACCCAGGGCACAGGGAAATAGTAGTGCTGCAGCATGAGGCCCAGC
>NW_017728994.1:67303533-67306261 GCF_001723915.1 Gavialis gangeticus | reverse complement strand
TCCTATTGAACTGAGAATAGGGCACACCCTTGGGTGTACCTGGGTTACACTTATCTATCTACTAGGCCTGTGTGAAGTGGCTACTATTCGCTTCAGATTTGGATTTGGCCAATTCGCAGGACAGTGATTTGATTAGGTGATCTGAATCACTGTCCCAAATTGATTTGGCCAAATCCAATTTGGAGATTTGGCTGCTGCTGAATTAGCCGAATCTCCAAATCACACAGGCCCCATCCCCTGCCAGCTCTCCCAGCCTCGGCAATGGCTGCCCCACCTGCCCCAGCTCCCAGCACATTGGAAAAAAAAAGTACCCATTCACTGGGTGCTGCTGGGCCGCAGGGGGGGTGGAGGGGAGCCCTCGGCAATGGCTGCCCCACCTGCCCCAGTTCCCAGAACGTTGGGGAAAAAAAGCCCTTATTCACTGGGTGCTGCTGGGTGGGGGGGTGATTCCTGCTGCCCCCCACTGCCTCACTCTGTGTGGGGGGCTCTGTCATGAGTCTCCCAACCCCTGCCCACTCTCCCAGCTCCTCCCCATGGCTGCCCCACCTACCCAGCTCCCAGCCCTTTAAAAAAAAACAAAAAAACCCCCCGGCCTCACCGGTTCCTGTCAAGGGCTGCATGGGTAGCCCCCGCCCCCCTTGAGAGTTGCCTCACCCCCTGGTTGTCATCTTGTGGTGGGAAGTCTCACCCCCTAACCCCTGCCCTTTGCCACTGGAAGTCACCTCTCTGCTTTCCAGGGTGAATTCACCAAACTTTTCCTATGGAGATAAAAAGCTGTTAGCTATGCTATATGCTAGAGCCCTACTACACACACTTTGCACACTGCTAAAATTCCTTCTTGCTTTTCACTTATTGTTTGGATTGATTCAATTTTGAAACTGGAGATTTAAGAGAAAAGATTGACCTTGAAATCAAACATAACTCATGCATCATTTTAAATCGACAAAGCATTCAATAAAGCTTGGGAAGCATTCAATATAAAAAACCTTTGATATGATGCTGTTTGTAATTATATAAAACTCAATAGATCTGTTACCTTTGACTTGGTCTGAATTCAACATTTATCTGCCAGCTGGAAAATGAAAAGAGAAAGTAAACTTTTTTTAAATTTTGGATTTCACAGAAGATGATTTTCACTCCTACATAAACCATATTACTCTGTGGGCTTTTAAACTACAAAAGTTGAAGAAAGAAAAGTATGGCTTTACAAACATACTGTTTCAAAAAGAACTTTCCCCCTCCAAGAACAGAGTTTCAAGATGATATGTATCTATCTGGAGCTAAGGCCATATCCTGCAAAATTCTGCCATGTGTGTATAGACCTTACTGGCACAAAGGATCCTTTTGATTTCAGTGGAGCCACTTGAGTATGAAGAGTTTACACCAGGGATGTTCAACCTCCAACCTACAGGCCAAACACAGACCGTGGAACCTTGGAATCTGCCCTGCTGGGCTCCCCATGGGTCAGAAAATTTGGTGATGCGGGAGTAGTGGCAGTATTGCCACCCCTCACTGCTGCCAAAGTGCCAAGCCCCACAGGGTGGGTTGGAGCTGGGCTATGACCCTTCTCCTGCATGGCAGGACCGGACCCAGGCCATGCCTCCTTCCTTTTGCACTGCTGGATTGGGGCTGTGCTATGTGCCTTGTGGGGCTGAATCATGCTCCCTTACCTCTGCCCAGCCTGGTTGGGGCTGGGCCATGCCCTCTGTCATACAACTGGATCAGGGCTGGGTCTTACCCCCTTTCATGTGGGCAGATGGGACCTTGCCAGATCTGGCCCGCAGAGGGATTGGGCACTGGCCATGTTGTCCCCTAGCCAAAAAGGTTGAGCATCACTTGTTTAGACAGTTGAATAACATTTTTCAGGATCATAGCCTCAAAGGCAATCTGATGCATTAACAAGGATGGAAGATCTACTGCAAAATGTGAGTTGGTAGGGAAATAGTTACTAAGGCCTTATGTAGATGAAATGAAGCTCACGTCACTTTAAAGCGGGCTAAATGCGTTTGCATCACTTTAATGGTGTTGGTGTTTGCACTCGTCGGTGGCATATTGCGCATTAATTCCAGCTGCTGCAGGAAATTCGGCGGCCTAATGTGCCTTAAATGACTTGGGACACAGCAAACTAAAAGTCCTCCAAGGAAATTTAGTTTGCTGCCCCTACAGCTGTGAAGTGAAGCACCGGGCTCAGTGGAGCTCTGTGGCTCTGCAGGCAGTCCTGCGGCAGCCTGGCAGCAGCTCAGGAAGGCAGGCTCTGCCCAAGAAAAGTGGCCAGCATGATTTTTTTTCCCTCCCCACCAGAGCCTGCCTGCCTGAGCTGTGTGGGGGCCCGGTGCTTCCCTCCGCAGCTGCGTGCCCCCTGGGACTGCCTGAACCAGGTGCATGTAGGCAGGTGCCTTGGGGGGGGGTGCTGCTGCCATGGAGGGAAGCACCAGCCCCCCCACAGCAGCCCACGGACCTCTCCACCTGCTGGCAGCTTGCCCTCCCTCCCCACCACCGGAGAGGCAGGTAAGTCAGGTGCACGACATGGAGGTTTAATCAGCCCTAAATTGAAGCGGTGTTTTTAAAAACCCACTGCTTCAATTTAGGACCCCTGTTTTGTCTACACACGCCCTAAGGCCTCGTAAGAAAACCTTTACACCTGAGAGTAAGCCTTTATGTAAACTGTCCCGCAGAGCAATGGACAAAGGACTATTTGTATGAGCAAGAGAAGTTTTAGGGATTGGGC
>NW_017728994.1:67294036-67298533 GCF_001723915.1 Gavialis gangeticus | reverse complement strand
TGTTTTGTCTACACACGCCCTAAGGCCTCGTAAGAAAACCTTTACACCTGAGAGTAAGCCTTTATGTAAACTGTCCCGCAGAGCAATGGACAAAGGACTATTTGTATGAGCAAGAGAAGTTTTAGGGATTGGGCCCTAATCTCTCTTAATTTTCCCTAGATCCTTGAAACTGTTAAATAAATTTATGAGTTGTTATTATCAGAATGGCATGTTCTTGCCCTTGATTTCAGAGGGTTATAATTCAGCTGTAAAAATACCTGTCAGAGGCTGGGACTTGGTGGAAAAATTGTAGGCTGGGAGCAATTTATACATTTATATAGTTAAAGAAATCTCTGCAGCCAGGTAATCAATGAGCTGTGTAAATGCCAATGCTAAAATTAAATGTAAGTTTATTCTTGCTTGGATACTACTTCTGCACTTTTTTCTAATGTAAACACTGCTTTTGAATAGGCAGTTCTCCACCAGAAATGAAAGGGATTTCTAGTGCTTTGGAGGAGATATATAGTTAAACAGAGAAATATGTGACTGAGCCAAAGCCCAGTCCAGATTCAATGGGAATCTTTCTATTGTCTTTAGTGAACTTTGGGTCAGTCCTCATGCAGCCACTGAAGGAAACCGTTCCTGAGGTCTCCATCAGGATCAGAACTTGTCAGCTATGTCTGTACTGATAGATGGCTGGAGGATCACTTCATCTCATCCTTATATTTTCTTTTCCTACTTGTGTTTGCTAATGCATATTTTAAAGAACTACAGCATATACACAGGCACACAGCTTTTATCTCAGGTCCTTCTATACTTCCTGAGGGGAGGGAGAGACGTCCTATGGAACTCTTTGTTTTACTACAAAAATGGTTGGCACTGTATGTATCTTACATAATTTCTGCATTCCCTGCCAGCTGCTGCTAGGGAGTGTTTTGGCTTGCCTGCAGCTACAAATAATTGATGTAAATTAATTATCGCAGATTTCTCAAAGGCTGAATTTGTCTCTCGGTCACAATGGTAGAAACCAGGGGTAACACCACCAAAGAAACTGGAGTTACAGTGGTGTTAATGCAGTGCCAGTTGAGTCTGCTGTCAAGAACATTGATTTTAAAGAAGTTATTCTAAGTCTAGAGTAGTTTGAATAAAATAAAGACACAGGAGTTTGGGAGGCTACAGCTGTAAGGCCTCATTTCCAAAGCTCATGAATGCCTGCAGTCCCAGGTGCCTCTACCTGGACTTGTGTATGCTCAGCAGTTCTGACAAAGAGATCCCTCTGGGACCTCGTGCAAAGGCCATTTTTATTGGTAGGAAGGCTGCCATTAGGTCTAAGTGTGTGTCAGGGCTATAGTTTTGGCTTGGATCTGCAAGTGCCTCTCGCGCCAATACGAGAGTGGTCATTTTACATGTAGCTGGAGGGACAGGATCTGGCTATGTGGTTTTGATGCCCTTGTGTTCCAGTTTAAGGATTACTGGACACAGCTTGGAGAGCTAGAATACCTTGCTCATCTCCAGAATTTGATCCTACAAGTAATTTTACTCAGTTCTGACTCCTTTTTTTTACTTAGGCCCATGATAAAAAGGTGAGGTACCCCGCAGCCTTTCAATTTGCTTGGGCAGGGAGCTAACAGCAGAACACTGACAGGGAATACTTGTAAAACTGCTGGATGCTCTTTATAGGTCATTTGGTAAATCCATGTCCTTCTCCTGTTTTGTATCACTGGTGCCCTCTTTCTTATGGTTGGTTTGGATGCTGAGTTTTTCCTATTCCCTCACCATCAGGTCACTGAGAAATGTAATTCCTTGTCTCTCTTTCTTTTGTCTTGTATTCTTTTCTCTGCTTTGCCTTCTTTTCTCTCTCATTTAAAAACAGATTCTGGGAATTTTGGCAGATCCTCTTTTGCCTGGTCCTCTTGCAATAGTGCTATGCTGCTGCACAGCAAATCCTCTCCTTTCCTGTTGCCAGCACCACCAGGGACTGATTGGTGGTGCTTTGAGCTTAAGTCTTCCTGGCATTGAATGCAGTAGCTAATTTTGGACAACAATGAAAGCTTCAAAATTTAGTATTAATGGGCTGTTGTTAGGTCTGTTGTGAGATGGAAGAGGGGTTTTATGTGCCAAGCAGGGACGGACCCAGGATTTGGCAAAGGAGGCCTGCAGGAGCAGCCACACCCACTGCACCCCTGCTCCCAGGCTCTTCCCCCTTCAACTAGTAGGGACACAACCCACCATGATAGCCTCTGGGGACTTTTTTGAAGCCCCTAAAGCACAGAAAAATCCCCACCTTCTCCTGCGTGCTCAGAGGCACCCCCTGCTCCTGCTGCTATTGTTTTCCTGCCCCAGGGGTGGGGAAGCAGCAGGAGGAGCAGGAGGGGAGGAACACTAGGGAAGGGGACGGAGGGGGATTCTTATGGCTTTGGAGACTCAGAATGTCTCCAGAGGCACCTGGGCTGGATCCAATCCGAAAGCAGGGTGCAGCCGTGCCACCGCACCCCCTCTAGATCCACCCCTGGTGCCGTGCTACCTTGCAATCAGCTCCTGTGATAAATGATGTAACGTAGCATGACAGATTCAGTAAAAGCAGAAAAGGGAGGTGAGGGAAACGGGGAAGGTGATGAACAACATGCACATATGTTAAAACCAGGAGAAGGTTCTGTATCTGCTGAAGTGATTAGAGGCTTTGCTCGTTTCTGCGGGTCTAGCATTGCACCCAAAGGCAATTTTGCTCTTTTCACTTCTAAGTTTTCTAGGGTTTTTTTTGTCACAGCAATAATGTGAATTACATATAAGTATAGCTTTTTGTACTCAATAAAAATGACCTTTTACATGAAGAGCTGTTATTTCAGCTGTCATTTCTTGCAGAACATACAATTTTAAGTGTGTCTGAGGCACTGATGTTCAAGAAAGTACAGAATGGATAGTACTCTTGGGAACCATTGAGGTGAACAAAATGTCTTCTGTTGGCTTCACTGGGATTTGCTTAGGCCTAAGTGAAAGCAGGTTCCACATATGCTTCTCCAGACAGTTTTATAAAACCATTGTATTCCTCATAATGTCAATAAATATTATGGAATAAGAAGGTGCAGGTTCATAATGGTGGAAGATTGTCAGTCAGGATTAAGATAGCATATATAAACCCACAGTATCAACACTTGAAATTGTCTCAGGTGGAGCACATAAAATTATTGATTGCTTCTGAAAATATTGGGTTAGCTCATTATAACAGATTTGCAGTGCATATCCCATTAATTAACCTGGTAGAAAGCCTTGTAGCTGTTTCTCTTTGTATTTTCTTTTAATAAACAGGCTTCTAAGTAAATTTTCAAAATACTGCTATCATCACTACATAATCTGTATCTAATTTTCTGGAACTTATTAATCATTTCTCTGCTAAAATTAGTGAGCAATTATCATGGTAAAAGCAAACAGGAGGAAATATACTTTCAGTACTAACAAGTTACTGGTTTCATAGACTGGGTTTGAGAAATAGGTGTCCAGAACTGTAAACAATTTATGATGCATTATGTGATCAGTCCTACCATACAAAATTTTCTGTATAAAGTGTTTTTAGTGCTGTAGTGTTTTTATTAAAATTGCTGACCCTGTCTGCATGTTTTAATTTAATTTATTCATTGTTATCATGTGAAAAGCTAGCTTTTTCTGCTGCTGAGTAGTGTGCAAATGCAACAATGCATGAACTAATCATGCTATAACTATATTAAAAGAGGCATGCTAGCCCTTCTGGGAATCTCTACATATGTTCTGGGGGTCTGTGTGAGAGGGCGCTTTAATTAGAATGGCTCCGAGAGATGCTCTATTTAAAGTTCCTGCAGCATCGCGTGTATTCAGCATCCCATGTTTCAGAATGGTGGCAAGGGTGCTTTAACTAAAGCTTGTTTGACTAGCTGTCATTAAAGTGCCCCCACTGCCATTTTGAAGTGTGGGAATGCTGAATACCTAATATGTGGAGGCTGCCGGAGTGCACTAATTAGCATGGTCCACCAGACTTGACTAATTGAGTCTGTTCTGATGCGCTGTAATTACAGTGCGTTGGAGTAGTGTCCCTACATGTCTATGGGCACCCTTTATGTTCATTCTAGCTGGAGCTCTCCTTAATTCTAATGGACTTATTTTGGGGATAATATCATTTTTCAGATTACACTGTCTTTATAGGAAGCTTTACCTGCCACTTGAAAATAAGAGTATTTTAATTGCAATGAATTTGAGCAGAAAATGTCCTTATTAATATATCATTTCTGATTTTCTTCAGTAGCTTTTATGCCATAAATAAGAACTGGATGTAATTCTCTTAGTGCCTGGACAGTCCAAGTCTCTCAAGTGCATGTCAAATTCATGTCAGTGCATGTTCATGCTATATCAATTCTAATTCAAAATATCTGGCCAAAAATGAGGCAGGGCACTTGTACACATGACGGGAGTTTAGTCCTCAGGGTTTTATTCTATGCCCCCTAAATGGGAACAGTGGGTTTTTAATTGAAACCCACCATTTCAATTTTC
>NW_017728994.1:67292274-67294025 GCF_001723915.1 Gavialis gangeticus | reverse complement strand
ACAGTGGGTTTTTAATTGAAACCCACCATTTCAATTTTCCTGTCATGTTACGGTGAAGGGTTTGCCTTTCCCATGGCCGGGAGGGTAAGCTGACAACCGCATCGCTGCAATTTGCAAAGTATAGTTGCAAATGCAGTTTAGTTTGCAACGATGCAAACTTATCTAAACCCCTCCAAACTGGGGCACATGTAATGTATGATGTCATTATGCCACACAAATGACATTTTTGTTACGTGTACATTGTGACAGCTGTCATATGTACAAGTGCCCGTGATGCCTACCTGAACTGTGACAAAGTCTGGATTGTGAAGTGCTGGTGAGCTTTCTTACTAATATGAAGAATTGTTATACAAAGTTATTTTCATGTTGTGCTTTAATAAAGACTCACTTTATGCTAATGAAACCATAAGTAAAGGTAAATCGAAACAGTGGAGTTCAGTGTATGATATTATTTATTTAAATTACTTGCATTTCTGTGGTTTTTTCACCCTGGAAAAACTAATTTGTCCATGGTTTTTATTTCTTAAGAGGAGATAAGAATGCCATTCCTTGGAAAAAGGCCACTAAAAAAGCTAACCTCAATGTGCTCTAACCTATAAGGCCTGGTTGTATGAAAACCACATGAACGGCATATAATTACAAGGTTCTACTTCATTTTATATATACAGTAACTAGACGTCCTAGTCAATTCCATCCAAACCATGGATTTATTTTGATTGAAATGTAACTGCTGGGCTGACTGGTCACCTCTCTTTGCCCTTTCCTTAACTACTTCCAGCATTCTTGGCACATACTTAATATACCCGTTTTAATTCAGTATCTTCCCATCTCCTATGCCAGGGCTTAAGAAGGAAAGATTATGTTGACAGAGGGTGAGTGGCAAAGTTTTAAGGGGGAGGAACCATGAGAAAAATGATAGCTTTCTTTGTTGAAAAAAAACAGCAGTATTCCACCATAATATGCTCAAAAACAGCAGTAGCTCTGTTGTTAGTGATAGTGTTTTGGACAACTATCACAGGCATTTTCATAAGGGTGAGAGAGTAGAAAGCTGGGATAGAAGGATGGCAGTTTAGGCGGGTAGGAAGATTAAAGAAAAACATAAACCGCCTCCTCTTGGGTCCAATATTGTTATGTATAGCATCCTCTCATCTTCCCTGTTGTGTATTCCAGTTTTTTGACCTACCCATCCTTTCTGAATCTTAATCCTTCCCAACCTGCCAAAGATGGCTTAGGGCTGGGCTGATAACCTACAGCTCATGGGCTGGATATTGTCTACAGAGCCAAAGCAGAGCCATAGGGGTTTGGTGGGGTTTGGTAGCAGGGTAAGGAAGGGAAGGTTCTGGTTAAGTCCCAAAAGTTTTCACTTTTTAAGTAAATTTTTCACTCATATAAATTCTTTCAGTCTGTCCCTTTACTTGTTCCTCAGACTGTCCAGTAGAAGGTCTACCATATCATGGCCTTATTTTTAACACGTCCCAGTTTTTTCCAGTCTTTTCTGAATAGCTCGGAAATTGAACTCTCTGACTATTCTCACCCTTTGCCTGAGGAGACGTTTAAGGCATCTGTCTGCCCTTGGTAGAACTCCAGCTTTCATGTCCTATTTTAAGGTAGAAATAATATTTGAGTAGAAGATTTGGAGTTCAGTCTTTACATTTTTTATGATCAAATCTGGCTTAAAATGGTGCCAATTTGTGACAAAATTCCTTTGGAAATCCCCTTGTACTTCCATATTACTGCCAAAACGTGAATTC
>NW_017728994.1:67288196-67291668 GCF_001723915.1 Gavialis gangeticus | reverse complement strand
AGGCTTTGTTTTCTGATGGGATGTTAAATGCTGATAACAGACCCTTCCCTAATCACAGTGTCCTTCCTGGGCTTGGCTACACCCCGCTTAGCTCAGCCCTGGGGAAAGAAGGGCTGCTGTAGCGCCCTCCTGGCTTCTAGCTTGAGCCACTGCAGGCATATACCTGTATTTCTGGGATGTGATCCTTGTATCACATTTACTGTTTACTAGGAGTGTGAGAAATGGGCCATATTCAATTCAGATTTGGCCTGAATCAGCGATTTGGCCATAGACACAGCTTTAAATGTTTTTTCTACATACCTCGAGGTACCAGGTGCAGGTCATGGTTGCTGTGATGTGGATGTGGCATCCCACAGGAGCGTGGAGACGCCCCCTATGTGCTCAGTGGTAAATCCAGAAGTGGACCAGAAGTACTTCCAGTCCACTTCCGGGTCTGCTGCCGAGCGTGCTGGGGGGCCTCTACTTGACAGCCAGCTGCAGGGGTACCCCAGGTACCCCCCGACCCAGGATGCACCAGTTGCTGAGCTGGGAGGGAAATGGGGGGGGCCCTCTGCACGCTTCCAAGTGGACATGGAAGTGGACCAGAAGTGTTTCTGGTCCACTTCTGGGTCTGCTGCTGAGCACACTGGGGACCCCCCCTCCCCCATGCTCCTGTGGGATGCTCCATCTGCCCCGCCATCTCAGCATTCATGAGCCACCTGGTACCTTGAGGTATGTTGAAAAAACATTTAAAGCTGTGTCTATGTCCAAATCGTCGAATCTCTCTGAATCTATTTGGAGGGTTCCAATTTGATCCAGAGAGATTAAAAGGTCTCTTGATTCATTTCAGATTCAGAGATTTGGTTACTGAATCAGTCTCAAAATATGTATCATTAGAAGGTAAAGCAGATTTTGCTTATGAATGCTTATGCTAAGCCATCCATTTGCTTATGCTAAGGAACCATCTTAACTGTGTCAAACATTTTCAAGTGAGTCTATATAAGTCTGTGTGCTGTGAATGTGGAAGATGGTACAACATAGGACAGAAAAACACACTGGAATGTGAAAGACAACACGTAACTGATAACAGAATCTGAGATGAACATATGCAAAAAGGTGAATGGTGATTGGTGAAGAAGCCTCCAGAAGATTCCAGGTTTTGGTCAAAGTCCACTCGGTGACCAAAGTGGAGCCATGGTCTTAGACATGCGCTTATAGTAAAAAGGCGTAAATAAGTAAAATGCATAGGCAATTCCATGCTAATGAAGTAAACAGTAAACAGAGGTGGAGCTTGAAATAGGAGGAAGTATGGGTGGAACCAAAGGAGGGGCAAAGGTGGAGTAAATGTTAATGATTATGAACCAAAGTGTATAAGTATAGAAAGAACGAATGTTTGCTACTGCTTCCCGGTTTGTTGTTTTTTTGGGAGCTTGCCCTAAGCTGTCTCCATTCTGAATAAAGCTGTTGCGAGCAATGTGTGCTGGTGTTTGCTCCCTGCTTGCTCCCTGAGCAACTGGATCCATGGGCAATTGGATCATCATCTCCCTAGTTGTTGGGCACATGGAGTCGGTGTCTAACAATTACTATTTGTACTGTTGTTTTATGGTGTTTCTGTCCACTTGGAGCTAAACTGGGGGTACTCAAATGGAGCACTGTGTAGAAACATCTGAGCTAGCTCTAAATGAACCAACTCATGTATCCAGAATCATAAAACCAAATTAGCTCTACTGGGCACATCCCCACATACAGGGGCATGTGTTTGCTATGGCACAAATAGCAGCAGTCCATATTTGTGCTGCTGCTTTGTGCCCCAGGCCACACCCCTGCATGGGTGCTTTGGAGCACGCCAAATTGTCCCTGGTGGGGTAGGGAAGATGGGCCAGCACTTGTGCTGGCCCCTGCAGCCTTATCTGGGGCCCTCCTGGGGCAGAAGCAGCACTGATCTGGCCAGCAGCCAGAGCAGGAATGAAGCCAGGCTTCATTTCTGGTGGCACACACTGCTGCCACATGTGCTGTGTCACTTCTTTTGTGTGTTTTTTTTTTCACCAGGATCTCTGGTGTCAAATATGCAGTGTGGCAAACAGTTGCACATGCACTGTGTGTGGTTTGCAGTGCTTCGAACAGCTTTGAGGTGCTGCAAACCACACATGCACACTTGTCTGGACGTGCCCACTGAGAAACAAAGGATATTAGCCCAGGCATATGCTAACTTGGTTAACTGCTTTCAGTACCTAAATTAGCTTGAAATGAGCTGGTTCAGGTCTCTCTTCACAGCACTGCATTTTCTTGTGTAGACAGCCTGAGGGTCAACCTGATTTCCCATAAGCCACTGGAAAGCAAGAGGAAAGTTTCTGGTTCCTGCTAACTTGAACTGCCTTTGAACTGGAGGAGATCTATAAATTAACGACTTTATCATCTATTACTAGACCTCTGTACATCCAGTCTCTGGCCTAACTGTAACTCATGAGATTAATTATTTGAATGAAATCTATATTTAATGGACATTAACAAACTCATTGTGGTTGGATACTCTTACATTTTCATGTCAACCCATTAAGATAACGTGAGCTTTTAAGAGCTTTCACAAGCTGGAATTGCCTGACATGATAATGCACAAATCTGATTTGGGTGCTGACTTCCTTTCTTGTTTATTATCTTACAGTATTTCAGCCACCCATCTAATCTTTTTATCTCATGAAAACCAGACTGAAAGAGTTTTCATGGGAGCCTGAGCAAAGCTTTCTTACTACTACTACTAGTACGTAAAGCTACTACACACCTCAAACTAAAATCTGATTCACAATAATTAACCTTTCCAGGGGAACTTGTCATAAAACTTGCACTTTCATTGCAGTCCACTGTCAACATGTCCTTACTCACTTTGTCTTGCTCTGCTTTACATATTTTTTTACATTGCAAAAAAACACTGACTGCCATATGGGAAGAAATAACTATATTCTATATCACAAGAATACATAGCTGTAGTTTTATTCCAGTAAAAAGATCTATAAGAGTAGAAGATAATTTATGGTTGGCAAGCATGCTGATAAAGCAGTACTACAAAAGTCAAATACTAAATGGAATTTTCAGCTGTCACATAATGAACACTTAATCGCAGAGATAGTTTTTTCTTTTAAAATGGAACAAAAAACACATGAATTTTCTATATATTTTGTATACTTGCTTGATCTGTCAAAGCGTGGCAAAAATTGTCTGGAAAGCAATTTTCCCCTTCTGATAAAAGAAAAAGGATTGTGTGCACTTTAAGTTTCTTCTATTCATTGTTATGTATAAAGACAGCTTCATTTTTTTCTTCTAGAAATATTTCCCATTTATTTTTTTTTATATGTGATTAGATATCAGACTGGTACACAGGTCCTGGCCATCTTTGCAGGACTGAGAGAATGACATCACAACTGATGTTTGAGCTGTATCCTTTCAGAGTGTAGTGTTTCATAGTTTTATAGTAGTTTGGGGTCAGAAGGGACCTGAA
>NW_017728994.1:67283218-67288185 GCF_001723915.1 Gavialis gangeticus | reverse complement strand
AGCCTGATGACCTGAGTAGCTTAGGTGGAGAATACCAGGTAGACGAACCCCTGGCAGGGATGGTAAGGTTGATGAGCCAGAAGTCTTAGAGTATATGTTTTAGCTAAGGGGCTTGGGTTTTGTGTTACAGCCGATTGGCTCATGGTTTTGTTAATTGTTACACTGTAGGACCCTGGGCGAGGCTGTAGGGGTGGGCGAGGCCTCAAAGGGAGCTCCCCAGTAGTGGGGGGAGTTCCTGGCACTGGAGAGGGGGCTGCGTTTTGGGGTGTCCTGACCCCAGCCCCAGTGTGGTCGATATCGGGACAGGCCCAGGGTGGGCACTGGCAGAAGCCCCAGTGGGGCATAGGCCTGAGAAGGTGGGTCTGGGGGCCAGGTAAGGCTGAGGCTGCCTGAGCCCCAGTTGGGAGAAGCCCAGTGGGCGTAGGACCTGAGGAAGGGGTCTGGGGCCAGGTAAGGCCAAGGCCATCTGAGCCCCAGTGCGGGGCGGGGAGGCGTGAGCTAGGCCCCGGTTGGGCACTGTCTGTATGGGAGAAGGCCCTGGGAGAGGGCGAGCGTATTGGGCAGGCCCCGGGGGGCGCGAGAGAGGCGAGGGGGCACGTACATTGAGAGGCCCTGGAGAGGAGCCCTAGAAGTGGACATCTAGGGCTACGAGAGCCTGGAGATAGGCCCTAGTGTGGGCGAGAGCACAGGAGACAGGCCCGGTGCGGCGAGGGCCGCAAGAGAAGCGAGGGGGCACTCGTGCGGGTGCAGGCGGGCAATTGGACCAGAGTCCCGGTACAGCAAGACAGACCCCATGCCAAGGAGGGCAGGGAGGCAGCCTCTCATTTGCTGGCTGTGGTCTAGCATTGGTGGCTCACGTTCATCTTGGAGTCAATTATGACTCTAAGATCCCTTTCCACCTCTGTGCTCACAAGGGGGGAGCTCCCCAGCTTGTATGTATACTGTGGATTCCTTCTCCCCAGATGCAGCACCCTGCATTTATCTACATTGAACCCCATCCTGTTACCATCCGCCCACTTCTGTAGTCCATCTAAATTGAATTGCAGCCTCTCTCTCCCTTCGAGCATGCCTACCTCTCCCCACTTCTTGGTGTCATCAGCAAACTTGGACAACATGTTTTCTACCCCCTTGTCTAAGTTGCTGATGAAGATGTTGAACAGTGTAGGCCTCAGGACCGAGCCCTGGGGGACCCCACTATTCACATCCCTCCAGGTTGAGTACGACCTGTCTACCACCACTCTCTGGGTGCGCCCCATTAGCCAATTTTGATCCATCCAACTGTGTAGGCATCAATGCCACAGTCTCTCAATTTATTAATGAGAATGGGGTGAGAGACGGTGTCAAAGGCCTTCTTAAAGTCCAGAAAGACTACATCCACGGCAACACCAACATCCAGGGATTTAGTCACCTGGTCATAAAAGGCCATCAGGTTGGTCTGGCAGGACCTGCCTTTGATGAACCCATTAGTGTTGAGTATGAGTGTTGTATCTTGGTGGAGGCAGCTGCAGCTTGAGTTTCAACCTCCCAATGTGGTCATGTCTCAGGTTTTCCAGCAACTGTTAAATCTTCTAAGAAAAAAGGATAAATCATGGCAAAGCAACCAAAACTTTTATAATGTTGTCATTTACATCATAGAAAGTCAGTAAAAAGCATACCCACTTTTTAGTTTTGCTTTTTAAACCTAGGAGAGTTTAACTTCGTTGGGAAAATATTCAGTACAGAAATGAAAGTATCTAATATAGCTATTGTTGTCCTGGGCTCAGAATTTCTCTCTTCCCTGTTTCCAATCCTTCTGTTTTCTTAGCTTGAACACTGGGATAAAATAACCAGTTTAAGTGCAGACAATAAAACGCAGAAGTTTGTGTCTCTTCTTTAGTTGTATACTTGCATTTGGCTGTACTATGGCTAGGTTCAGACAGACTGAAAGCCTGAAGCTGAATCAATTCAGTCTTTGCAGGTTAGTCTAAACTGCACAGATTAAACTGAAACAGAAGTGAATAGATATTTAACTTTGATTCGGGAAATGTAGCCACATGCCTGCAGTGGCTCAGGCCCGAAGCCAGGGGGAGGTGGAGGCACTAGAGCATGACTCCTTGTCTGTGTGTTCACTTCCTTTTCCTGCTGTCCCCAAGTTCTCTGGGATTTGCAGTCCAGAATTACAGCAGCAGAACTCTGCAGGGTTGCTTATCACTTCCTCTTCCTGCTACCAGGTGCCTCTGGGATTTGTAGTCCACAGTTGCAGCCAGCAGTAAGTTTGAGTGGGGGAAGGGGTTTTTCTGGGGGGCGGCCCTCTCTCTGCTTCCCCCCCCCCAGTAGACTGGAATGCATCCCCAGCTAGGCCTGCCCCTCCTACCTGCTTGTTAGCCAGCCCTCACTGCTCTAGCTGGGGACCAGAGGGATGCCAGCCCTGCTCTCTGGAACAGACAGCATAGCCCAGCCCAGCCCAGGGCTGCAAATACTGGGATGCTGGGGGACTCTGATTTAACTTGAACCGTGAAGGGGTCTAGGGCAGGAGTTTCATCAACTAGTTTTACCCAAATCAGTTATGTATGATACTATGTTCAACCAGGTTTATCTTAAACCAGTTTCAGCCGTGTTGAAACTGGTTTATGTGCACTGAGCTTCCATTCTGTTACAGTTTTAAACCAGATTTTGATCACTTACACTTAAACTGATTTATGTGTCACTTCTGTCCCTAGCCCAGGGACCTAAATCTGATCTTATTTATAGACTAGGGTAGTTACTGAATAAAACAGAATGACACTGGGAAAAACTGGTGTATCAGAATCCTGCTGCATTAACTCTATTATGGATATGTTGTAGCTGAAACAGAAGTTTATACATTTAATACACAAATTATGGGGTACATTTTATTACTTGTGTTACATAACAATGAGACTACCATGTTTACTCTAATACAACATGAGTTTTTTTTTTTTTCCCCCAGTTGACAAGGGAAAAACAGCTCCTCATTTTATAATTGCATACAAGGAAAGTTCACTTAAAACGTACACTGTCTATCATTAAACTGCTGCCAAAACTGAGCATGACTATAAAACACATGGCTTATATTGGGCAAACATACTGCTGGGAACAATTTTTTTTTTCTCTGTGTGTGGTCCTTTAAAGAGAAAAATGCAGCTGCTCCCCCCGGAGGGAACAAACACCAGAACTGGTATTAGGTACTCCAATATCAGGCTGGCACTTGGAGAGGTGGGAGTACTGACATCCTTCCTTTGTGCCACAAATGCTGGTGGGAACCTTTTTTCTTTAAGGGCCGCCCAAGAAAAAAAAGAAAGGGCAGTTCCTCCCTCAAGAGGGAATGAGCACGGGGCCTGGACGTACTGCAATATCAGTCTGGCACTTGGAGAAGCCAGGGCAAGCTCCAACACCCTCCCCTGGTGCAAAAATGTGATGGGATCCTGCCATAAGGACAAAGTGGTGCACTCCACCTGAATAAGATGTATGGTAGTGCTCATTAAGCACAGTCCCCCTCACCACTGACCCTATTTCAGTTCATAGTGAGCCACTGCATTGCATATATTTCAACTTGATTCCTGTTTCTTCACCAGCCTAAATGCTTGGCAAACGTCACAAAATGGGGTCCCAGACAGTTCACCCGGAATTCCTCTGTTGCTCTCTAGTTCAGCCTCTCACATATGATTAGTGTGGCCCTGGCCTCCACAAGGTGAAGCCAAATGAGGCTGCCTTCCACTTCACCTGCATATAAATTTTTGGAGCATCCCAGGACTTATGATGAGAACATCCAGTTCCAGATGTGGATCAGGCGTGTACCCACATACTGAGCAGAGCTGAGCTGTGGGATCGCTGTTGCTTGAAACGCTGTTGACTTTGGTGGGACCCAGCCCAATGAGCTATGTAGTAAATCACAAGCCTTTGGCTTTGGACAAATATCATGCATAGTTGGTACTATATATAAGTAGGTGCTAAAGTGCTGCTCAAAAGTCTGTTTATGGAGTACCTGTTCTAAAACTTGAAGCAGTTTTAAAAAAAAGATAATATGCATCAATTCTGGATGAATTAAATGTATGAGTACTATATGCAAATTGGTACAGCCATGCTTAATTTCAAGGTTGCTGTTTACAGATTTACTCCTTACTTCCATGTGCTCAGGGAGAGCAGGGTCTGACTGTACTGGGAGGGAGGAGGTGCTGCCAGGGAAAAAAGAACAAAGGGGCTACCTGACACCCCAGGTGTATTTTCCCTGCTGTAGCAGTGGCAGGGGGACAAGGCAAACCTCCAATAATTAGATTCTGTACCTAGAAAATCATGACACATTTATACATTTTCCATATATAGAATCTAAGTATTGGGGGGTTGTCTTATTATCAGGGTCATCTTCTAGTCAAGTAAATACTGTAGATGGTCAAGTTTTTTCATTCTTTTTCTGGCCTTAAAACTGCTGACTCTTTACATTTGGTCCTGAATCAATTGTTGTTGGTGATAGCATTGTGGTTGGCTCAGTATTTACAGAATTGGGCCCTATGTACAGAATGTTGCAATACTTCTTGAACCAGAATGACATCACCATCAAACACCACTAATCTCTACCAGCATTTTCAAGAGCCAGTCCAAAAATTGTCTTCATTCTTACTTATTTTTAAAACCCTTCATGGAAAATCCCAGCTTTTCATGGATCTTGGGTCTAACTCATGCTGTTAGAAATAGTTGTAGTTACTGGAGTGACACCCATGTAAAACTTGTAGAATTGAGACTCCAATCAGGCCTCTCTTTTCTTCTTGTCCCTGCCCTTCCACTGTCTTTCAGGCAGCCTGAATAAATCTAGCCATAGATGATGGAAAAACCTTTTATGTACTCTTGCCACCTCAAGCAGCTTTCTTTTATTTCCCTGCTTTATTTATTCTCCCTGTCATTTCAAAGCTTGACCAAATATGTACTTTGTCTTCCTTGTGTATTGAATACCTGTCAAATTTCTCTTTCCTCCT
>NW_017728994.1:67277302-67278218 GCF_001723915.1 Gavialis gangeticus | reverse complement strand
TTTTGCCATCTCAGAACCAGAAAAATACCAAATTATATTCTAAAAATTGAACATCTACAACATTCATTAATTTGATTTCAAAAAATATTTTTGTCCTGATTTACATGTGTTTGTGTAGTGTACACAGAGGTGACTGCACAATAGCTTAAAATGAAGTCTTGCTCTTGTGTATTGTGTGTGTGTGGGGGGGTGGACATGTAGGGGTGGGTATAGGCTTATGGTGGGATTGTGGGTATATTGGTATGTGGAGTGTGGGGGAGGGAGTGGGGTGTGTGTGGGAGGGTTTTGGGAGATGGATAGGTGTGGGTGTAGGGTGAAGAAGTATGTGGGTATGTGTGTGGATATGTGGGGTATGGCTAAGTGTGTGGGGGAGGGTGGCTGGGGTGTGTGAGGGGGTGCAGGTATGTGGGTCTGTGTATAGAAGTGCAAGGGGGTGTGTAGGTGCATGTGTATGGTGGGGTGCACATGTGGGACTCGCCTTATGAACATACACACACGCACACACTCTGTCCCTCCCTCCCTCATTGCATGGATGCATGCACACCCCATTCCCCCTCCTGCTTCTGGCCCCAGGGTATGGGCATGGGCTCCATGCTCCCATGGTCTGGTGACACAGCTGGTGCCACGTGGTGCAGGGGTGGTGGGCAGGCAGGCAGGGAAGTAAAAGCGGCTGCAGGTGAGAGGGGAGTGGCAACGAGCAGGCGCATGGAGTGCAGCGACAGCTGGGCAGGAGTACAGGGCCCATGCTTGTCCCAGGGCCAGTTCCAGAGCGGGGCAGCAGGAGTGTGAAGTCTGGGTTAGCAGGGGTCTATGAAGCCAGGCTGGGCTACACCAGCAGGGAGAGCGGGGAGCCAGCCCAGCTCCAGAGCCCCTGCTAGCCCAAGCTCAGTACTCCTGCTGCTCCACTCTGGGCCCC
>NW_017728994.1:67271877-67272302 GCF_001723915.1 Gavialis gangeticus | reverse complement strand
CCTTCCACTGTCTTTCAGGCAGCCTGAATAAATCTAGCCATAGATGATGGAAAAACCTTTTATGTACTCTTGCCACCTCAAGCAGCTTTCTTTTATTTCCCTGCTTTATTTATTCTCCCTGTCATTTCAAAGCTTGACCAAATATGTACTTTGTCTTCCTTGTGTATTGAATACCTGTCAAATTTCTCTTTCCTCCTATAATTTAATTATTTGGTTTTGTAATTATACTATTTACAATAACTGTAATGAGGTAAGTTTGCAAATAAACTAAATGAGTATATCTGAGAGAGAGAAGGGGTGGGTGTCTTATTCTGAATCTTTTTACTGTGCATTTGCTCAGGGTTTACTTTGCTTTTTATTAAATATCTTTAATGTGCCATTCCACTATGAAAAACAGCTGTGCAAAAACCTTCCATGTTATAGGG
>NW_017728994.1:67266457-67266877 GCF_001723915.1 Gavialis gangeticus | reverse complement strand
GGCCCTACGCTCCCACCCAGCTGTCACAGCACTCCGTGCACCCACTTGCTACCACTTGCCCCCATCTGTGGTTGTTTTCAGCACTTCCCTGCTTGCCCTCCCACTGTTCTGCATGGCTCCTGGCTGCATGGCCATGACCACAGGACTCAGCAGGAGCTGGCTCAGCCTGGCCCTGAGGACTGGGGCAATCTCTGTGGCCCTCCCCTGACTCTTCCCCCTCACACTGTTACTTGAATTTCCCTCTCTGGTGCAGGGAAGCAGGAACAGCCCCAGGGTCCCAAGCTAGAAGGCTCTGGGTGGTGGGGGGCAAGGGTGGTAGGGGGCTGGGGATGGGGCAGGACCGGGTGGGCCTGGCTGCTGGATCCTGTTGCTGGTTTCCCTGGGTCCTACTGCCCCTGGCTCCTGTTATCTTTGATAGGC
>NW_017728994.1:67260663-67261457 GCF_001723915.1 Gavialis gangeticus | reverse complement strand
TCTTTGGGTAAATCTGATGTATTTTATTAGACCAACTAAATAGTTGGTCAGAATTTTTCTTAGCAAGCTTACTAAGAAATTTTTCCCCCAACTATTTAGTTGGTCTAATAAAAGATACCAGATTTATCCAAAGAAACTTGTCTGCCTATGCAAAACCCTTGCATTCTTATTTACAGATCTCCTTGTGTCTGTTCAGACTCGTGCTTATTTTGTGGAAAACAGCAAGTCTTTACTGTCCAATTAATTCTGTAAGCACCACAGCGGCCAGCACATATCTAAGTTCCAAATGAATAACATTGTTCCATCACATTGATAGTTGTGAAGTTACATCATGGCTGGCAATTATTTTGGGTGGAGTGCCAATTACCAAGTTCTGGCAAGCTGTCGAAAGCTGCATGGGTAGCCCTGCCCCTTGACAGGTGCCCCACCCCCTGGTTGCCATCTTATGACAGGAAGTCCTGTCCCTAATCCTTCACCTTTGCCACCAGAAGTCCCCCCCCTCCCCCCCGGCCCCTGGAAGTACTCTTTTTCAGCAAGGGTTTTTGCCATCTCAGAACCAGAAAAATACCAAATTATATTCTAAAAATTGAACATCTACAACATTCATTAATTTGATTTCAAAAAATATTTTTGTCCTGATTTACATGTGTTTGTGTAGTGTACACAGAGGTGACTGCACAATAGCTTAAAATGAAGTCTTGCTCTTGTGTATTGTGTGTGTGTGGGGGGGTGGACATGTAGGGGTGGGTATAGGCTTATGGTGGGATTGTGGGTATATTGGTATGTGGAGTGTG
>NW_017728994.1:67246733-67259906 GCF_001723915.1 Gavialis gangeticus | reverse complement strand
GGGCCTGGCTGCTGGATCCTGTTGCTGGTTTCCCTGGGTCCTACTGCCCCTGGCTCCTGTTATCTTTGATAGGCAGCCAGGAACAGATAAATATTAATTTTCTAAATTTTTTAGGGGACCTGTGGGCTGAATAGAATGGCCTGGTGGGCTGAATCCAGCCTGTGGGCCATACTTTGCCCTGAGTTACATAGATATCACGGAGCATAATAGGAAGACACTGAAGTCCAATTTTGGTTTGCTAATGGATGATGATGTCTGAAAAGTAAACACCCAGTATTAGTCTTAGCATATGTCTGTACCATCTTCTTGGTGTGCCTTAGCAAGGATGAACCTGAGCATTGCCTACCTACTTGTTCTTGCCCACACCACCAAACCTGGAAACGCAGTGGGGATATGCTCAGGGAGCACCCTGTCATGGATGTCTTCCAGCATGCTGGAGACTAATGTCTTGAGACTGACTTGGGGTGAGGGTGGGAGAGTACCCCTAGAGTGGAATATCAGCCTGAGGACATGCTGTGGAGACAGTATAGACTAGCTTTGGTTAAGTGAGTGACACTTACAGTTAAAATTATCTTTCTAGATGTAAACTTTGATATGTAATTTGCTGAGATAAAATAAAGATGGCACAAGGCTTAGCAGGTCAGTAGAACAGCAATATACTATGTTCCATGGCAGAATCATTTGTGCATTGCACCAAACAAACCAAGAACACTGGAATCTACAAGGCAGAAGTTTCTACACTCCAAGCCTTCACACCAGGACAAATTATAGACTAACATTTGTTTTCCTCAGGTTAAGTGTGAGAAACCTGTTTTTCTGGACCAGGAAGCCCTCTGCTCTGTTTTCTACAGTGGCCTGTGGGAGGTATAGCTGAGAGAGGTAGTTAGCTGTGTTGGTCTGAAGTCAGTCAGAAGGCAGCTAGTCTGACTGGTTTCAGACTAACACGGCACCTATCTCTGTTCATGGATGACACCACACTTAGCTATACCTGCCTTCTGGAGGTATAGTTGCCATCCAAGATGTCCAGAGATCAGAGCCAGGAATCCCTTACTCAAATTTCCTACAGGGGCCTATATGGATTTGTTCATCAAAAATCATAAAGCTCAGTTGTCACCAGCTCAGTGCTGTGGGTGCTGTATGATTGTTTTTTACAGTATTAAAAGTATTGGGTCCCCAATGCACTCAGGAAGTTAGATAAACAAAAGAGGCTCAAAATCAAGTTAATGAAAGTTCTGCCCAAGTATGCATTTGATGGATTCTTACTAGTCTTGGGATCTAACTTGTATTATTATTACACAGTTAAATCAGACACAGTCTAATGCATGGACATCTTAAAGTCTTCTGATGTTTCCTTACCCTGCTTATAGGAAACTTTGCTTGAATACCTATATTTCCGTGTTTTTTTCCTAAAATAATTAGGTTAAGGTACTGCTTTTGATTCACTCTTTTTTTTTTTTATTTCCCGGGGGGGAGGGAAGTTGAGCAACAGCTGTGCTCACGGCATGAATTAAAGAGCATTTTTTCACCAAGCTTTATAACTTATAAGCACTTTTCAAAACAAATGCTAACAAATCACATCACCTTACACTGGACTATTGACGCAAGAAGAAATAGAGCTAATTTGGAGTTTGCAGGCTGGTGTTGTTGTAAGTTATGCCATAGATAACATTCATCTTAAAACCTTTCAGCAGCCTTATAGATTTTTGGGGAACTTGGCAGATGTCAAATATATTTGGAGGTTAGTATGCTTTGTAAATAAAGTGTTGCCCTTTGCTTGTTTGGACTAAGGTGTAGTATCACATATAACAATGATTTCAGCTCAGTTTTCTGTGGATATATGAGGATATAAACAAATAGAAATGATTCCTGCTGATACTTGCTTAGGAGGGAGGACATAGTAAGACAGAAATATTTAGATTAAAGTTATTGTGGTGTGTAGAAGTGGAGAATCAGTAGATATGGAAATGAGTTTTTTGCGTTTCTAGCTTGTTTGTCTGATATCGTAAACAATCTTGCATTGGGTGCATCTACACGAGATGCTACATCGCTATAGTGACAGGCTATGGCGAAGTAGCTTGTCACTTCAGCGACAGTGTCAGTGGGAGCAAACTGACACTGATACTACCTTGCTGTAGTGACAAGCTACAGTGTTGTAGCTCATCGCTACAGCAACGTAGCATCTAAAAATAACCATGCACTGCCGAGACTGCACAATACCAGCAATACTGCTAAAGCAGGTACTGAATGAGTGTGCAGTACCAAATGCGCAGTCAGTGGCATGTGTAGATGTGCCCAATATGTTTTTTGTTTAACAGTCTAGTGTCAACAGCTTAAACAATGCTACTCAGACATGTTTGCTTAGTTTACCAGTGTACTTGTTTGAAAGGTTAAGAATATTGTAGGAAAAAAGGATGTTTCTGGGTACATAACTGTACCGAAGGTGTATCAAACTGCCTCTGGAGGAGTTGACTTTTACGGCTTCAGTGATATCAAGAAATTAAGTAAGTTTTTCTTTTTCCAATTTGAGAATAAAAGATGAAGGAACAGGTAAAAAGGACATGTTAAAATCATGTAAATTGCCAAACCTTTGGCATAGAAGATACATGCTATACGCTTGTTCCAGTATATCTCTGTTCCACTGAATATTTTCTCCTGATTAACTGACCTTCGTTTGGCTTCAATTTTTCAGATTACTTGAGCTACAAAACTGAAATTAAATGATGCCTGTCTGCTTAATATTTTCAATTTTGCTGAGCTTTAATATGACTTTTTCCCTGTGAATAACCAAGTCATTCTTTTCCTCTGCTTTTTTCATGGAACAAGGAAGGGGTTACTGAAAAGGACACAAATATTTATACTTCCTGTATTTTGTTCAGAAAATCTTTCCTGTGCTATAAATCTTTAATGTTGATGTCCTGGATGTTAATAAGTGAATTGAATCCATGATTTAATGCCACAGCTGAACACTGTGATAAGAAAGGAGGCTGCCTTTTCTTAGCAATAATAAATTTTCTGTTAAAGTGAAGCTGAAGCTCCTAGGCACATCCAAGGCTAGCGTTCTGAGTACAGAACTAATGGTTAGGAACTCACAGATTTGTGTCATGACTATGACTGACCTCCTGTGTAACCTCAGGCAAAGCATATATTTATTTACCACACCCATAAAATATGGATAACCCTACTCACAGACTACACTAAAGAGCTTTTGGAAGGATTAATTAGCTAAAAGCACAAAATTGGCCTGCATCCTGTGGGTCTTCTTGATTAGATGTCCTATAGAATCCAGGGACCAATGTCTGACCATTGGGAGTCTTTTTACTGACTACAGTGGAAGTACTGTATGTGGATGTATGCAGGACTGGACCCAATAGTGTGATAGGCTATATAAACATGCTGAATATTATTAACTACCTCACATTCTTTTTCTCCTCTAAACTACAGTCTGAACTTGAATTATAGGATCATACTAACTGAACCACTTAATGGAATCATTGTACAAGAGAGAGGCCCATTTTGCCAGCTGTATCTAGGAGCACAAAGAGAATTTGCTTCATCCTCTTGATCTAGAAGTTCTGACATCCAGGGGATCTCTAAGGCTAAGTACTGACAGCTGAAAATTGATTCAAGTCAATTTAAACAGTTAAGAATTAATTCAATCTTTGCAGGTAAGTCTAGGATGCGTAGATTGAACTGATAAGCAGGTGAACAGACATTCACTTTTGATTCCAGAAATGCAGCCACATGCCTGCAGTGGCTCAGGCCAGAAGCCAGGGGGTGCTAAAGCATGCCTCCCTGCTCTGCTGGAGCAGACAGTTTAGTCCAAGGCCAACCTGCCCTCCCTGTGAGAGGGGGTTTGGGGGTAGGTGCAAAGCATCCTGGGATGCTGCAGTACTGTGAGTTAACTTGGATCTGGAGGGGATCTGGAACACAAGTTCAAGAAACTGATTTAACTTAAATCAGTCAATTCTGATACTATATATATCCAGGTTTTGGCCATTTTGAAAGCAGTTTATGTGCACTGAACTTCTGTTATGTTACAGATTTGAACCAATTTCCAATCACTTATACTGGTTTATGTGTAATTTCTGTCCCTAGCCTAAGAGCTTACTTGGTATGCTGTTTATTTCTTGGCTTCCCACTGGAGAGTGAGCAGGAGAGAATTGAGCCTGAGTATATGTGGGTAGCAACAGTATATCGCTTTCATTGAAATTGTCAATTTTGATATTGTCAGTTCAACTAATGAAGACTGAGTTTTCTGAAAAGCGTTGATCAGATAAAACAGATTAAAGATAAATCTAACAGATTAAAGCAATATGTGTATAGGGCTGTACAAAAAAAAAAATCATGTAATCTAGAGAGGGTGACATGGACAACTGGCATTAGTCAAGGAAACAAATAGGAAAATTACAGTGAAAGTTGGATCTTTTTATTGGCTCCTTCCAGGGTAGTAATTCAAAATGCCAATGTGTATCTTCTGTGTTGGATGATGCAAGGGAAAGTGCCAGTCCAGGCACTTGTAAATTTTATCCCTTACAATTAAGCATCACCCCAAAGTCACCCAAAGGGTGAGATTTCCTTCTACAGCTTAGTGACTACATTTCTTGGTACTTTCCAACTGCTTTGTACAGCTCGGGTAATGCAAAGCAGCTGTAGACTGGCTTTACACAGTGAAGCCAGGTTTATGCTGCTTTGCATCACCAGCCAGAGCATACCAATGAATCGAGCCCTACAAGCCATTCAGATGTCATTCAGAGTCAACCAGCTCTGGTTTTCACTACCTTCCTGTTCCAGATGGAAGGCGGCCAAAAAATCTTAAAGTTTTAATTGTGCAGAACAAAATTCACATTAGAGAACCAGTCCCACCTCCACACCCAACTACCACTTGTCGTTCACTTAAACTGGGGTTTCAGTGAGCCATAAATGCATCCTGGACTAGCTGTCTGCACAGTAGGGAAATACATCCTGTAAGCTTAAAAAGGGAATATATGGCAATATTTCCAGAGGATATATGGCATTAGCATAAGAGGGGATGGAATTTCCTACTGTAAGTTTCAAGAAATGAATCTTCATTCAAATTAGTCACAAAATTTGGAGTTGAAGTGTGATTCCAACATGCATCATTAACATGAGTTGCACGTGCTCATACTAATTATGTACCGACTATTAATTCAGGAAATGATGAGAGCTTTTTGGTGGTCAGCATACATTAAAACACATCAACTTGATACTAGATTTATTTTTTCTACTTAGTTATAAACCTGAATCAACCTATTTTCCCCAAGAGTGCAGGTATTTCTGAATGAGTTGCACAAGGAAATTAATTGTTAGTAAGCTTCAGTTGAGAACTACATGATATCAATAAACAAGTTGTCAGTGAAAAAAGAACCAGTTCTTAACAGCATATAAAGGACTTGCAAGATCTTTATTTATACAAATGAAACACAAACAATCACCCAAACACTGCAAAAACTTATGCATATGCTTAGTTTTCCTTCTCCAAGTTAGGCACAACTATGTTGGCAGAACCAGGGCTGCTATGTTCATACTTTGGCCAATTGAGCATTCTCAGCAACACGCATTTCTCCAAGTCTCAAGGAAACAGTTGCATAATTGTCTTATTGGGTTTTCTTGTAGAAAGCAATTTTGTCATATGAGAGAAGTTTTTCCTTACAAAAGGTCCAAGTAAATAAAATCATGTTTTCAGAATTCTTCTTGGGGAAAACATTTTATTAGGAGTTTTAGTCAGTTACAAATGTTGCATAGGAATTTGGAGAGTTGTGTTTGTTTTCTGAAGCGTGCTTAATGTGAGCCTAACCATTGGACACGACTGCTTCATTACCATTTTCAGTAATGGGCTTGCATATATTAACATTCATTTCCACATCCCAGAAAAGATTTTCAGAAAAAATGAGCATTGCATTAAAGACCTCATTTTATGTGAAGAGAAAAAGTTATAGCCAATTAAGCATGCAGCTCTCTGTTCCCAGTGATGTCAGAAAGCTAAGAAAATGGGAGAGAACATTGCATCTGACATACTCCCTCAAGTAGCTTGCCATTCCTCAATTTTGTTTCTTTCTATGAATAACCGGAAAGCTCCTTATTTTTTTCTAAATTGAATTTGTAGTTAGTAATTAACTCTGTAAAAGAATTGCTAATGAATGCAAAGGGGAAGTTTCTGAAGTCTCCTGTGGGAAAGTTCAAGTATTAATGATTAACTCACAAGTGTAGAGTTACTCTCTGGTGGGTGCTAGCAGGGCTGAGTTGCTTTCCTTTATTTATAAAGGTAATGGACAGAAATAAAGTCGGAAAATGGGAGAAAATAATACCGTTACACAGAGTCATTGCATGCAAGCACCTACTCTGGACACTTTAAAGAAACAGTTGAATGCTTATCTTGCTGGGATCCTTTGACCCTAGCTAACTTGCTGCCCCTTGGGCAGGGGGCTGGACCCAAGGATCGTATGAGGTCCCTTCCAGCCCTAATGTCTATGAGCAGTTAGAAAATATTCTCTCTCATAAGAAATAATGGTAACTGTGAGCTAATAGATAATAAGTCTTGTGGATGGTGGGGTAGGGGGGGAATGCTACCAAGATGTAGAGGCAGCCACTAGGGCAATGGCTCTCAACCTTGTTAGACTTGAGGCACCCCTCAGAAAATGCCAGCTCTTAGTTTTCTGACTAAAGAAAAATAACAGAGCAATTCTTCTGTTGCAAGGAACTCAGAAAGGTCAAAATGTTTTTAACACTGTGAATTCCTTCTTAAAATATCTAGGTTTATCTTGTGAACCACATTTTTACACCTGAGAGTGCTAATACTGCATCACCTTGGTTGAGAATCACTGTACAAGGGGCCCCGACTGGAAACAGAGTGGACGTTTTGTATCTAGAGCCAAGGACTACATTCTCAGCTAGTGAATGGAGGTATGCCGATTTCTACCAGCAAAGACTGGGCCTGTGAACTCTACAGAGGATCTACTCCCACCCTCCGTCCTTTTGCTGGGAACCCCCTTTCCTAATGTAGCCTTTGTTTTCAAAGCAAGATGCCAGCTGGAGAGAGACTTTGTCAGGAAAAAAATAAGGTCTGTGCCCTCAGCTGATATAAACTGGCACAATTCCTCTTATTTTAATGGTGTCATACTGATTTGTGTCTGCTGAAGACCTGTCCCCAAAAAACCCTCATGCTCAAAAGGGATTGTTGTTCTGCTTTCTGAATAAAATAGTACAGCAAGTACCAGCTTAGGACTTGTGGTTTGCTAGATCCTAATTTAATTTAATTTTTAGCCTTTCATGTTCTGTTCTGACTCCCAAACCCACCCATGATTCTTGGGAGGAGAGGGGGGAAGGGTTATACATTTGCTTCTGTAACGCTCACTTAGTTGGGAGCCAGAGCTCCCTGATCCACTTCTTGGGAGATACTTTCTCTTTGCTGTTTGATGCTTAGTAAATCTCTATTTATGGCCACAAAATAATTCCTTACCCCTCCAAGATAACCTTTGCCAAGAAGAACAAACTTGGAATATGTTAATAAAACAAAGAGGTAGAACACAATTTGGTTTTTTGATGTATGTGCTCCACAGTCAACATTTTTGGTAGCAAATGTGTCCCAGCAAATAGGGAACAAGACCAGCTCTGCCAGTAATTAACTGTGTGATCTTGAACTGAAACTGTCCCCCATATGGCTGATACTTAGCTGCATTTGTAGAGGGACTTTGGGATATACAGATGAAAAAAGTTTTAAATCAGTTTGAATGGAGGAGCGGTCACACACTTTTCTTGTTACAAGAGATACTTTCACTTTTTATCTGTATGCACATTTTGGTACTCTCAGTCCCAATGGGAAAAGGTGTATTTTTTTTTTTTTTTTCAGAACTAATTATTTTTCATTGATACATTTTACAGCGTATCTTTAAATTCATTTTAAAACTTTCTTTGCTGGTACAACATTATCTCAAAAAGGTTGAGATCCATCTCAACAGACCTGGAGCAGGGAAAATACTTTATTTGCAAAAAGCTGAAACCCTACTGGAATCCAATAAAAAAGAACATTTAGCAAAGAGCTCTCTTGCTATCCACACACTTGCCGATCATGAAAGGGAGGATAAATTGAAAAATAAAATATGAAACAGGATCAGATAGTTGAGGGTGACTGAGGAGGACAAGGAACATAGTAACAGTTGTACCTTAAAACCAGCATCAGAGACACTGCAGATAAAGCTGGAGGATTCAAAAAGGGAGAAAAATGAAGAGAGACTTGGATCCAAGATCAGACAAATTGATTGGCAAGTGAAAAGAATTAGGGTTAGGAAAAGAGCAAGCTAAGATTGACCAAGATAGAAAAAAAACTAGATGCAATGTACTGAGAAAGGCATGATTATAGGATAGACTAAAAAGATTTTCTAGAGCTCAAAACTTACAATGGAGAGGTAGCTGCTTGTTCAAGGAAATTCAGAACTGTATTCAGGTAGTGAGAGAGTTTTTAAATGTCTGCCTGTAAGTAGAGCAGATATGGAAAATCATTTAATTCATTATAACATAGACCAAGAAAGCATGTTTAATCCCTTGTGAACTGCTCTAAATCTCTGGTTATACATAACTTCATTACCAGTGAGCAGAGTAAACTTTATATGCTGGAAAGGGTAACATATACAGAAGAGACAACAGCAGCTGAATATGTGAAAAGCACCAGGCAGGGAATAGACATCTTTTTTGTCCAGTAGAAAGAAGAAAGGATGACAATTATTAAATGGCTAACTGACTTGTTGAAAAAATAGGGAGGAGTAAACTCCAAGTTCCAAATGGTAAAACAAGCAGTTTGTAAAGGCCTGAAAGAGGGAGGGGTGATCACAAGGAGCCAATATGGATTTGTTAAAGAATAAATCTTACCAAATCAGCTTACTATTTCCTCTCGCCCCCCCCCCCCTTTTTTTTTACAGGGTTGTCAGTTTGGTGGATGAAGAGAACACATGAACAGCACATACTTGGATTTTAGTAAAGTTAGTAATACTGTCCAATGCTATAGTCTCATAAATTAAATGGAGAAATGTGGGCTAGATAGAATTGGATAGTTGGTGGATACATAATTGGCTGAATGACTAAAAGCAAATGAGTCCATGTCTGAATGGCAGGAGGTTTCAAGTGAGGTACCCAGAGAAGTCTCTTCTGGTACTGGAGCTGTTTATCTTTATTAATGACTTGGGTGCAGGAATATAAAAAGCTTCCTGATCAATTATGCAGACAAAACAAAACTAGGAGGGGTTACCAAAACTGGAAGAATAAAATTCAAAAAGCTATTGACATATTTTGCAGACTGGGCACTAGACAACAACATGAAATTCAGTAAAGAGAAATGTAGGGTGTTACACTTGGGAAGAAAAATAAAAATATAAATGCAGAATGGGAGGTGGTTGGCCAGGCAGAAGTACCTCCGAGATGGGTCTGGGAGTGCTGGGGAATCACATACTCTCAACACAACTGAGCAATGTGATGCAGTCACTAGGGGTAGAGACAGACATTCAAAAACCCTGAGTCCGAATTGATTCAACCTTTGCAGGTTAGTTTAACCTGCCCAGGTTGAACTGGTTTCCAACCACACAAACATTCCCTCTGGACTGAAGAAATGCAGGCACATGCCTGCAGTGGCTCAGGCTAGAAGCCAGGGGGTGCTAGAGCAGCCCTCCCTTCCCTTCCACCATGTTGAGCTGTGATTAAGGAGGAGTGTAACTGTCAGGATGCTCTGATTATGGAGGGGTATAGCCTGCCCCTCCTTGGGCCTACACCATCTCAGGCTTTTATTAGCTCACTGCTCAAGGGGCGGGAGTGTTGCCAGCCCCCAGCTAGCACTTGGGGGAGGGGGAGGGGAATGGGACGGACAGTGCATGCATCTATTGAGGATACTGAGCTTTCCAATTTCCCTCTCTCTGCTTATTCATACTGTCTGCAACCTTGACAGGGCTGCAAACCAGCAGGGGGCTGATAAAACCAGCAGAGGGGTGATCACACAGTGTTTATGAGCCCATCAACAAAACAAAAACCTCTCTCATTAGTTCAAGATCTAGCTGACCTGTTGATTAGCTCCAAAAAGCCCTAAGCTGACACCCTGCTTCTCCTTGTCCCAGGGAAATCTCCTGTCTGCCTGTCCCAGTGAAATTGTAGACACACACACAAAGACACCTCTCAGTATTAACTAGCATACCACATGCCTAGGGTCTGTGGGGCTGGGGTCTGTGGTGTGGGAGCTGGGAGGAATCTCTGCTTGAGCAGGGAGAGAAGCCAGGCAGATGCTGCTGTGCTTGCAGTTTTCCCTGGATCTCTGGCTAGGGAGGAGAGGGGTGGGGCCAGCCCTATTCCCTGGAGCAGAGATCCCAGCCCAGGGCTGCAAAGTATCTGGGATGCTGGGGGACTCTAGTCTAATTTAAAGCAGGAAGGGGTCTGGGACAGACATTGCATAAACCAGTTTGACCCAAATCAATTAAGTCTGATACTACATTCAACCAGGTGTATCTTAAACCAGTTTAAGCCATTTTGAAATTGGTTTATGTGCACTGAACTTCTGTTCTGTTACTGATTTAAACCAGTTTCTGATCACTTAAACTGGGTTGTGTGTGATGTCTGCCCCTAGCCAAAAAAACCGTAATACAGTCCAAAACTCCATTTAGAGGAGAACTGTATGTAAAACATGGAAGTTGATATTACTACTCATGCAGCTTACATCTCAGCTGGAGTACGAGTAAGCCCTGGGCCACACGTTTTAAAGAAGGATGTAGAGAAAATGGAGAAGATTCAGAAGCTAGTGACAAAGGTAATGAAGGGGTTAAAATGCTGACTGTACGAGGAAAGGTTGAAATAACTAAATATGTTTAGTTTGGAGAAAAAGAGATTGAGGGTACATGACAACAGTTTTCAAATATTTGAAAGGCTGCCATTAAAAAGAGGAAGAGCAACTGTTCTCTCTCATTGTAGAAGGCTGGGCATGAAGCTGTGGATTTAAACTGCTGTGACACAGAGGCAGGTTAAATCTCAGAGGAACCCCCCTCCCCAAACGTTTTTTACTGCCCCAAGACTACTACTCTGGAGCAAACTCCCCAGGAAAGTTGTGGAATCTCTTTCACTGGAGGTTTTCAATAAGAGGCTGGAGAGGCGTTTGCTGGGGATGGTTTAGGAATAAAGCCTTTGTGCATTCAGGGAGAGGGCTGGACCACATGACCACATTGAGATCTCTTCCAAACGTACGATTCTATAAGATGGAATCAGTGCACATGTTCCCACCTTTCCTTATTCTACAAAAAAGTGTCATCCTGTGCCCCCTCCCAGGGAAAGACTTAGACATTATTTGAACAAAGTTATTACACAGTCTGTCTTACACAATTAGGAACATGAAAAATACAGATTTTGAAACCAAATGTATTTGAGGACTTAATGAGTTTCTGTGACAGACAAAGGGGTGGAATGCTACAGGATGTTATTTTCATTTTGTTTTCTGGTCCAGTTGGGAATTGACAAGCTAAATATATTGTGAGAGAGACTGTGCTTCCATAAACTTTCTAGTTCAGTTTGAAAGACACAAGAAGTTCAAATGGGGAAAGGGTCATAAGGCTTTCACAGAGATTTGAACCTAAGGGCAATTTTTTGGCACTTTTATATGCCTGTTTTAACATACTGAGAATGGAACATAACCCCCTCCTCACTTTATTTTAATTCAGATGTTCCTGGAGTGAAAATACCTTTGTAACATGTTGAGGTGAAGACGTCAGCATCTGATTCTCTTCAGCTTCTAGCATTTCTTAAATCATGACTGTGCTCTGAAAAGTGGCTCTATACATTGCTAAAGTAGGCAGATGTCACTCAGAGCACATACAGAAGGTAGACTGAGAAAGAAAGAATAATTTTTATAGTTCCTTTTTGATCATATTGACTTTAATGCACTTGCTTGTGTTCAAAAAGGCTCTGCTGCAGTTTTTCTTTTTACTATTCAATTTTGGAGTGAATTTAGGGCTTGTGAAAGGAGCTGTGAAGATTGAAGTTCTTTTATCAATCAGAGATGCTCGGCAAAGACATGAGCAGTGAGAACCCCCCTAGTATCCCTCCACAGATGGGTCTCTGCAGTACATCTTCCCTTGGTGGTTTGTTCCAATAGTCAATCAAAGGTGAGAATATAAAAAAGAAAGTTAATTTCAGTAACATGAATGTGTTCAGGCTATCAGCTTACTTTACCTGAACAGCTATAAGATGATCATGTCATACCACATTACTGTGCAGGGAGAGGATAGATTTCAACTATAACCCAGGAAGTAAAGCCTTTGTGGCTTATCACCAAAACTCTGAGCTATCCCTCTGAACAGATAGGAGGTAAAACATTTAGTCAGTGGGCGCATCTACACATGCAATTATGGTGCCTGGATAATGTTTGACTGTGTGCCCGGGAGCAATTAACTCTGAAGCAATAAGCTCTGCAGTTTATTCAGATGCAGGGCATGGAGCCTGGGTGAAGCAGCCAGAGGGCCTGGGGGTCAGCCTGCCAGCCTGGGGCAGCTGCCCTTGGCAAAATGTGCTGTGGAGGAGCTGGCTGGAGCATGGGGGAGCTTCAGTGCAGGGCTAACCAGCAGGCAGCCCCCACCCTGAAGCACTCATGCCCCAGCCAGCCAGGCAGTGTCTACACATGTGCTGCTGAGGAGTAAATTAGTTTACTGCAGCCTAATGTGGGTGCTCATGTTCACACTGAGATGTTTACTGTGCAGCTAATTAGTCAACTGTGCAGTAAACATCTTGTGTAGATGCACCCAGTGAGAAGCAACAATAGCCATGAGAGAAGGAGAAAATCCATTAAGTGCTTTTTGCATGTAAGAGAGAGACACAACAGGTTTCTGAAGGTAGTGCAGCAAAAACAAAACCATGAACGTCAGAAGCATGAACACAGAGTTTAAAGGAAGGATGAGAAATTCTGCTGTTTGGGAAGAATGTCTTCTTTTCAAGGGAAATGTTGACTTAGAAACAATACATTGTGGACACAACAAAAAGGGCATTTTGTAAGGGAACCACTTCCTCCCTACCCCAGTACCAAGGAAATAGTATTGCTCCATTTTACAAGTCAGGATCTGAGGCAAAAAATAAAAAAGATGAAGAAACTTAGTCTTCTTGTGTGACCTAAGATGTGTCAGAGCAGGGAACTGAACCTAG
>NW_017728994.1:67236204-67241733 GCF_001723915.1 Gavialis gangeticus | reverse complement strand
GGAAATAGTATTGCTCCATTTTACAAGTCAGGATCTGAGGCAAAAAATAAAAAAGATGAAGAAACTTAGTCTTCTTGTGTGACCTAAGATGTGTCAGAGCAGGGAACTGAACCTAGTGGAGTGGGGCTGAGACTCACATAATGAAGATGAAACACTGATCAGAAGAAGATAAAACTACAAAGTAATTTTCAATAAAATACTGAATTGGCATGAGTGATGAAGGATGATACAGTAGCTAATAGACCCTCTCTCATATTTACTAAGAGTAAGAATATGGAATACCTTAAAGCTGAAGCCCTAATTCTCAGTTAATTATTTTGTTTCATTGAAACACGTCCTGTAAACATTTGATTTCTGACAGGGGTTCTCAATGTCTGGGCTGCAGCTTGGTGCCGGGCTGCGGCGGGTCAGCTGCTGGTCTGCAGCACAGTAGGCTGCCAGACCAGAAGTGGCTGTGGACTGGCAAACGGCAGCCCCCAGAGCTGGGAGGAGAGGTCGCGGCTCCTTCTGTAGGGCCTGCAGCATCACAAGGTTTGGCCCACCATCCTGCCCAGGGCATGGGGGTATCCTTACCCGTCTTCCGGATTGAAATTCTGGTGGGCCGCAGTTTGCCGGGCCATGGCCACTTCCAGGCTGTGGTTTACTGGGCCATGGCATAAAAACTTTGGGAACCCCTGGATTATGACGCACAGTAATAGAGGCAGGATCATTAGATAGTCAAAATAACTTGTCAGATATTTTTTCCACAGAGGCAATAGTTCCTCAGTAGGCATCACTTTATTATTATTTTTTTTATTGGAAGATTTATTGTTTCACATTGAGTTTGGCTGCAATGCTGTACCAAGTCTCCTGCCAGAACCTTTTACAGGGACATTGATAATGGTTCGTAAGGATGAAATAGAAACATTCCACAGGGACAACTTGAAGCAAGGCACACATTAGCACACAAAGAACATGTCTTTATCTATGCCACATAACTTCTAATTTGTTACAGAAGATAGTGTGACTATAAGCAAGTTACCTAATCCAGGAAGCTTTCAGATTTTAGCTTCAATTCCATAAAAAGTTTCAAATGGATAAGAGCTATACTGTGCAAAAATGAAAGGAAGTATTGGGTCTCTCATCCATTTACAATTAAATGGAAGGTTGATGTAGAGACCTGGCACAGCGAATGATACATGGTGTTTTAAGAACTAGGAGTCAATGGGTAAGTAGTTGGGCACACAGACTACGCTGATCTAGATTGATTTGCTGTTACCTTGTGTTTTCCCAGCTTGTTGTGGTAACCACCCCCCTTTTTTTGGTATGTAATATGTTAACTATTAGGAGGGGGGTTGTAATTTAATTGTATTTGTACAACACGTAGCACCATAGGGTTTTTTGGCACAAGTGACAAATAAGAATTATGGCATATATTTCTCCGTTGAGATCACTGGCAATGGGGCAATCCTTCCTGTGGACCTGCAAAATCCTTCTTACTCATGGGGACCCTGGCTTGCGAAACCTTACCCTGTGTAAGGGGGTCTTCTCGGGGCTGATTTCCCTGTGGTCTGCCCACCTGTTTTTGGGCTAACTGCCCACCTTTTCATCTGCCACATCTTGTTGGTAATTAATTAATTGATGTAAATTAAGTGGGAGGCTGGCCATTTCCTGCCCCGATACCAGGGGTGGTATCTTTGGCTCCATTCCTCCCCTACACCGCAGCCCAAGCCTCACAGATGGCATCCAGATATTATCAACATCACCGGTCCCACCCTGGGCCTTAGAATCCTATTAGTTGAACTCTGCCTGGATTCCTCTCCTCAGGTGGCCTATTTCACCTTCATCCTGGACAACATAGCTCCCTGAACTGCTTCCCCCTTACAGGTGTGGTCCCCTGGGACCTTTGGCTACTAGCCCAGGCCCACCTCCAGGCCAGTCAAAACCCCAGGCCCTCAGCTCTCAGGCGTTCCTCGCAGTGGGCCTCTGGCCCTTCGACCCTTCCAGTTCTGGCCCCAGCATTGACCAGTCAGGGGATGTCCAGACAGGTGTGAATCTATGGCCCCACTCTCTCTTTGGGGTCCACCTTCCAGACCCTACAGAGGGGGTAACCCACCCGGTTGTGGGAGCTAGGGGTTAAGGCACCCAACACACCTTTCACTAGGGTAGTAACTGGCCTGGCTTTTCCTGGGGGCTCCCGCACCACTGGGGGCCCCACCAGGCTACCCGCTTCCAGCAGGGTACAGTTTTAGGTTGTACCCAGGACCAGGAGCCTCCTGACCATCCCCTACAGCTCCTCCCTTACCTCCAGATAATACCTGTAGCCAGGCAATGTTGTTGCCTGGCCTCCCAGTAGCAAAATGCCCTGTTTATATGGGCAGCCCTGAATCTAAAATGGCTGCCCTCATTAGGCACCTGCTGGCTGCTGTCTTCTGGCCCCTTAAAGTGGCAGGCAAAAACCGTGCCCTGCCACACCCTGGTTATCAAAGGGCACTGTGGATGATGCCTGCTATGTTATCTTTGCCTGTGATATTTTGCATGATACTTGTGAAGGCAAAGGGAGGTGTTCCATATGGACTAGACAGATTCATTGGAGAAAGCCATAACAATATATGGAGCTCAGGGGTGATGTCATAGCCCTATTGTCATATGTCGTAGTCCATGGAAGTATTGCTTTTGCCATCATTAGGGCCAGGATTTCAGTGCAGGACTCTACCACTGATCTGACAACACTTACCATGGTCCAGACTGTCCTTTGTCAGTAAGTGAGGCAAAAAATGAGGCAAAGTGATTTACAAGTGAGGCAAAAAGAATAGACCACATACTTGACCTTACATGCAAGGAAGCTGTGATCTAGTTAAATGCAGGGGAGGAACTCTGTTGTGGGAATATTCGATCGAACACTAGTGTAACACCTCCACACACAGGGGTTGTATGTTGTGTTTTTTAGTGTATTTTTTTATGTGGATTAGATGGCCCCTGTGTTTTGGCCATATGCTCAGCTCATAGCATGCTAGGGCCTGTACCTGGAAAAGCACAGGCTCAAGGGGAACCTGCTGGCTGCTTATAAGTACATAAGAGGAATACATCAGGATCTGGGAGAATGTCTGTTCACCAGAGCACCCCAAGGAAAAACAAGGACCGACAGTCATAAACTTCTACAAGACGTTTTTAGGCTGGACATAAGAAACAATTTCTTTACTGTCTGAGCCCCCAAGGCCTGAACTAGACTCCCTCCACAAGTGGTGCAGGCACGTACTTTGGACTCATTCAAGAAATGCTTGGATGCTTATCTTGGATCCTTTGACCCTAGCTGACAACCTGCCCCTGTGGCAGGGGGCTGGACTACATGATCTTCGAGTTCCCTTCCAGCCCTAACACCTATGAAATTTATGAAAATATGTAAAATCCTCTGGCCTCATTGGCAGGGGAAGCAGAGGATTCTTCAGGCTGATTGGTTGGGAGAAGAACTGGAGTATGGCAAGCCCTGATTGGGCAAGGCCTGGGTGATGTCATGCAAAAGGGTATAAGGTGAGCTATGCTGATTGGGGGGGGGGGGGGGGGGGGGGAAGAGAAGCTGCTAGGGGCTGCTGAAGAGTGAAGTTTCCTTCAAGGGAGAAGGAGTTTGCAGATGGCAAAAAGGGAAGCTCAGGTAGAGGGGAGAGACTGGGAGAATTGTCCCAGTGTCTAGGAACTCCTTCTCTCCTCCTTTTATTCCCCTTTGTTCTTTTGAGGTTTTAAGAGATTAATACTGGGGGAAAGAGTACTGGTTCCTTGGGTTTGCTGGCTAGGAGTTAGGCCTGGCAGTTGCAACAGGTTTGAAACCTGGGTCAGGGTTGAGGTTTGCAACTTTCTGCTCCTAGTGGAGCTGTGACCCCAAACTACCTGCAGCGCAGGTCTGGAGGGTAGGCTTGGTCTTTCCCCTTGTTTCTTTTGATGGTCCTTTGCTCTAGCCAAGCTGTGAAGTTGGGCCAGCTGTAGCCATTAATCAACCAGGTGTAACAACCTGGCGTAACTCCTTTTGCAGTTTCAGTTTAGCAGGCCATATATTCCAGCCCAGAAATTTTGGGGTGAGTGCATGGTGTCTGGAGCCACAGTCACTCTCCACACATGCATACAGCCTCTCCGTGGGAGCAAAGATTGGCACACTACCATTCCTCTAAGAGCAACGAGGGGCCCCTTGCACCCAGAAGGACCCACGCTCTCTAGCTTCTTCCCTTGGTGAAGCACAGCTTATAGACTATGTCTTATGTTTAGTGTTTTAAATTGCCTTTGTTGCTTTTCTCTGTTTTCTGTAATAAATCTGTTTTCTGTGCTTACACTGTTTGTGAGGTTTTTGTTTCTCTGGGACACCCTAGTAATTCATTTAGTGTTTCCCAGACAGTTTGGCTGGGGACCAAGGAAAAAATATATTTAGTACCCCAAAATTGAACCTGGCCCTTGCTGCTGCCTATCGGTGCCTGGCAGAAGGGTTACGCTAGTAATCACCTTGCATTTTAAATTGATCTATTTAAAGCACAAGTTTTGTTTATCCATACAAATAACCCATGACCCGTCATAAAATGTATAACTCATAAAAGTGATAGCATTGCTACACCATAATAGGTAAACATAAAAGCTGTCTCAGTTGATTGTATTGCACTTCAATGTTCAAACCCATGACATGAGAGAGAGAGAAGGCAAGGTAGCTAGCACAGGGACTAATGTAGCTGTAGTGGTGATTGCTTGTGATTAAGTTGTTCACTCAAATCTGGATAGAAGCCACTTTTCTTCTTGAACCCACCACCAAGTTAAGTAGGAAGAATATAAAAATGTGTCACAGAAAGGGTTGGGGCTTTATTAAGTTCTCTAAATTCTTAAGACACTATGCCCAGAAGTAATTTTTCAGTGCCTCCTCCTTTTCTATTTCTATTCTTTCCTACCAAACGAAGCAAAGTCATTAGTCTTCAGGGTTTGCAATTTCCCTGCCAATTTAAGTGTGTTTCAGACTTTTCCCACTGGGTCATAGAGAACATTTGGTTAGATTGGCCATTTGAATCAGCTAAATGTAGTATGTTTGTACCAATGGGAGAGGATCTAGAAGACAGATGAAACACCCCACAATTAAGGTTGCCACAAACTTCAGTGAAAAACTTCAGCCTACACATCTCTTCCTTTCACCCACTGACCAGTTCTAAAGCAGAGCTTCACAGGTTAGATCCAGTGCTACGTAAACTGGGTGTTTATTCTCTGCCTCATATTTGCTAACCTGCTGCATATATGTCCCCAGCCCAAACACAGTTTGACTCTGCCTCTTCTAGTCATTAGAGGTATGTACAGCAGTTGCTGTTTTCACCATTTAAAGCACTTTATTGCTATGATTTAATAGAAGTGCATGGCTTTACAGCACTTTCAAAATGGGTACAGTGCTTTAAATTAACCCTTGTTAAATGGGGTATTAAATTTGAAGCACTGTATTTTACAGCACTTTCACAACCTACCGCACTTAAATTCTGTATGCTGGTCAAACTTCTAACCAGTGGAGAAGCCCCAGGAGGCTGCAAAGTGCCC
>NW_017728994.1:67228391-67236086 GCF_001723915.1 Gavialis gangeticus | reverse complement strand
CTCCTCTCCCTGCCCGCCCCCTCCACCCCCCAACAACACTGCACTGCTGTCATGTTTTATAGTGCTCTAAATTACAGTGCTGTAAAACATACACAGAGCACTTCTGTACACACCTTAGTAGCCTGGAAACCACCAATGTCAGCCTCTAACACAGGAACAAGTATTTGTATAGCTATCCTTTCACCAGTTTTCTGATGGGGAAAGAGAAGGAGCTTATAATTTTGTTTATGGAGAAAGAGACAGAAGGTTGAAGGGCCTCACAAATTAAAAATAATGCTTTCATTCATTCTTCATGTTATATTCAGTCGAATGCTCATATTACACAACCTATGGAAATGTACTGTTGAAAAAGAAGTGAATCTCTAAAGCAGAATCAAACTAATTTAAATCAACTCTTTGAAGTAACAGCACACCCTACTATCCATCTCTATTTCTTTAACAATTGGAAAAGTTTCTATTATACATATACATATACTCAAATATAATGTAGATGAAGATAAAAAATTAAGAAATCACCTTTGGCTACAGAACAATCATGGAAAATTTTCAGCTAAAAGGGGAATTTTTCAGATGCTTCTGAACATATATAATAGAGGCATTTACAATGAAGCCTTAACAACATGGTGAACCCTATAGGGTGTCTTCTATAATTCTCTTACAAAATAACAAAACATCCTGATTTTCCTGACATTCTTTAGTGTACCAGTCAGAAAAGACGTTTTCAGAAGGAAGACTAGAAGCTGTTCACTTAAAGACAATTTGCAGAAATCCTTAAATATTTAAACTGGCTGTAAATAAGAGAGAAGCTACAGTGTGATTTAGATATAAATCTAAAATTGATGGATTTAAAGGTATTAAAATCAGCCTCCAAGTCAGAAAGGGAATGCATCCAATACAGCTTAATTGAATTGGATTTATTTGAAGAGGAGGGCATGCCATCTAAATTGAAAAATAAGCTTTTTTTTTTTTAAATCCATTACTACTATTTGGAAGATATTACAAAATTCACCCCCAGCCCTTAGGAAAGTGTGAGACCCTTCTGTCTCTCTCCCTTTCTTCCTCTCTGCAGGTCTGAAATTTCTCACACAATGTGGAAGTTTGGATTGAATCCAAAGTTAATTGCTTATGACTGTCCTGAATCCATAAATCATAGGAAAACTATCAGTATGTTAAAATGGATTCTTGATGTTGTTTGATTAAGGAGTGAAAATTAAGGAAATATTAAAATTAAGGCAGCAACAACACCCTAAACTCTTCTCCTTTTACAAACAGATTATGATAGTCACTGGTTTTGTAATCTCACACTATTTCTTAAGCAATATAAAATAAAAGCAAATAGTTCTAAAGTTCTAAACCAAGGTACCAAAAACTCTTGGGCTGCTGCAAGAAGACATGTTGGATGGATCTACAAGTGTATTAACATGCTTTTGTTAATATGCATTACATTTAGTACCTTTATTCTGAGGTACTAGGAAAATATGCATTAGCCAGTCTTAATACACCTTTACTAAAAAGCATGATTTTAAAGTGATGCTCACTTTACATTAGCTTGTCTTAATAGGCATTAGCTAAATAGCATGGTTTTTTTAGTGACGCTTTATTGTGCATTAAAATAGGCTAACGTGCATTAAAGTGCATGTGTAGGCATGCTCATAAGGATTCCATCATTAAGCATCAGTGGGTGTGTCTACATGAGGTGCTTAACTGTGCAGTAACATAGTTTACTGTGCAGTAAGTGTGTGTGTCTATTCATGCACACACTTACTGTGCAGTAAAACCCCCTAATCATGAGTACATTTGATACCTGCACATGCAGGTATCAAGTTTGCTCATGATTAGTTACTATAGAGTAATACATGTGTAGATGTGACCTGGGAGCAAATTTGCTTCCAGGTCAGCCCTGCCACTAGGGGACTGGCCCGAGGCTAGACCCAGGGCTCTGGGCTGGGTGCCTCTCCTGCCCCAGGGCTGGGCTGCCTTTATAGCAGCCTCTGCCTCAGATCTTTAAAAGCCTGCAGGTATTTTGGGCCTTGGGGCATGCAGTGTGGGTGCTCCAATGCACACATCTATGAGGGGCTGTCAGACTGGATGTGGGAGTACAGGCACAACCATTCAGCATGGCAGTGCAACTTAAAGGTCAAGGCCTTGTGGGCACAGTGGGTTGCTATTACCAACCACAATTATCAGTGGGGGAGTGCCTGTAGGTCCATGCCCTTTATGCAGGAACTGAAGGAGATCCTCACGCCCTGGGACTCAGGCCACAGCCATGCTGTGTAGAACAGCATGGGTAGCCTGACCGAGCTGCCCGCCTGGATTGGCACCTGTGGCTACATGCCACTGGGGGAGGGCCCCTCAGGCCTGCAGCTGCCCATCACACTGAGCTTCCCAGTTGCACCCTCTACCAGCAGCTCAGGGAACTCAGACCAGCACCTGCTGTCCCAACTCCACAGCCTCAGCCCCCACCACAAGGCATGCCCAGCCATGACACCACTGGCCACCATCACCTCCAGGTCCTTCTGATGGGGGGCCCATGGTCAGGTGCTGCCCACTGCATCTCACAGTCTGAGGACACTGCCCGGAGCCATACACCATCACCAACAGTCATGACCGTGCAGAGCCACCCAGCCACATGGTAAGACCCACACAGGGGGAAGGCCCTCCTTGCTCTTGCACCACCCCCTATCCCTGCCCAGCCTGCCCACACTTCCCTGGCCCTGGGTTCCCCTCTGACAGCACACAGGGAGGCAGGAGTCAGTGCAAAATGTTATTTAGCAGCCCTTGCCCTTGCAGCTAGGTGGGTACAGGCCTGTCAAACACTGAGGATTGCATCAATGCTGGTGGCAATGTCCTCCTCAGCTGCAGGGGGCAGGGACATGTAACACAGCCACAGGTAACTCTTCAGATGGTGGTGGAAGTTGTGGGGCAGCCCCGCTTGCCCCCACACCGTCAAAGCTAAGGGTGCTGTATCAGGTGTGCAGGTGCACCTGGGGCACCATGGCCATCATCATCAGCAGGGTGTAATGGGTTGGGCTCCCCTCAGTCCACTCAAAGAGCTCCTCACACACTGCCTGGGGCACATGCAATAGGAGTGCGCTTAGGGCACAGGGCTGGCATGGGAGGGTCTGGGTCTGGGGTAACTCCATGCACAGAGAATGGGGGTTTGGGCAGCTCCTCATCCCAGTCATCTGGGATCCCTGCACCTCCTGAACCTGGGAGCCAAGCACAGGGCAGCAGCACAGGAGACAGGCTGACCTGTGTGTCTCAGGGGGGAGCAGTGGGGTTTGGAGCTGCGGCAGCAAGTGCTGCCAGGAGCCTAGCTTGTCTTGACCTGGGAATCAGTTGGGGGAGGCAGGCTGCCTGCAGGCAGCACCCAGGACCCACTGGCCCCAAGAGAGCAAGCAGGGATAGAGGACCCAGACAGTGGCTGCTTGGGCCCAGGCCTGCCTGCCCAACTTACTATAGTCCCTGGCATGGGTGACTTGTGCCATCCGAGTCGGGGGGGCACATGCCCCCCAGTTATCAGTCAGAAATAGGGGAGAGGTCCCCCACGGCCAGTCTCACTCTCCTGAAAGTGGCTGCGGAGCTCCTGGAAGTGGCTGCAGCCACCTCTAGGAGCACCACAGCTGCTTCATCCAGCACTTCATTCTGGCCAGCACTCATGGGGGGCACTGACGCTCCTGCCTGCCCACCCGCTGGTCACCTAAGTGGGGAATGTGGCCTGACAGGGGGTGCACCAGTGCTCTCAGGAGGTGCACATGTGCCCCTGTGTACCCTGCATGTGTCACTTCTGGTCCTGGGGCACCTGTGCACATCCAACCCCCAATATGAGACTGGGCACCGCATGGCCTCTGGCACAGAGCATCTTATCTCTGAAATGTTGCAAACTCACAACAAACAGTTTCTTTCTCATTGCTCTACGGGGCCTGCAGCTGCATGTGGGGGCAGCTGGGATGGTGCTTCAGGCTTGCCGATGCTGACAGCCAAGACCGTTGATGTGTTGGCTTTGCCAGAGGAGGATGCTGGACAGGACCCTCCTCCTGGACCACCTGGTCATGGCATTGGAGGACCAGCTGGTGGATGCTCAGACCTGGCAGGTGGAGGCAGTGGCTTTCCAGGACAGGTGGTGGGTTCAGGACTGCAAAGATGTTCAGGACTGGGCCAGGAATTCTGGGTGGAGCTCCTGGCCCAACACCATTTTGGCCCTGGCAGTCACCTTTGTGCTGCTCACTGCTCACTGCCTAGCCTCTGACCCTAATCCTACCTGCCCCCTGGCAGCCAGCCACTGCCCAGCAGCAGACCCCTGTCTGGGACTGGGACGAGGTCCTGTACTTCCCCCAGCAGCCAAGAGTCCCTGTCCTAGACCCTACCCTGGACTCAGCCCCACCATTAGTGCCCAGGCCTGCTGCTCACCCCAGCTCCACATGGATGCAAAGCCAGATCTGCCTGCAATGGGGCCAGAACCACATGCTCGCCCTTCTGGCCCTGGACACAAGCTGCCAGAGGGGGAGCCCCTGCTGGGGCAGTGCTGGCTACCATCGCCCTTGGGCAAGCCTCCCACCCACTGCACTTGCCATGGCATGAGCACCGATGGGAGAATGTTCAGAGGCCAGGGTGCTAGCCACCTGTCCCCAGGATCTGCTCCCTAGGCACCCCCACCCCAGGATGGCACACAAAGGACATACTTTTCATGAGGAAGGTTTTTTATTGTTGACAGGTGGGTTGGGTGATCAAGAGGCTGTGTTTGTTAGGGAGGGAGAGGGAAAGTGGGCTCTGGCTGATGTGAGGGGAATAAAAACTTATTGCTGAGACATGTCTTCAGTAAGTGTGGTGCTGGGGGTGGTGGGGAGGCTGGCGGGACCATAGGTGGTGGGCTAGAGATGGGAGTGCTGGAGGAGGTGGTTGGCTAGCACCTCCCACACCTGGTGTCTTGGTTCCTGCTGGTGGGTATGCAGGTCTCCTGTGGCCATGACAGTGGGGGGCTGCAGCTGCAGGTAGTGCTCCCACTGCCAGGCATCCTCTGTATGCCATGCCTCCTCTGCTCAGGCCTTGCAAGAGAGTTCCCCTTGGGCCTCCCAGATGTTATGCAGCAGCACAGGCTGCAACGATGACCTGGGGGAGGTTGTCTTTAGTGAACTTGAGGCGGGTGGTGAGGGTGTACCAGAGTCCCTTGAGGCAGCCAAAGGCACACTCCACCAGCCCATGGGTCTGGCTCAGGCCACCATTAAAGTGGGCCTGTTGAAGGTCCAGGTGGCTGAAGTAGGGCTGCATGAGCCAGGGAAGGAGTGGGTGGGTGGGGTCCCTGATGAGGGGCAGGACCACCATGGTGCCCAGCTGCAGATCTAATACCCCCAGAATGAAGCTTCCACTCTCAGCTAGACCTAGCAGGCCAGAGTTTCAGAAGATGGGGGCACTACTAGTTTAGCTGGCACTCACGTGTATGAAAGCACCTTGGTGGTCCACAGTGATCTAGAGCATCACAGAGTGAAAGCCCCTTTGGCTGTAATAGGGGTGGTTTCTGTTGGGCAGGCAGGTGATGGGGATATGGATCCCATCCAGGACCCTGATGCACTGGGGGAATCCCAGGGCATGGAACCCCAACACCACTGCCAGGGGGTTGTGTATGTGGAGCACGGTGCACCCCAGCAAATCCTGGAGGGCACCGTATACCTCTAGGATGGTCTCCCTGGCGGTAGGTTTGGTCCAAGCCAGATGTACCGCGGGCTGGTGGATGTGAGCAGGGTGATGGCCATCCAGGTGTCTGCAGGGAGGGGTGGCTGCATGGTGGTGTTCTGCCACTCCAGGTGTGGCTGAGGCTGCACCAGGAGATCCTGGAAGGTGGCCCAGGTCATCCTGAAGGCCTACAGCCATTGCTCATCATCTCAGGTTGACTGGACAATGTGCTGCCACCAGTCCTGGCTGGCCTGGCAGGTCTGGAGGCGATGGAACTGGAGCCCTGGAAGGGTGATGGTGGCTGCACTGGTGGCATCCTGGAGCCTATTGTTGGTATCCTTGCTGGGGTCTGGCCAGGTGGATGGGGTTGATGTTGCAAGTGTGTGGTGGTGGCTCTGGGACAGAGCATAGTGGGTGGCCAGGCAGTCACCATGTGTGGGGGGTGCTAGAAGGGCCCAGATGGCCCCAGTGGTTGATGCAGTGGGCCAGCAGGACCAGTGTGGTGGCCAGTAGAAGCAAAGGACACTGGTTGTCACTGCCAGGGGCAAGGGCAGGGGCAGGGGCAGGGGCAGGAACAGCCATGATGTGTGGAGGCAGAGGCAGCAAGGACAATGCTCCTGGCCAGGAAAGTGACTGACCAAAGAGCAGCAAGTGGGGCTGGCTTTTGAAGAGGGCTGCTGGCTCCCCCATTGGCAGCTCCCCCATTGGCATCTGGGGCCCATTGCAGGACCCCAGGAAGCAGGAGCAGATTTGCTGCCATTGCAGAAAATCTGCTCCTGCTTTCCTGCACGTGTAGACACCTGCCTGGCACCATTTACTTGTGAGTAATTTACTTGCAAGTAAACTGGTGCTGTAGCAAATGCACATGTAGATGTGCCCATTGGCTGTTTTTTATAGTATTAGGTACTGGCTTAAGTTAGCAAAAGTTAGTGAGAACATTAAATGTAGTGGGACCAATCTGACCATTTATGCAGTAGGAAACTGTGAAAAACTACTGACTACTATAACATTGGGGGAATAAATAGAAAGATCTAAAACCACGTGAAACGCTCCAGACCAACCACAATTAGATTATATTCTCATATGTGAGCCGGCTCTTCTGACTAGCTCTTTTGGTGCAAAAAAAAGCTGTGAAGCAGCCTGATATTCTAGCTGACAAAGAGTCAGTGGGCACATCTACACATGCACTCAACTGTGTAGTTGTTACTGCACAGTCATTTTCTACTTGCTTTAGCAGTCCTGGTGGCGCAAGGGTCATTTCCAACTGTCCTGTGCAGTAGCTCATTGCTAGTGTGCGGTAGCATTAGTGCCATGGTTCGTGCCTGCCAACACTATGTTGTCATAGTAACTAGCTATGTTGCCATAGTTCCTTGTGTAGACACCTCCAGTATAACCCACTCCTCTTGTGCACATTCCTCTCATGTGCACAAGAGGAATATGGAGCTCCAGGACAGTCTCTGGATTGCAGAATAGCTTTGAAATAGGCACAATATAGGCTGATATGAATGCAGAAGCAGGCCCAGGTTCATGAAAGTACAGGGAACTCCTTTGCTGCTCTAAGTTGCATGCTGTGGTGACTGAGTGCAGCTGAGAATCTGGTTACCCATATCACATCTGTACCACTGCAGGCAGGGAGCAAACCAGGAAAGCCAAGGCTGCAAATGAACTCCAACTAGCTATAAGCATCAAGGTAGATAAAAAGTCCTTTTTCAGATATGTGGGGAGCCGGAGGAAAAGCAAGGGCAACATTGGACCCCTGCTGAACCATGTGGGACAACTGATGCCCAAGAAAAAGCCAAGCTATTAAATGGGTACTTTGTGTCGGTCTTTCATCAGTCCCATGGGATGCCCATGCCCGCTACGGGACAGGGAGGTCTGGGTGAGAGAGATCCCCTGCCCTCCAGTAATGCTGACCTCATGAAGGAATACCTTGAGAAGCTGGATACCTCCAAGTCAGGCGGCCCTGACAATCTGCACCCCAGGGTACTCAAGGAGCTGGCGAGCATCATAGCCCAGCCTCTGGCA
>NW_017728994.1:67219978-67228085 GCF_001723915.1 Gavialis gangeticus | reverse complement strand
CTCCACAATTCAAAAAGGGTGTGAAGAAGCTTGAGAAAGTGCAGAGAAGAGCCACGTGCATGATCATAGGTCAGGAAAACAGATCTTACGATGACAGGCTGAGAGCCATGGGGCTCTTTAGCCTGGAAAAGCACAGGCTCAGGGGTGACCTGATGGCCACCTATAAGTTTATCAGGGGTGACCACCAGTATCTGGGGGAATGTTTGTTCACCAGAGCTCCCCAAGGGATGATGAGGTCAAAAGGTCATAAACTACTGTGAGACCATTTCAGGCTGGACATAAGGAAGAATTTTTTTACTGTCCGAACCCCCAAGGTCTGGAATAGCCTGCCATTGGAGGTGGTTCAAGCACCTACACTGAACACCTTCAAGAGCAAATTGGATGCTTATTTTGCTGGGACCCTATGACCCCAGCTGACTTCCTGCCCTTTGGGCGGGGGGCTGGACTTGATGATCTTCCGAGGTCCCTTCCAGCCCTACTGTCTATGAAATCTATGAAATATCTGGAAACTACTGACACACAGAAGTCCTGTTCTGGCAATGACCTATTTTTTTAAAGCTATTTAACAAAAGATGAGCCAGCATCATAAACATACATTTTTACATGTACATGTCGGCCAAAATTCTCTGCTCTTTTAACTAGGGCTGGGTGAATTTTTTGTATTGATTTTTTCAGAGAAAAATGCAGATTGGTTAATGCTGTTACAAACTTTGTAGCTCCCCAGAATTTCTGGGAATACAAAAACTGCCAGAATAGGACAGCAATGAGAATGGCTTTTGGGTCACCTACTTTCTTCTGCATTTGTGCTTTGCAGTTTTTCCCTTTTTCTACAAACTGATTTCATAGGTTTAAAATTTATATCTTTGCCATTAGCGGAGATGACTTTCCAAATACTAGGAAGCAACTTGCTGACTCACTCTCTGGGCAGTGAGTAATCATTTCCTCTTCCTGCAAACATATATCGCTTGTGCATTATAATGAACATTTGCTCTCATGCCTGAGGCGATCACACTAGAAGACAGACACAAATGTTGCCAATGTTTATTCAGTCTTGTTGACTGATATGCTGCTGTTTTACAGGAATTTGCTGTCATATGTTTGGACATGCCCAACAAGATGATTTAAGCCCACCATGGGATGGTAGGAACTTGTCCCAGCATATGTAAGTGGTCTGTTACTATTTAGAATAACTTTACTGAAGGGTGTACTATATTGTAGCTAAACTGTGTTTGCTAAAGATGAGCTTAGTTGTTCAGAGGGATATAAGTCATGTCAGGCATTTAATTTGCAGTGGCATCTCTAGAGCAGCATCATAGAAATAATTAACTCCTTGTTATCTTAGAAATAGGGAAGGTCTTCTGGTGAGTAAACCTGTGAAAGCCAAATAAGCCTGTTGTGATGACAGACCCCTATTTTCATGTGCAGCAGAAACATTTGTAATGTTGTCAGGAAGTAAGATGCTCAATATGTTGGATTTGTAAAGTGGATAACATCAGACATCATTGCTGTCCATGCAGGTCTGATGTGTTTTATAACTTGGGAAGAATTTACAGCATGCTGAAAGCTCCCCTTCAGTATAAAAGATGAGTTTCTTGATGGTCTTTTACTCAATAGATGTCTGAAGGTGAATAAAGTACTGCAGACTTCCTGTGTCATTTATCTTGGAATGGTAACGGATACCATTTGGACAAGGATGTGTTGCATCACAACCTTACTTCTGTGATATTTCTAAATCAGCTTTGGAAATATGACTAATGTTAAATGTGTGTTGATGACATCATCTATGACACCCTAGAGTCCAAAATATGTTCATCCATATGTCCTATTCTTCTTTCACTTCTCTGATGAATTACAGGTTTCCCTTGCTTTATGCGAGTTCTGTATGTGCAAATTCGCTCTTATGCGATGACCCTTTTTATACCAAAAATTCATTATATGGGAGGTAAATTCACGTTTATGTGATCGATGTGGTGGAAGCCCCCAGTCAGCTGCTTTGTGCAGTGCATTGTGGGAGTGACGTGCACCAAAATATAGTCTCCTGTGTGGATCTGTGCTCCTTGCTTGTTGGCTGCGACATGGGTTTCTGTAGTTGCCATCCCCATTATGATAGTGTCCTGTGCTTGTGTGTACTGTTGGTGGGTACCAAAATTATCTTGTAAAAGTGGTAGAAATGGGTCTGGGGGTCAGTACAGTTGAGGTCTTGGAACGTATCCCTATTTGTTACATTGTAAAGTGGGTTCCCTTTATGCAAATTGGAGTTATGTGCTGTTTTACAGGAATGCATGTACAGCATAAGGCGAGGGAAACCTGTAATGTCACATGGTATATACACGATAAGTGACATCTGCTCATTATTTGTATTGAAGTCAACCCAGGATTTTGCAACTTGTTTGTGAAACTCATCTGAAACAAAGTAGACAGTGATAAGAGAGACACAAGTGCTGTGAAATCATTTTTTAGTTGCACAATAAATATATAAAAGGCTCTTCCCTTTTATTCTCTTCCCATTCTCTTCCTTTCCCTTCTACTGCACAGAAAAAAAATGCAATCTGGAACCTCAGAAGAGGAGGACTGTTATGACTATAATAAACAAATGTCCAGAAGCAGTCTTTACTGCTCAGGGAATTCCTACAATGGCAATCAATTTGTTTTCTTAATCTTCTGCCATAAAGAAAATCCCGCAGATTTAGTGTCTGACAATGGAATGGAATTGATTTAAATTCAAATCTGTGAGTTTTCACGAGCCCTTAAAGACAAATATATACCCGCAACCTTTTTTCCATTTATTTTTTCAGGCTGTCAGGGAAGTAGAACATTTCAATTGAGTTTTGAAAGACCATTTGCAAGCTGCTGACCTACATGGGAAGTGCTTGAAATAATTTGCTATAAATTTCATACAGAACTAGAGAGCAGCCCATGATGTTTCCATCCAAACTGTTGCATGGGAGGAGCATCCAAAATAAATTAAATGTTGGTATTCTTCAGGACTGGTAAGACACAGCTCAGCATAATAAAATATGTGAGGCAGCGTCTGACAAAGGGTGTGTGGAGAAGTGGCACTTTTCGCGTGATGAGGCTGATGAAAGTCCTTGGTAGCTGTAATATAACAAATGTTCAGGACTGCAGAGTGCTTTAAAAATGGTGGTTCATGGGAAAAATTAACCCTCATCTGATGTAGTATCGGATGAAGGCACTCTAGGGCAGAGCACCTTAGGGATCCTGTGTACAGGTTCATATTGAGGGTCAATTCTGTGTGATTTCACCTGCCTCCCAGGGGCTTTGCAGGGCTGGGCTGGTGCATGCAGGTGAGACCTGGCCCAGCCCCACACCCGGGCTGTCACAGAGGGGAGACAGAAAAATCTCTGTCGCCTCCCTGTGCAGCTCCCCTTGCTGGGGTATTGGGGGAGCCAGACTGAGCCTGTGCTGTAGGGGGGTGTCTATCATTTCTTCCCCACCCGCCTGATCCCAGCTCCAACCATTACAGTCCTTTGTTGATAATGTAGCTGTGAAGACCTGAGAAGCCAATGCTCCTTGTCCTTTGTGTACTGCAGGCCACCTTAGACAGCTCTCGCAGCTCAACTTCAGAGCTGCCTGGTTTCTTGCATGAAAACTTCTGTGGACAGGGGACTACTCTTGGTGCTTGTGAGAGCCACTGCAAGGGGCTAGACTGCTATACATCTGTTATTCAGTTGCCTTTGCTGAGTTTTTTCACAAACATGCTGACACCCCACAGGGTCTGATTTTTATCTCACTTGCATCAGTAGGAGTCAGGGAGAAAAACGCCAGTGTCAGCAGAGTTCATCTCTCCAAAGCTGTGTAAGTTAGATTAGAATCATAGCAAGGAGATATCCAGGACTGTGCAGGACTCATCTGGGGGGACTCCTTCAATTCATTTCAGTGGGGATTAGACTGGTCTCATTCTACTTTTTCACCCTAATTTAGAATTGGTCAGCAATTTCATTTCCTCAGAAATTTGCCAATAAACGTGGGAACTGGAAGTGGATGAGCAATGCTGAAAAGTAATGCTTTGGGTTGCAAACATGACTTAGAGTAAACAGCCTGGGTGGGGTGTTTCAGAGACAAGACGCTTTTCTGCCTGCATGGTCTTGCCAGTGCTAGAGAGGGAAATGGCTTAATTCATTTTCTATGTAAAACACTCAAGAGCACAAGCATTAAGTGGGGTCACAGGATTAAAAATGTAATAATCACAGCTGAATGTTTTAGCCTGACGGACTGTTCCTCAAAGGAGCTCATAGGGTTTGGCAGATACCCAGTCACAGGAACAATTCAGTGGAAAATATCCTGTAAGGAATCATCCTTCGCCTTGTACCAATACAAATAAATAAACACGGCGTCCCGTGGTTCACCATGAGTACCTGGTTGTTCCAAGCCTACAAGAACTTTTTAACAACTTGCAGCTGTTTAAATTTAGGCTTGTGATGTCAAAGGCAGATACTTGGCTGAATGGATCCTGGCAAATGTCCCAAATGGTTACAGAAGGAGGATCAAAATCTTTTCAGGCTCTATGATGATCAGAGTATATGAGAGGGCTAACGGCTGCTGATCATATTTATTGAAAGCATTTATTTTCTTCCCTGAATAATTTATGCACCCTTTCATGAACTGCCATAACTACCATTAAACCAGGGCAATTTAAAACTGGCAGAACTGTGTATAATGTCTAGAATCAAAGCATTACTTAGATTTAATTGCAGAGTTGTAATATCACCCACTGTTGCAGCCGCTTTAAAACATAAATATTAGGCATGGCAGTAACTTTTAAGATAACCTAGTCTTTGCCTTATCACTGAATTGGAGCACAGATTTGGTGCTTCTCTCTAAAATGTTTACATTTCCAATCTATTGAAGTAATTCCAGCAATCTGTTATTTCTAGGCCACTGAGGCAAGGTTAAAATGAAAATTATACTAGAGGGAATTCCTTCTATTTCAAATGCAGGTTGAAACCACCTCAGCAGTGGAAAGCAAAGTCAGGTTCCTGGGAACAAGCACTTATCCAGGGAAACTAAATGATTGATAACTATTGATTAAAACAGCTTGCATGAGATACCCTAGCACGGATTTTTTTCCTCACTAAAATAACAGAATGGTGTAGAGCGTGTCTATATCTGAACTGGCTGTATAAAACTGAATTCAACTTTTAGTAATAAATCTACAAGAGGGAAAAGTTGCATTGTCAAATATGGAGAGAGGGCTGGTATGTGCCTAATTCAGGGGTTGGCACCAACTATCCAGTGGGCCAGATCCACACCTGTGCTGGGACTGGGCTTGGCAGCTGGAAGCTGTGCCTGCATCATCACCACTTCCTTCCACCCTCTTCTTTCTGGCTGCAGCAGACGGGAAACTGGTCTGGAGCTGGGCAAGTTCCAGCTGTGTCCATGCTGCTGCTGGAGGAGGAGTGGAGGCGGGGAGACGTTGCAGCAGTGTGGACGCAGCTTTCAGCTGCCCTGCCCCCGCACAGCTCCCCACCCGCTGAAGTTGCACCTGCACTGCAGCTGGGGGCCAGGGAGAAGTGGTGGCAGTAGTGTGGCAACAATTTCCAACTGCCTGGCCTTGCTCCCCTCCAGCTGGAAGCTGTGCTTGCACTCCAGCCAGGGAGCAAGAGGCTGGGAAAAGAGGTGGAGATGCTGGTGCAGCGCCCAACTGCCTGCTGAAGCCATCTGGGACTCACTAGACTGAATCCAGGTTGTTCTGGCCTGTGTCTTGAAACGGCTGTCAGCTTCTGATTTATTTTAAAAAAAAGTAATGATAAAAATGCTTGGGAATAGGAGATGCACCCACTTGAACAGAGGCTGCCAGATTTCAGAGCTGGCTGGACCACACGTAAACCTCAGATGTGCTTGGGGGGCCTCCTTTTTAGTCACCGGACTTAGAACAGGTTCTTATGCTGATGCTGCTTTTTCAACCAACCCACATGCCACACAATTGAGATGCATGTGCTGCTTTTTCAACCAACCCACATGCCACACAATTGAGATGCATGTGTTGGTAGTGGCCCACAGCCCAATTACATCAGTGGGGTGCTAAAAATGGTGACCCAGACACAATAAATGTGTGCAACCTACACTCCTGCAAAACATTATGCACTTTTCTCACAAACGATTGGGGGCTTGACATTTTTCAAAACACCTAAGTAAATAAGAGACTCTGTGAGGAAGATGGAGCAAGGGATGTCTGTATAGCTCAGCAGGTTCAGGGCACAGATGTCCTCTGCAGATGTGGAATTCTTGCCTTTGCTGGCTCTGAGAAAGAGGCAGCTTCTTACACATACCAGGATGGAGGGACCTCTCTAAAGAGTAGCACAATCATAGGATGTACTTGGAAGAAAAATAGATCAGCAATAGGTAGCTATATCAGCATCCAACTACACATTGCTGTCTTAGTAAGCTTGACAGCATCCCAGATCAGAATGAGTTATCTGTTTTCTCTCGCTCCTGTTGTGATCCTGAGGTTTGTGAAATGTGTGCTTGTTGCTCAAGCAGCTGTTATGTGGCTACCTATTTGATTATGGTTGCTATGCGTAAAATGCCTTGAATAACAGGGCAGTGAATATTGTGAGGAGGGAGGGGATTGGTTTTGCTGCCAGTGATATTAGCAAGCACAATTTTTGGAGCAAACTTTAGAGGGCTCCGTTGCCTATTTGCTTTTGCTGTGTCCTTTTACATACTCTTTACTTGAGATATTTTCCAGTTGGCCCTTTTTCTGGGGACTCATTTGATGCTCTGTTGCTCCCTCCTTTGAAAAGGGTGATAGGGATGAAGCACCACTTGTGCCTGTTGAAGCAGGCACAACAACAAAGCCTTTGAAAAAAAATCAGCCCTTACTGCTTGTCGTGTTTATTTTTAATACAATAGCTGCAGTCTTTTTATTAATTTTTACAACTCTACTGGGAAATTTAAAAATGCCTATAAAAGCTAGTTTAAAATTTCCCTAATTATATTATCTGTTTAAATAAAAGCATACTCTGGGAATTTTTTAAGTGTAGACTATCAGCTGGATAGGGCAATTACTGTGTATAATTTCACTCTTACAAAAATACTCAACCCTTACACAATAGACAATAGTCACCATGGTTCTTTTGGGGGTGAATATGCCAAAGCTCACTAAAAGGATTTTTTTGTTCATTTACCCACTAGTCTGCTAAGGGCTCCTTTTGAGCTGCCACATGTGCAGAGTAAATTGCAAGGCACCAAGTTCTTGTCAAATGTGTGATTGCACAGTGAGCTGCCTTAAAACAAATCATTCAGTCATGTCATGCATTTTCACATAGTAAAACTGTTTAGTTCACATTATGCATGAATAGCTTGTTCAGTAAAATAATGACCATTTGGAAGCCATAGCATAAACCTTGGAGGAAGGAGTTGGTACCTTTTTTTTTTCAACAGCCAGAGTGGGGGATGTGGTGGGACTTTTAGGGCTCTGCGAGCAATATGGAGGATTGTTTCACGGAGAAGAGGGGGAAGGCTTACAAAAGTCCAAAATCAGGTGTACGAAACTTCCTTTTCTTTCTAACTTATCAAAATAAACGTTCCCTTCAATATTTAGTTTATTATATTTTCAGGATTGGGGTGATGAGGCATGTCCCAGAGATGTGAGTTTAAGCCCTGCTGTGGACTTCCCTTGTTCACCCAGCTGTGAAAGAGTCATGCAGTCAAAGGTAGTTGGATGGGATGCTGGCCACATCATTCTCTTGTGTGTCATTATTAGCTATAAAAACTGGCAGGCTTTAACAACACTAGCCCAACAGCCCACTAGGCTTGAGCCAGTTTGAAAATGCAGCCCAGTCTGGCACAGTGCATACGCACACATACCCATGCAAACATTGAATAGTCATTACTTCATTTTTCTTCCTTGGGTTTGTCTTTACTCTTATTGGTGTGCTGTGACCAGTGGGGTCCCTCAAGGCTCTGTCCTAGGGCCTATACTATTTAATATCTTCATTAATGATATAGACATTGGTATCAGAAGCGGACTGGCCAAGTTTGCCGATGACACCAAACTCTGGGGTAAAGCAACCACACCTGAGGACAGGAGAGTGATACAGGCAGACCTTGACAGGCTCAGCAAATGGGCAGACGAGAACCTGAT
>NW_017728994.1:67205914-67214978 GCF_001723915.1 Gavialis gangeticus | reverse complement strand
AGCCATGCGCATGATCAGAGGTCAGGAAAACAGACCTTATAATAAGAGGCTGAGAGCCATGAGACTCTTCAGCCTGGAAAAGCGCAAGCTCAGGGGTGATCTGGTGCCTACCTATAAGATTATCGGGGTGCTCATTAGGATCTGGGGGAACATCTGTTCACCAGAGTGCCCCAAGGGATGACAAGATCAAATGGTCACAAACTCCTCCGTGACTGTTTCAGGGTGGACATAAGGAAGAACTTCTTTACGGTCCAAGCCCCAAGGTTTGGAATAGACTGCCTCCAGAGGTGGTTCAAGCACCTACATTGAACACCTTCAAGAGACATTTGGATGCTTATCTTGCTGGGATCCTATGACCCCAGCTGACTTCCTGCCCTTCAGGCAGGGGGCTGGACTCAGTGATCTTCTGGGGTCCCTTCCAGCCCTAGTGTCCATGAAATGTATGAAATCTATTAAATTATTTAAGGTAACCAAGCCTGGGAGGTTGGGTTGTACTTAAAAATATAAGTCTTACCTCCCTAGCCTCTGGACTGATTAAGAAGGCCTTCTTGAGAACTTCCTGCTCTTTCTTCTGGCTCTTTTCCTTTTGGTTTAGAAAGGGACCTTGGAGGAAGGATAACATGAGATTCAAGCGTTCTATCTGCCAAAATGAGCAGAATAATTCTGCACTTCCTTATAGCCTAACTCATTAAGGCTGATTCTATATGGCACAATGCAATGCTCTACAGAGGTACCTAACCTAGCTCTGGTCACATCAGCTCAGATACCAGAAGTAGTATAGCCAAGCTGTGTACTGTTTCTCAGTAGGGCTATTAGTTTAGACAGAGCACTGTGCTAAGACAGTGATCCTGCTTTTGGTATTTGAACTACCTTATGTATCTCTGTGGGAGCATCAACATGTTCGTTAGTGCGCGGTGGTTACTGAACATTAAATTTAGAACTTGTATAATCAAGTACTAAATTAAGGCTCAAGAATGGAAGTTACTGTGCAGTAGCACTGGCTCACATCTTTTTAGTGATGCTACTGTGCAGTAGCCTAATAATACTGCACAGTAGCATATTAGCACTGCTTGTGCTGTGATGCTACTGCACAGTATTATTAAGCTACTGTGCAGTTAGTGTCTCATGTAGATGTGCCCACTGTGTGGTAGGGTACAGTACAATGACAGAGAGTTTAAGTGCAAGGTTAGGGTGTGCTGCTGGATCTCAAGGCAAATCAGCAGTTCTGAGTGTGTATGGAATAGGAAGGGTTTATTTTTTGCTGATGTGCCTCTTAGGAGTTGGTTTAGATGCATATCAAGAATTGCTCTAACAACGCATGCAAACTTCACTGAAAAGAAACTTGTTCCTATGGAAAATAGGAAGGTTTTCTCCAGAGAATAGTGAAGGATTATGTCTCTCATAGGTCACCACACGTGAAGTTATTCTTCATTCTGGCTTCTGATAATGTTTTACATTATCTAGCTACTGAGGTGGATAGGATCTTTCAGGGACTGACTGTAATGAAGATCTTTAAGGAAAGTTTCTGTTATGGACAAAAGCCATACAATGTGTATGTTTTATGCTGCTGTGCATGAAAAAGAAAAAAAAAGAAAGCAAAGAAAGAAAAAGAAGAGTATATCAGGCCTCGAATGGTGGTTCAGTCTTTCTTCAGCTCATCAAATGGCTTTTCCCTGGAGTCTTGTGCTCTTGTCAAACTTAAACTTGGGAGTGGGGAGCACAGTGGAGCATATAAAATAATTGTCAAGTCTACTGGGATTAGTGATGTTACAGCCAGGTTATTTCATCTGTTCCAGGCACTTATATACACTAGTATCCAAAAACCTCACAATGTTTAAGTGGGCTTTTTCCTCCTTCAAGGCCTCTGGGAGGTAGGGAAGTTTTATTATGAGCATTTTACAGATGGGAAACTGAAGCACAAAGAAACTAGTAAAGGTACACAGAAGTCTGTGACACAGCTGCAAATCAAACCCAAGCCTTCCAGGTCCCAGGCTCTCACCCGAGCCACCAGACTCTCTTTCTTTTATGAAAACTACCCATACTGTATTTTTTAGCTTTTTTTTTTTCACTTCTTATGCAAAGACAGCTTTAAATTGTTTCACAGTTTCTCTTTCTCTTTGTATATATGGTGGGGGGAAGGGGAGCAGCATTATTTTTGTGCAAACCCTAGAGGAAACAGGAGGCAATTTAGTTATTTTCACTCTATGTGTCATTTTCCTTGCACGGCTCTATTTAACAAACACCTCAGTGAAGTGAGAGGGAGAGGTAGACAGAATGAAAAACAGAGAAATCCATCTTTGTTCCCATGTATGTATGCCATAACAAAATGCATAATAATGGGGGAGGGCATTAGTTACTCTTTTTTTTCTACTTAATTTAGTTAATGAGAAGGCATTATTTTTTCCCCAGGAGTAATGAGCATCCAAGGAGCAGAAACAAGTCACAGTTGTCAAAATCAAAGTAGTAATCTGGAAGCACATCCTCCTGTCTCCATGGTAGGTAGAGATGTTCAGTTTCTACTAGGAGAATCACTGTTGTCCTGGTAGAAACCAAAAGTATATGGACTTTTAGGCTTTTTCTCCCTGAGCAAAAAATGGCTGTTCCAAGAAGAAAATAACCTGGCAACAACCAGGGTTAAACCACTCCCATGGACATTTCTCTTGGGACATTGAATGGCTATACAGTTTCCCTCAGGTTAATTTATCTTGTGGATGAGGAGGAGCAAAGCTAAGGGAAAGGCTCCCTGACTCCTTGAGACTGGGTTCAGCCTAGTCCTGGGCAGGTGTGGAGGCAGGCGCTTCCTCCCTCCCATAGAGCAAGAGGTAAAGGGAGCATCAGCCACTGCTTCCTGCTTCTTCCCAAAGCCAGCAGTCTCCAGTGTTGGGAAGAGCCAGGGTGTTTTGACAGCTCCCTTTGCACACCCGTCCCTGCCCAGCTGAGTGGCATGGGGTAATTTAAAAGCCAGAAGTTTGGAGTGGGGCTCAGGGACCCTGGCAAGGGCAAGCCAGGAACCAAAAGCTGGGTCAGGAAGGTTTCTCCCAAGCCCCACTCCCAGACACCAGCTTTTAAATTGCTGCCCCATTGCTCAGCTGGGCAGCAGCATAGTAAAAAGAAGTTCAAAGCTGGGAGCAGGGCTGGGGAAAGCTTTTAAATTTGTCACTCAAGCTGCTCAGCTTAGGGGCGGGGAGCTGGGTATACAGCAGCTTCCTCCAACCTGGCTCCGAGCCCCTCCAGCTTCCCTTTGCTGTCTGTACTACCCAGCTGACCAAGAGCAGGGTGAGGCAGGATGTAGTGCCACAGTGTAGTAAGGAGCAGGGGTTTTGCCACTGCAGCCCCAGACTAGTGCTCTGGGTCAGTTTGAAATGGTGCAGGGCAAGACAGGCTGCCGAGCCTTGACTGCAGGGCTCCTGAAGCCTTGCTGCAGGGACTGGGTGCTCCTACTCTCCCTGCACTACTTTGGGTCAGTCTGCAGCAGTTCAAGGAGTGGGAGCTGTTGTCCTGCAACCAGGAGGGGACTACTGCTGAAGTGGGACCTACTGCTTCCAACTGTGTGGCAGCTGCTGCTTTTTAACTGCCCCTTCTCAGGGGGCAGGCTGTCAATTAGTGGGATGGGATTAGTAGGGTTAGGATGACTCTGAGAGCAGCTCTCTGTCTAGATATCTTGCCTGTGAAGCTCTCCAGTCATGGAGCTATAGGAATATCTGTACAGTTCCATTCCAGAGCTATTTTTCTACTGGAAGAAATTTCCTCTGGTAGAAATGAACATTTGTATTCAGCCTATATCTACTACATTGTTGCAAATGGAAAACTGTTCTGTGCGCCAACAAGATGCCGCTGCAGTCGATGAGCAGTTTTTGAAAGGCGTGACTCACAAGATAGTGTGGAGAGATAGGGTTTGTTTTTTTTTCAATCATTGGGCTATTTCTGAAAGCGTGCTTGGCACCTGTGCTGAAATCTCATCTAAAAGAAAAAGTTGTAGGTTGCAGTGGCATTCACAATACCCAAAGGCAGATATTCTGATGAATTTCTGACAGGGAAGGTTTGGGTGATAAATTCATCCTGCATCTTGAGAAGGACTCTGTATATCTCTTCCAGATAATTGAACTTTAATTTATTTAAATTTAATGGAAAACCATATGGAGGGGAACAGAAAGCTAATTTAAAATAGTGCTCAAAGCAATCAATATGTTAACAGATTCCTTCAACTTTTCACACTTGGTTGCTGAAAAAAAATCTTTAAAAATGTAAGTTTATTTTTTATTGGTATTATGAAAACACAGAGTTTCTGGCATGTTGCATTCAGTCCTCAAGAGCCAGAATGAGCCTGTGTTGTGAAAATGAAAATGCATTTGAAAATACAAATCATCTTATTAGAAGGAAAAATGACAACTAAGCTACCTTTCATCAAGCATGACACATGCCTGCAGTCTTATAGAAAAGCATGTGTAAAATCCCTAGGATTCATATTGCAGGCCTTCATATGGTCCAGAAAAAAACAATGGGAAAGTAGTATGAATTGTAAAAACAGACTGCAATCAGCTATAAAAGCAGGATAATAAGACCTTGGCCATTAATGTATATATACCTACATGCATACATATATGTAAACACAAAAACATATACACACTCATATATAAGCAGTGAAAGTATAACATTATTAATTATAAGCATGCCTATACTTTTACCCAATTCATATCTTTCTTATTCCTGAGTGTACCTCAAGGTCAATTCTTCCCATACTGAGATTTTGAAATAGACTTTCAAGACTCCCTCAGAATAACTAATGCTGAACTTCTACTCTTAAATGTTGAACTTCTAACACAAGCTTCTCCCTCTTCATTTGTTAAAACGCATATAACTCTTTTTTCTCAAAGCCAGATGCAAATAGATGAAATTGGTTATATAGTCCAAAGTTGCAGGAAAATTTAAGCATGCTATAAAAATTCTCCTCATTGTATTACATCTTATGAAAATAAAATTTGTCAGTGATATCTATTTAAGCTAACTGAACCCAAGAGGCTTTATGTAGTAGATATAAGGGGATTTATTTTATATAAAAGTTCTTCATTTACAGACCAGTTCCATCTATGTCACTATAGAAGAGCAAAGCTGGGAGAAGGAAGACTGTGTGCTTTTCTAGTATTCAATATCCTGGTTCACTGAGAGGGCTACAAGTGTAACCTGGGGAGTACTCCAAGAGGTACCCCCTCTCCAATTGAAGGGATCAAAGCAGGTGCACAAGCACTATGGGAGGTATAGGGACTCTCCTCCTCCTATAGAGCAGAGCCAGACCACCAGTGGGGACTTAACCATATACCTTTTAATACTGGGAACATAACAGGCATAAATCAGAGGGTTTAGTGGACACTACAATGTCCCAAGGAGGCAGTATTCAACAAAGGTTAGACACTTACAATCATTGACAAAAACCAGGGTTAACAAAATATAAAACACAAACAGCAGAACAAACAATACAGGTTGGTGAAATATAAAAAGGCAGAAAATGCTAAACGTCAAGGAAATATAGGGCCTTGGTACCTAGAGGGGAAACACAATAGCCCCTTTCCACTGCAAGAAGATTTACTTCTTGTTATCACACTCACCCCAGCTAGGGCTTGAACCCAGATCTCCCATGTGGTAGGCAGGAACACTGCCACACAACCACCACTGCTCTAGCCTGCTAGGGCTCTTGACCTTCCCAGAGCCCCAGCCTCATGTCAAGCTGCCTGGCTTCTGATTGGAGGAGCTGGAAGCAGAGCTGGGAACCTCTCAGGTCACTGCTCAGATCCTTCCTGGAGCAGGGGGAGCTTCTCCTGATGGCTGCAGCTTCTGGTAGGGGATCCTGGAGCCCAGTGGGGAGCCTCTCCTGCTGGCCGCACACCGAGCTGCTGAGGGTCCCACTGTTGCCTGCAGGTCCTGCTCTTTCAGGCTTTTCTGGGGCATTGCTCCTGCCCCGCTGGCTCAGCTCTTGCCAGCTCTGTGAAGCTTCTTCCTTGTTGTCCCTCACTGGTCTCTTACCAGATTGGTGAGGAAAAGGAATCCCAAGTCCTCCAATCATCTTTTGCTCTTTCAAAACCCCTGGGCTAGGTCACTGCCAGCTAGCCCGCCACACAAGCTAAATTGAGAACAGCCATGGAAAAACAGATACTCTCTGAAATGATCTTTTGCAACATGTACAGTTCTTTGAAACTCCATTACAACCATGGGGTTTAACCACAGTAAGGGCAAATCTGACTTCTCTGACTCTGTTTTTTTTTTAAAGCAGGCTCCTTAAGGTTATTTTTTTGTAAGCAAATGCTCCTGCAATTCCTTTCATCTTTTAAGGCACAGGCTATCTTTGAGAGTCACAACCTCTTCTCCAAGAACCCTACTAACAGTTTGGTAAGGATCTTCAATTATTATTAGACCAAACAAAAATATATTTGATCAACACACAAACTATCTGGAAAATCACTTGGTTTTGATAATGTCACCCAACATCTCTTTTTGTTTCCTCCTCTGAACTTCTGTCTGGGGATGCTCTTGCCTAAACAGCACAAGACAAACCCAAACTTTTGGGATTTTGCAATTGCTGCTTTTTGGGGGTGGAAATCCATATAACAGCAAGATGACTTGATGCTGTGAGAAAATGAGAAACACTTTTAGGTACAATGTCATCATAAAATTGAGCTTGTTAGAAAATTGTCTTCCTATTGCTAGTCTGCTGCAAGTATCCTCATCCAAGGAAATACTGGCAAGGGTAGGGAGGCATTCAAAATAGCTGACTGAACGCATTTTACCTCAAATATTATAGCAGCAGCTAGAAACTGAAGCTTTTTTTTTTGTAACTTGTTAGACAGAAGTAGAGCTCCAGGAATTAATACTCTAGGATTCCTCTGTACTGTTGCTGGTGCCTCTCATTTAATAAATGATAAATGTGCTGTCTCTTGACAGTGGCCTGACATTTTTGGCTCTTCCTATGGTCGCTGAGATCAGTGATGAGATTAAGTGAATACTTGGGATGAAGACTTGAGGAAAGGAGCCATACATGTGCAAGGGATATTCTTATAAGATAGGTCACTGCAGGTGTATTCATTCTTAATAGATCAACATTTCATTTTATGGTTTAGTGCTTTTATTTTAGGCCTGTACTCACTCTCTCCCACTCATTTAAGGTGTGGACTTCAAGCTTTATTCCACAGAGTAACTGCCTTCAAAAGGGATCCTTGTGATCATATTATTATGCTTCCACCAGATAGGTGAACTGCACAAACATGCTCATAGCATAGAACTAGGGGCTGTGGTACTTGGGATGTGGATGGGTCTGTTGTAGAGATAGAACTAGGTTCTCTGAGGGCTTTTTTCCCTGTTCATTGAAGACCAAGGCTTCATTGGGAGTTTCTCATTTAACCGTGTAGAACAGCTCTTGAGGGCAAGGTGGGACATGATTAGATATCCATTGCCATATATATTAGGGCTGTGAGAAATTTTCCCAGCTGTTTTGTTTTGATGCTGTTTGGACTCGTTTCAAGCTCCAAACAGTAAAATCGAAATGAAACAAAAGGCTTTGAAAGAGCCTTGAAACAAAATGAGGGCTGTCAAAACATTTTGAAAGTTTCGAAATGTTTCAAGTTTCAAAGCTGGGCTTGCTTGCAGCTAAAGAGAAACTAAGGAGAGGGAAGGGGAAGAGTGGGAAGGACTGCAAAATGGGATACGAGGAGGACAAAATTGAGGCACTGTCGATTAGGATACATGGAGGTTGTGGGGAAAGGGACTTGGTGGTGGGGGTCTACTACAGACCACCACACCAAGAAGAAAAGCTAAACTTGGAATTCTTGAGGCGGCTCCCAGAGGCCGTACAGTCTAGGGATGTGGTTGTCATGGGAGACCTAAACTACCCTGATATCTGCTGGGAGGAGCAGTCACTCAAATCCAACCATTCATGTAGGTTCTTAACCTGCTTGTAGGACCTTCACCTAACACAGGAGGTATATGGTCCCACTAGGGGGAATGTCTTACTGAACATGGTGTTGGCTATGGTGGAGTGTGCCTGCCTCCTCTCGATGGTTCGCTCTCACACTGCCTTTGCCCAAGCCGCTAACCTTGCTCACCAGGGACTTTTGTGCAGACCTCAGAGGGTACTTTGGTTACCTTCAGGGTGACCCCCAAAATCACCTGCCATGACTTTGTGAAGGGGGTCCCCTTTGAAGATGCCTCTAGAGCTGTCACGTGTCATGGCGGACATTCACAGGGCTCCAACCTTCCCTATTCCCTGACCATGCACAAACTTTGAGACGGGCCTCTGAATCTTTTGCGGCTATCCCCTGCTATCTTCCCCAGTCCCCGCAACTCCTCCTGCAGGTGACCACCCGGGGTTCTGGCTGGACCTGGAGGGTCTGGTGACTCTCGACCTTTGGGCTTGTCTTCTTTGATGCCCTGAACCTTCTATGTCTGAAGCCGTTGGCCCTCACTGCATTCTCTTGTAGTTCCTTTCTCACTGTTGGACGAAGCCCCAGCTACTCTAGCCTGGTGCTAAGAGCTCCGCTAATCTGCTCTCGCCAGGGAACTAAAATAGACAAACCATAAAAGGGGAACACAAACAATACCCTCACCACAAACCCCCTACCCTAAGGTGACCCAATGTGAAACAGATTAATGAAACAATGCGACTACCGGGGAGCGAGAGCAAAAAGGAAGAGGAGCACCCACGGGGAGAGTCCCATGCTCTCCTAGCTCCTAATGCCCCTAAGCTAGTGTGCCCTCTAGGTCAGGGTCCGTGCCTTCACCTCAGCTGGGGTCTCTTTCCCCTTCCCTCCAGGATCCGCCTCCACCCTGGAGCTGCAGCACCCATTGCCTTTGATGGGAGCTCCCTCACTGGCTTTCACTGTAGCTGCTGCTGACTTCTCTGGTGGTTCCGTTGATTCCCCATCAGTCTTCTCCAGCACGTGGATCCCTCACAGCTCCTGCTGCCTCAGCCTCCGCCAGCCTCCCTGCTGGCTCCTTCAGTCCCTGCCTTCTCTGGCTTGGAGACTTCCTATGGCTCTGGCTGCTGTCGCTGCTGCTGGTCTCCCTGTCGGCTCTTCCA
>NW_017728994.1:67200593-67200914 GCF_001723915.1 Gavialis gangeticus | reverse complement strand
TACTGAACAAGGAGGAGCAATTAGTGACAGAGAGGGGGGACAAGGCTGAACTATTCCATGATTTTTTGCCTCAATGTTCCTGAACAGGGATCAAGATAAGTCTCCTAATGGGTTCTTAGATGGGCATCAGAGGGACACCAACTTACCAACTGTTGATGCTGACTTGGTGCAGACTGGATGTGTTCAAATCAACAGGCCCAGATGAGCTGCATCTGAGGGTACTGAAGGAATTGACTGGTGTCATAGCAGAACCACTGGCACAGCTGTTTGAGTGCTCGTGGTGCTTGGGTCAGGTCCCGGAGGACTGGAAAAGGGCCAGAT
>NW_017728994.1:67181791-67195593 GCF_001723915.1 Gavialis gangeticus | reverse complement strand
TTTTTGTAACTTGTTAGACAGAAGTAGAGCTCCAGGAATTAATACTCTAGGATTCCTCTGTACTGTTGCTGGTGCCTCTCATTTAATAAATGATAAATGTGCTGTCTCTTGACAGTGGCCTGACATTTTTGGCTCTTCCTATGGTCGCTGAGATCAGTGATGAGATTAAGTGAATACTTGGGATGAAGACTTGAGGAAAGGAGCCATACATGTGCAAGGGATATTCTTATAAGATAGGTCACTGCAGGTGTATTCATTCTTAATAGATCAACATTTCATTTTATGGTTTAGTGCTTTTATTTTAGGCCTGTACTCACTCTCTCCCACTCATTTAAGGTGTGGACTTCAAGCTTTATTCCACAGAGTAACTGCCTTCAAAAGGGATCCTTGTGATCATATTATTATGCTTCCACCAGATAGGTGAACTGCACAAACATGCTCATAGCATAGAACTAGGGGCTGTGGTACTTGGGATGTGGATGGGTCTGTTGTAGAGATAGAACTAGGTTCTCTGAGGGCTTTTTTCCCTGTTCATTGAAGACCAAGGCTTCATTGGGAGTTTCTCATTTAACCGTGTAGAACAGCTCTTGAGGGCAAGGTGGGACATGATTAGATATCCATTGCCATATATATTAGGGCTGTGAGAAATTTTCCCAGCTGTTTTGTTTTGATGCTGTTTGGACTCGTTTCAAGCTCCAAACAGTAAAATCGAAATGAAACAAAAGGCTTTGAAAGAGCCTTGAAACAAAATGAGGGCTGTCAAAACATTTTGAAAGTTTCGAAATGTTTCAAGTTTCAAAGCTGGGCTTGCTTGCAGCTAAAGAGAAACTAAGGAGAGGGAAGGGGAAGAGTGGGAAGGACTGCAAAATGGGATACGAGGAGGACAAAATTGAGGCACTGTCGATTAGGATACATGGAGGTTGTGGGGAAAGGGACTTGGTGGTGGGGGTCTACTACAGACCACCACACCAAGAAGAAAAGCTAAACTTGGAATTCTTGAGGCGGCTCCCAGAGGCCGTACAGTCTAGGGATGTGGTTGTCATGGGAGACCTAAACTACCCTGATATCTGCTGGGAGGAGCAGTCACTCAAATCCAACCATTCATGTAGGTTCTTAACCTGCTTGTAGGACCTTCACCTAACACAGGAGGTATATGGTCCCACTAGGGGGAATGTCTTACTGAACATGGTGTTGGCTATGGTGGAGTGTGCCTGCCTCCTCTCGATGGTTCGCTCTCACACTGCCTTTGCCCAAGCCGCTAACCTTGCTCACCAGGGACTTTTGTGCAGACCTCAGAGGGTACTTTGGTTACCTTCAGGGTGACCCCCAAAATCACCTGCCATGACTTTGTGAAGGGGGTCCCCTTTGAAGATGCCTCTAGAGCTGTCACGTGTCATGGCGGACATTCACAGGGCTCCAACCTTCCCTATTCCCTGACCATGCACAAACTTTGAGACGGGCCTCTGAATCTTTTGCGGCTATCCCCTGCTATCTTCCCCAGTCCCCGCAACTCCTCCTGCAGGTGACCACCCGGGGTTCTGGCTGGACCTGGAGGGTCTGGTGACTCTCGACCTTTGGGCTTGTCTTCTTTGATGCCCTGAACCTTCTATGTCTGAAGCCGTTGGCCCTCACTGCATTCTCTTGTAGTTCCTTTCTCACTGTTGGACGAAGCCCCAGCTACTCTAGCCTGGTGCTAAGAGCTCCGCTAATCTGCTCTCGCCAGGGAACTAAAATAGACAAACCATAAAAGGGGAACACAAACAATACCCTCACCACAAACCCCCTACCCTAAGGTGACCCAATGTGAAACAGATTAATGAAACAATGCGACTACCGGGGAGCGAGAGCAAAAAGGAAGAGGAGCACCCACGGGGAGAGTCCCATGCTCTCCTAGCTCCTAATGCCCCTAAGCTAGTGTGCCCTCTAGGTCAGGGTCCGTGCCTTCACCTCAGCTGGGGTCTCTTTCCCCTTCCCTCCAGGATCCGCCTCCACCCTGGAGCTGCAGCACCCATTGCCTTTGATGGGAGCTCCCTCACTGGCTTTCACTGTAGCTGCTGCTGACTTCTCTGGTGGTTCCGTTGATTCCCCATCAGTCTTCTCCAGCACGTGGATCCCTCACAGCTCCTGCTGCCTCAGCCTCCGCCAGCCTCCCTGCTGGCTCTTTCAGTCCCTGCCTTCTCTGGCTTGGAGACTTCCTATGGCTCTGGCTGCTGTCGCTGCTGCTGGTCTCCCTGTCGGCTCTTCCAATCCCTGCTGGTCTTCCCTGGCTCAGGGATCCCTTGCAGCTGCGGTCATTGCTGCCGCCGCTGCAGCAGCTGGACGATCTCTACCCTATGGTCTCCCGCTGCTCCTCTGGTCCTTAGCGTCCTGCCTCCTGTGCCATCGAGGCTGCTTTTTATCTTCACCGGGTGGCATCTCTTCATGATGTCACCCAGCCCCAGCTGGATATGGGCACAGCTGATAAACTGTGTGGGCAGTTTTCCACTGTGCACTTCCTCGCTCCTCCAGACCCCTGCAACAGGTAAGTTTTTTCCCCCTTTCACCTTGGTTTGGGATTTGCCTCTGAACAAGGCTTCTCCCTTTTCTGGTCCTGTGCCCCTGAGACAGGGAGGACCTGGTAGGGGAGCTGCAGATTCATGGTCACCTTGGGAAAAGTGACCACCAATCAATTGAATTCACCATACAGCATAGGGTAGGTAAGATAACTAGTAGGGTGGAAGTGCTTGACTTTAGGAAGGCTAACTTCAGTGTGCTTAGGAGTCTAGTCAATGATGCACTGCAGGAGAAGACTATTGGTGAGATGGGAGTTCAGGAAGGGTGATAGTTCTTAAAGGAAGCACAGAGGGAGACTATCCCAGCATGAGGGAAAAGGGGGAAAGGAGCCAAAAAAGTCCTTGGCTAAACAGGGAAATCCAGGGGAGACTAAGGGCAAAAAAGAAGGCATATAGGTGGTGGAAGCAGGGGGAAGCTACCAAGAAGGAGTATACCTACTTGGCCCGCACTTGCAGGGAGGCAGTTAGAAAGGCCAAAGCAACTACAGAGTTGAGGCTGGCAACACATATTAAAGACAATAAAAAGTCTTTTTTTACTTATGTAGGGAGTAAAAGGAAGGTGCAGGGCAGCATAGGACCCTTACTGAACAAGGAGGAGCAATTAGTGACAGAGAGGGGGGACAAGGCTGAACTATTCCATGATTTTTTGCCTCAATGTTCCTGAACAGGGATCAAGATAAGTCTCCTAATGGGTTCTTAGATGGGCATCAGAGGGACACCAACTTACCAACTGTTGATGCTGACTTGGTGCAGACTGGATGTGTTCAAATCAACAGGCCCAGATGAGCTGCATCTGAGGGTACTGAAGGAATTGACTGGTGTCATAGCAGAACCACTGGCACAGCTGTTTGAGTGCTCGTGGTGCTTGGGTCAGGTCCCGGAGGACTGGAAAAGGGCCAGATGTGGTCCCTATTTTCAAGAAGGGGAGGAAGGAGGATCTGAGTAATTATAGGTCAGTCAGTCTCCTTCCATCCTTGGAAAGGTCTTTGAAAAGATTATGAAGGATCATATTTGTGGCAGTCCAATGGGAAAAATAATGCTGCAGGGAAACCAGCATGGATTTGTAGCAGGTAGATCATGCCTGACCAATCTGGTTCCATTTTATGATAGGGTCACAAAATGCTTAGATGCAGAGTAGAGGTGTATGTCGTTTTCTTTGACTTTAGCAAGGCCTTCAATATGGTATCTTATCTTATTCTCATATACAAATTAAGAGGCTGTGACATAGATGTTTACACGGTCTGGTGGGTGGCAAATTGACTTAGTGGTCACATCCGGAAAGTGGTAGTAGATGGGTCAGTATCAACTTGGAAGGATGTGGGTAGTGGGATCCTGCAGGATTCCGTCCTTGGACCTGTACTCTTCAATATCTTCATCAGTTACTTGGACATGGGTATGATGTGTACTCTGTCCAAGTTTGTGGATAATACTAAATTGTGGGGTGAAATGCACGCTCCGGAGGGTAGGGAACGATTGCAGGCAGACCTGGAGAGTTTAGAAAAGTGGGCAGTACACAATAGGATGCAGTACAACAAGGACAAGTGCAGAGTGCTGCACCTAGGGTGCAAAAATATCCAGCACATCTACTGGCTGGGAAGTGACCCTCTCAGCAGCACAGAAGTGGAAAGGGATCTTGGAGTCATAGTGGACTCCAAGATGAACATGAGTTGTCAGTGTGATGAAATCATCAGCAAAGCTAACTGCACTTTATCATGCATCAGCAGATGCGTGACAAATAGAACCAAGGAGGTGATGCTTCTCCTCTATGTGGCATTGGTCAGACTGCAGTTGGAGTACTGCGTCCAGTTTTGGGTGCCGTACTTCAAGAAGGATGGTGATAGACTTGAAAGTGTCCAGAGGAGGGCCACTCATATGGTTAGGGGCTTACAGAACAAGCCGCATGAAGAGAGACTGAAGGACCTGGACCTCTTCAGCCTCTGCAAGAGAAAGCTGAGAGGTGATCTTGTGGCCGCCTACAAATTCATTAGCGGGACACAGCAAGGGATCAAAGATGCTTTGTTCACCAGGATGCCTCTTGGGATAACAAAGAAAACTGGTCACAAACTGACAGAGAGCAGATTTAGGCTAGATATCAGGAAAAACTTGTTCACAGTAAGAGTGGCCAAAATTTGGAATAGGCTTCCAAGGGAGGTGGTGCTCTCCTACCTTGGGGGTCTTTAAGAGAAGGCTGGATAGGCATCTGGCTGGGGTCATCTGACCCCAGCACTCTTTCCTGCCTAAGCAGGGGGTTGGACTCGATGATCTGTTGAGGTCCCTTCCGACCCTAGCTCTATGAATCTGTGCTCTGATATTGACATGTGTAGCTGGCCAGTGACTGTGATCCTTCCCTGAGGTCCCTTCTAATCCCAGTGCTCTGAGGGAGGGACAGAAAAACAGCATAAAAATCATTGTTTGAACTGAGCTTTCCCTGTGCCTTCACACTTATAAGTGACACAAGATTTGCTCTGAACAGTTTGCGGTAGAGTTTCCCAGAAGCCCCTGCACCTACCTCCTTGAAACTTGGCAGGCTTCATGGCATCAGCAGGGGCTACCATCCCTGCAGTTTTTACTCCACTGCACCTTAACATACACACAAAGTCACACATCACAAGTTTTGCTTGTTATCAGCCTGAGGTGCAGTTTCCCAGAAACCCCTGCCCCTATCTCCTTAAAGCTTGGCAGGCTTCATGGCCTCAGAAGGGGCTACCATCCCTCCAAATCACGCAAGAAATGACAAAGTAATAGGCAGTTTTGTGCTTCCCCATTATAACCTATGGGCAAAATGTCGAAACAGCATCAAAACAGCGAAACAGTTTCTACGAAACAAAATGGAACTGTGCTTTCAAATTGAAACAAAACTTGAAACAAAACACTGTCCTGGCAAAATGGTGAAACGAGAATTGAAACAAAATGGTGCTTTTTCGTACAGCCCTATAATATTCTCTGGTATTTCTACCTTGGTTTATGGGCATGTGAGTGCTTGTGCATACAGGACTGAGGTTACTGTAGTCTTGCAGCTGGAGGGGTATGTGTAGGGCAACTTCTCACTTCCTCCCCTACAAGTGTACTTTCATAGATTTCATAGATGCTTAGGGTCAGAAGGGACCTTAGTAGATCATTGAGTCTGACCCCTTGCCTTGGGGAGGAAAGAGTGCTGGGGTCAGGAGACCCCAGCCAGGTGGTTGTCCGGTCTCCTCTTAAAGACCTCCGAGGTAGGGGAGAGCACCACCTCCCTTGGAAGCCCATTCCAGATTCTGGTAACCCTTACCATAAAGAAGTTTTTCCTGATGTCTAATCTAAATCTACTCTCTAGCAGTTTGTGGCTGTTGTTTCTAGTAACTCCAAGGGGTGCCCTGGTGACCAAAGCATTTCCTATTCCTTGCTGTCACCTCCTGATGAATTTGTAGATGGCCATTAGATCCCCTCTCAGCCTTCTCTTGTGGAGGCTGAAGAGAGCCAGGTCCCTTAATCTCTCCTTGTGGGACCTTACCTACGGGCCCCTAACCATCCGAATAACACTCCTCTGGACCCTCAAGGTTTTCCACATCCCTCTTGAAGTGCGGCACCTAAAACTGAATGCAGTCCTCCAGCTATGGCCCTACCAATGCCACATAGAGGGGAAGTATCACCTCCCTGAACCTGTTCACGATGCACCTGCTAATGCATGATAGAGTGCGGTTAGCTTTACTGAACACTTCATCACATTGACGACTCATGTTCATCTTGGAGTTGACTATGATGCTGAGATCCCTGTCTGCTACTATGCTGCTTAGGAAGTCATCTCCCAGTCTGTAAGTGTGTTGGAGATTCCCTTTCCCTAGGTGCAGTATCTTGCACTTAACTTCGTTAAACTGCATCCTATTCTACCCTGCCCACTTTTCCAACCTGTTCAAATCTGCCTAAATCTGTTCCCTCCCTGCTAGTGTTTGCCTCATAATTTGGTGTCATTCACAAATTTGGACAGAGTTCAGAGTTTGGTCAGAGCTCTCCATGCCCTCATCCAGGTTACTGATGAAGATATTGAACAGCACTGGTCCAAGGAGTGAACCTTGGGGAACTCCGTTGCCCACATCTTTCCAGGTTGATACTGACCCATCCACCACCATTTTCTGGGTGCATCCCTTAAGATAATTTGCCACCCACTTGACCATGTAATCATCTATGTCACAGCCACTTAGTTTATTTATGAGAATGGGATGACATACCGTATTGAAGGCCTTTTTAAAATTCAAGTAAATTATGTTGACCTTGATCCCTGTGTCTAAGTATTTTGTGAACTGGTCATAAAAAGAAACAAGACTAGTCAGGCAGGATCTGCCTGCTATGAACCTGTGCTGGTTGCCCTTCAGCATTATTTTTTCCTGTTGGACTCCCACAAATGTAATCCTTAATAATTTTTTCAAAGGTTTTCCCAAGATAGAGGTGAGACTAACTGGCCTATAGTTACCAAGATCCTCCTTCCTCCCCTTGAAAATAGGGACCACACTGGCCCTTTTCCAGTCCTCTGGCACCTGTCCTGAGCACCACGAGTACTCAAACAGTCGTGCCAGTGGTTCTGCTATGACACTGGCCAATTCCTTCAGCACTCTTGGATGAAGATCATCTGGGTCTTCTGCCGTAAACACATTCAGCATCTCCAAGTGTCCCTTCACTAGGTCAGCGGTAACTGTTGGTAGGTTGGTGTCCCTCCTGTGCCTGTCTATAGTCCAAATGGGAGATTTGTCTTGATCTGTGTTCAAGAATACAGAGGCAAAAAACTCATTACTTTGTTCATTACTCAACTCTAGTAATTCAGCCTGCACAGCTTGGGAATATATGCATATATAGAAGCATGAGGCATATCCTGTAAAAGGCTGAATCCACTCATTTTAAAGATGTTTAGTCCATGACAAAGCGATTCATTTTACTAAAGATGAAGGAGATCATAATTTAGGGGTGTGCAAAGCAGGCCCTATTCAATTTGGATTTGGATTCAGCCTGAATCAGGTACAGTGGTTCAATTTGTTAATTCAGATCACTGTTCCTGATTCAATTTGGCTGAATCCGAATCTGAAGATTCAATGCTGATTCAGAGAATCAGTGATTTGGACATAGACATAGCTTTAAAAGATTTTCTGTACTCCCTTGAGGTAGTAGGTGTAGCTTGTGATGGCTGCAATGCTGGGGTGCATAGAGCATCCCAAGGGAGTGTAAGGGAGCCCTCCACATGCTCAGTGGTGAACCTGGAAGTGGACCAGAAGTTCTTCCAGTCCACTTCTGGGTCTGCCAGGGAGCATGCTGGGCCCTCCCCCCAGCCCATCCCCAGCTCAGCAATCAGCCATGGGGGGACCCTGGGTGCCCCCTGCAGACCCAGAAGGCACCAGGCACCGAGCTAGGGTGGCTGCAGGGGGTCCCCAGCGTGCCCTCTGGTGGACCTGGAAGTGGACTGGAAATGCTTCTGGTCTGCTGCTGAGCATGCTGGGGAGCCCCCCGTGCTTCTGTGGGACACTCCATGTGCCCCAGCATTGCAGCATTCATGAGCCCCTGCTACCTAGAGGTATGTAGTAAAATCATTTAAAGCTGTGTCTACGTCCGAATCCCCAAATCTTTCCGATTCTATTCGGAGGGTTCCAATTCGATTTGGAGAGATTAAAGGGTCCTCTGTTTCAACTCAGATTTGGAGATTCAGCCCCCCAATTGGGCCAAATCTCTACCAAATCAAACTAGGGACCGAAGCTTCACATAGCCCTATTGTAAATATGAAGAAAGGAGAGAAGAGGGTCACCTGCAAAATCTAAACTCACAAAAGCTAGTGATCTTAAAACAGTGCCTTGTGAAATAAATGGCATTGCACAGGACCTTGACCATTATCAGACACGGCAGTCAAATACCATGTATATACCCAATAAGATTTGGAAATCCCTGCATGTGATGCATACCACTCTGTTCCTATTTAATATTCCTCATTGGCATTATGCTACAGATGATCTTTAAATGGAAATTTAATTGGTGAAATGTCAATTAAAGAAAAGAGAAACAAATTAATAGTCGAACTCAGGGGTTCACTGGCATGGCAAAAGGCACTCAAAGCTGAAACGGGTTTCTGAGGAACAGCACAATGGTTGCCCTTATTTTCTGTGTTTGCATTTTATCTGCATCATCACCCTCCTGTGAGTCCAGTTTAACAGGACTCCTCTATGAATTAGTTTAACAGGCCAGAACCTCCTGAAGAAACTTCACAAGTTGTAGCTAGTTGTTGTTTTTTTGTTTTGTTTGATAATTTTCCACTGTTTCTAGCTCCAGCATGTCAGTATCTCAAGTCTTTCAGAAGACATCACTGGACAGGTTTAATCACAGTGCATGCATGCAGTTACCATACAAACAGCAACAGTATGTGGAATTAGTTTCATTCTTGGACTCAGAAAGCCAAAATAAAGGCAAACTTTTTTCTTATCTTTAATTACAAAACCTGCTAAAATCAGTCTTCTGACTGTAACTGTAATCAGAATCTGGGCCAAAAATGTTGCAAAAACAAATAATTTTTTAAAGCAGAATTTGATGTGCACTGCAGTATTACATAGGAAATGCATCAGCATTTCCTATGTATTTTGTGTCTTGGAACTGATGAGATAGCAGCTGATGTAAAATGTGACAACATTTTTTCCAGGTTTTGTCTTCAGAGTAGTCAAAAATAACTTTTTTTGAAAAGAAAAAAACAAAACTCAACAAAACTCAGGCTTGCAGGTAAATAGAGTCTACAGCTTGTAGTTATAAGGAAATTCAATTTGCATGTTAAACCACATGCAGTGTGAGATCTGAACTTTTCAGCACCCCAAGCAGTATTGTGGTTAACTTTCTAGGCATCAGTACCCAGACAGAGGTGCACATGGACATTATGTGTGTGAACATATAATTTTGACATGCGTCCAAGGTGCCAGATTTTCCAGTCTGAAAGTAATCTGCTATACAAGTGAGGGGGAAGTGTTTGTGGAGTTTGAGGAGCATAAGGGCATGACTGAAATTGAATCCTGCTGGCAGTGTGTGTACTCAGTCTGTGAATCAAGTATATCAAAATGTTGGAACTCTGTAATAAAGTAATCTGATCTTCCTAAATAATTCCAAAGGGGTCACAAAAGTCCTCTGAGTTGGTAAAAAATCTTAAAGTTCCTTCTGAGTCATCTGGAAGGTATGAATGACATCAACTAATGCTGTTGCTATTGACCTGCTTAGACTGGATGTGGAATTTGAAAAAATGTTGCTTTAAAAAAAATATTGTGCTGGACCTGTGTGTGCAAACTCTGTTTATCTCTCAAGGTTAACATTATGCCCTGATGCCCCAGGTTTCACTGGGAACTTTATTCCTTATTTATAGCCATAGAATTATAAAGGGACACAAGTGCTCATGTCTCAGGCCATTAAATATCTTATGGATTGCTGGTGACTGGTTGTAAAATAGTGGAAGCATAAACTAATAAACTGGTGACAACCTCAAACTCATAGCATCTGCATGTATTTACTTAATTAAAAACAAGAAAAAGAAATAATGCATCACAGATAAGTAGCAGTAATGGAGGGATGCCCTCCTTATTGGCTGGCACAGCCTGTTGTTCACAAAGGAAGTCGCCTTCTTATCTGTCTTGCTCTTTTTTATTCATTGTTTCTTATCTTCCAGGCAGTTTGCAGCGAACATTTTCTTTTCCGCAAGATACAATTTGGGACATATAAATCATATAGTGCAGGAAGACTTAAGATGGTTTCTGGCTAGAATAAGGAGTGCTGTTGTCTTGTGTCTAGATCCAGGAAGTGCAATTGTCTCAGAAGTATATTGCTGAAACCTAGAACCACCGCATTAATTAACTCCCGATTTCCAATTTCTCTGTAGCTAACAGCTCTCTGTTTTCTCAGGATTATCCCTGCAATCTGCAGACTCCATTTTCTTTACCTTCAACTCCTCTGTCCCTTTTGCACTTTACAACTTTACTTCTTCCTCCCTGTTCTGCATGTCCTGATAATCCTACCTACTCTGCCTTGCTAGCTGTTGGGATTTCTTAAAGGACCTTCTGCTAATGTGGAATTGGAATTCCAACCAAATACTTGAAAATAGAAATAATAATCATTTCTTTCTTAACCTTTCCAAGCTGTGGATGAAGTGGTTTTGTTTTTTTCTCTCTCTCTTTTATGCAGCATCAGATATCAATTTTCAGATCTATGAGTCGCTGTCTGGTACTATCGCTCAATGTGTGGAATCCATCTACCCCATTTCTTTCTAGGCATTTGTAAATATTTCAGCTTTTGATTAAGCGTTGTGCTGTTTGTTGGACACTGCCTTCACATGGGGGACTGTCCAAGATGTTCATTTTTTGAAGGGTTGTTTTGAAGCATCCGTATCCAGATCTCAGGTTGTTCAGCTTGGCCCACGCTTCTATGTCAAGGCCATGTCCAGTGGGGGACTCGTTTGGTGTTGGTATAAAATGCTCTAGGAATTTCTCTGATCTTTCCCAGTGGTCAGCCCACTCAACTGCTGCCCACAGGTTTGGCATTCAACACAACATATTTTCAACTGAAATCAGTGGAAATTGGGGCTGCCTGTACACATGCTCGTTGGCACTCAAATTAGAAGATGTTGGAGCAGACTCGATGAATCAAGTCTGCTCCAGGTTTTAATTAGAATGCTGCCACGTTGCCACAGCGTCATGTGTATTAAGCCCTCATTGAATGACGTTTAATTAGAATGGCTGTCCCGGAGTCTAATTAAAAAGCAATGCCCCCCCCCTCCCCTCCAAGCATATGTATAGGTAGCCTTTGTGATTAAGTACTTTCATACATCTGGCCCTGTGTGACTTGCTTGTAGAGAAGGAGAAAGCCCGTGGCAGATGAGGGCATTAAACCTGGGGCAACCATATTACAGTACCTTAATCACTGGACTATGCTTCTTCTAAAGCTCTGGATATTACTTGTCTAATATTTTAGTTTATTTTCCATTGTGAGTTGTGTATTTCATCCCCCTGGTCCTCTTAATTTGAAGTAAGGCTTAAATACGGATTCACATTGCTGGTTTTATATCCTTCATTTATAGAGGTTGACTCTATTCAGAAGTAAAGCCTCCTCATGAGCATAACTTTTCCGTCTCTGTTATAAATACCAGAATTTTTCACAGGCATTGGTTTCTCTACAAAGAGACCAGTTCTTGCTATATGCAGTGAGAAATTCCTGTGGTGGTGTCTCAAAGTGTCAGCACATGTGGACAGCTCTCTGTGTACATATTTTTACTGTTTCTATTTTCAGAATGATTTAAGGCTTTGGGGAAAACACTTACAAAAGGGGAAAAAGCCCCCTCCCCCATCCCCAACTCTTAGTGATGGCTGTAATTGGTCAGCTTCGTTGCATAATTGTCGATCTCAATCTGCACTAGAGCAATTAGACCCAAAAGTCAAAAGAAAAGAGACAGATGTTTCAAACCTGTACACTTGAGACACTGCCTTTGATTGAGATAATTTAGCATATGAAATGAAACTGTTTACAGTTTGTGCTGGAATTTAATTTTTGAGGTAAAAAGTCTGCTTCATAGAAATGAGTTATCTTGAAAAGGAACAAATAGCTTGAAAAAACTTGCAAGATAAAAAGCCCAGTTAAGTAAAAAATTAATGAGTTTTACACTCTGCAGAATTTAAGCCTAGGCTAGCAACAAAAAAGGCCATTAGAGTATATGATAAACTATTAATGCACAGAAAGATAAAAACAGAAAAAAATCCATCCTTTTCATCTGTTTCTATAATGACAATGATGTTCAGAGATGAAAGATCTGAATAAACTTAAGAAAAAAATAGAATACTAAAAAAGGCCTTAAGATCAGCTTGAAAAGTCATGGTATTTGGAGTTTTTAAACTTGGTATTTAGAATATTTTATTTCTTAATATTGTAATCAGTGGAGCTACACTAATTTATACCAGCTGAGGATCTGGGCCTTATGAACTGTAATGAGCAATCCTACCATTCATTTACAGGAAGCAATCAAAGATGCCATAGGAAGATCAAGAAGGAACAAAGCCAGTTATTAGGAGAATAAGCCAGTTAAGGCTCAAGAGGATTGGGGAAGCGAAAGGTCAGATAACTAAGAAAAAATATGTAGGTCTTTTTTCTATTTTTTCTCCTCACCTCTCCAAAAAAGCATACTTTGCAGCAGCTGAAAACATTTCTGACCCAAAGGAAAATTCTAGGGAAAAGTTATAAGTGCTTCCACATAGGACTTGTTTAGTGAGCCTTGCTAGTCACAAGAATGGCACCGTAATATATTAAAGTATCTCTGAACTATTACAATAGAATTCATCAAGGGTCCAACTTCACAAAGTAATTGCATCATTACCCAGCCTAATATGAAAACAAAATAGAAATGTATCTTCACAAAAATATCTTAGTGTGTATGTTGTGTCTGATCTGTTGTGTTTTGGTATGGTAATCCAGTAACTTCGTTTTTTTATGTGAAACTTACAGTCTCGATTGTTCTCCCTTGGGCTGCTTAGAAAAAAATAATGAAATGCTGCCAAAATCAAGAAGGTAACTATGTTCAAAAATCTTTATTACATTAACTGACCAATATAAAGCCACCTTTTGGGACAGCCAATTATATCATAAACATTGACATTCGATATTGTGGAACACTGTTTGGACATCAATACAAGAAAGGCTAATAACACAGTGAACTTCTGCGTGAGAGCTGTATTAATCACTTTCCTACTTAAGTTGTCAAATGGAGTAATGCAATACAATGTTTTACTGTAATGTTATACATTGTGGTTCAATTTCCTTTCTCCTACTTTTTTATGATTTAAAGATAATTTATACGGATTTTTAAAAAATAAAATACTGTACTGAGTACTTTTCACATATGGTCAAAATTACTTACAGGTTTTTGAGATATAGCATTACACAACAATATATAAAAATCTCCCAGCTTCAATTTACCTGGAAAAATGAGAGTCCACAAACAATTGCTCCCAAACTGTGCTTCTCGTTTGTGGGACAGATGTATTTAACTGGGAAAATTTAAGTACGGGCCCAATACAAAGTCCCTCCAAGATTATGAACCATCTTTGGCTTGGCCCTTTCAGTCCACGTGTTCTGAGGTTCTATCCATATAATATGGCTAAAACTGGTATTTTACATCTGCCTTAACTACCAGGGCCATCATCAGCCTATGTCTCAGTTACTCATAGTTTCATAATTTCATGGTTGGTAGGGTTGGAAGAGACCTGAGCAGATCATCAAGTCCGA
>NW_017728994.1:67181533-67181780 GCF_001723915.1 Gavialis gangeticus | reverse complement strand
AAAATGACCCGTCCACCACCACTCTCTGGGTGCAACCCTCTAAGCAACTAGTGACCCTTTGACTGTGTAGGTGTTGACACCACAGTCCCCTAGTTATTTAATAAGAATAGGGTGAGAGACAGTGTCGAAGGCCTTCCTAAAGTCTAGAAAGACTACATCCATTGCTACACCTGCGTCTAAGGATTTTGTGACCTGGTCATAGAAAGCCACCAGGTTGGTCTGACAGGACCTGCCTCTAATGAACACG
>NW_017728994.1:67173422-67176533 GCF_001723915.1 Gavialis gangeticus | reverse complement strand
AAGCATAACATCCCCTGCTGGCCCCTCGCAGACATGCGCCAGGATAACTCTCTCAAAAAGCTTATCCAGGACCGAGGTAAGACTGACTGGCCTATAGTTTCCTGGGTCCTCCTTTCTCCCTTTTTTGAAAACGGGAACCACAGTGGCCCTTTTCCGTTCCTCTGGCACCATGCCAGAGCACCATCAGTGCTCGGAAAGCTGTGCCAGGGGTCCCGCTATGATCTCTGCTAGTTCCCTCAGCACTCTGGGGTGGAGATTGTCAGGACCTGCTGATTTAAATACGTCCAGTCCCCCTCCAGAAGTTCCCTGACTAGGTCCTTTCTGACCCTAGGCCTGGGTGCGCCTCCCCTGGGACCTATGGGGGTCCCAGTGGGGGGAGGGGTGACCCGGTCCCTGCTCAGAAAAATGGAGGCAAAGAAACTGTTAAATAAGTTAGCTTTGCTGTCTGGTGCGATGACCAGATTTTCTAGCGTGTCCTGCAGAGGCCCCACGTTACCCAGTACCTCCTTTTTACCCCCTATATATTTAAAAAAGGACTTCTTGTTGTCCTTGATCTGGGTAGCTAGTCCCAGTTCCATCTCCACCTTGGCCTTCCTGACGACCCCCTTACCACCCTCCTACTCACATCTCCTCTTCTCTAGGCGTCATGCTAGCCACACTGCCCTCATAGCAATGCTTCTCAGATGAGGTACTGTGGCACACTGGGGTGCTGCAAGATCCTTTGAAGAGTATGGTGAGGTGTGAGGAGATAAGCTCAGGATGTCCCTGCTTAGCTGCTCCTCTGCCCCCACTGCCTGGCCTCTCTGCAGCAGGTAAGCACTGTAATGAATAGGTTCATTTTTGAAATGGGGTGCCATTCAATTCATAATGGGGTGCCACTCAATTCATGGCATGGATGGGTGCCATGAACCTTAAAACATTGAGAAACACTTCTCTTGAGCCCATTCTAAGCCCTGATGCTAGGATCACTTTTTTGTTAACCATATCATTTCCTTCTTTGGATCCTATCTCTGACTAGAATTTATCCAGTACATCAAGCCCAAACTTCTTGTCTTTGCCTCTCATGTTTAGCTCACAACTATCTGATGTACTAACTGGGTTAGCCATTAGCCTGCAACCTCTTCCTCTGTTCTGCCAGATTTGTCCACCGTGATCATCTTGTCCATTTCTCTCTGTGCTTTTCTTCTATGCTGTTCCCCCATGTTAATATTCATAAAGACATTGTCCTAACCTCTTATAAATCCCTCCTCAAAAACTACCTCTGCTGTGATGCCTGCAAACCACTTCTGCCCGGCATTGGTTAGCCAACTGATGAGTCCCTTTATCAAACTCCTTCTTTCTGGGTGTGAACATATGATACATTTATGCCAGTGTAAAAATGGCATAGACACATAATAGATGGACCTACCCAACATAAGTCATTCCATGCTGGGGTAAAGTTAAAACTCAGAAAGTTAGGATTAACTATACATTGCTGTCACACTTACACTGTTATATGGGTTGTATGCCTGCAGATCTAACCAGTTTTGTTCTGGGGTAGCCATTCACTCAGTGAAAGGAAATTATTGATTGCTCTCCTGTCACTTAACAGCAAGGCCCTGAAATAATGCTTACTGTGGGCAACTACCTCTAGAGCGCTGGTTGTCCCTCTGCCCTGGACACCAACATAACTTACAGCAGTATAAATTTGTTGGGTGCCAACAATATTTTTGCTTCTTCATCCTTACAACTCCTCCTTCCACCCCATTTGTCTTTTTTTTCCCTCCAGCGATGTCCTTTTCAGCATTTGATTATGAGTTCTTGGGGCAGGGTCTTCTTCCTATGCATTTACACAGTATCTAACAATGAAATCTGGTTCTGAACTCAGTTCCTAGGTTCCACCATAACACCAACAACTAATATTAATATATTCATGCTTGAAACAGTGAGCAATGCTGTTATATTTACACCAAGTGTCAGGGGAAAGCATGGATAATTTTAAACATCTTTTAAAATATTTTGTTACGCTCATCTTGTCTATTAATGAAAAACCCAGATCTCTGCCAAAACTGTGAGTTCCTGCTACTGTAAGACAAAATGCCACTTCTTGCAATGCAAAGGACATCCCACAGCCTGCAACAACTCACACATCAAAGATAGGAGATAAAGATTGATGGATGCTATTTATTTCTTTTTATATAACTGAATGAAGCCACATCAATAGAAACCACTTACTTCTCAGTACCAAAGGATAAGCTTTTAAAAGTATGACATATGGAAATAAAAAACATCTGCAAAGGGTGAATTTTTGAGACCCAAGAAGAAAAAAGTCAGCATTTTAGCAAACACTATTATGCATTTCTATATTTTTACAAACAAAACCCCTCCTGCTTTTCTTGGACTTAGATTTCAATCAGGAATTTTGTCAGATGAAGGAGAAAAGGATTTATTTTCGTAGCTGTCTATAGCACTCCTCACAATAATATCTGATCACCTAATTAATTAAATCTCATAAATCCCCCTTGGACATAGGGAAGAATTACTTCCATTTTACAAAGGGAGAACTGAGGTGCAGGGAAAGCAATGTAGAATTATCCTAATATTATAAAAGACTTAGTCTGTCCGTCTGTCTGCCATAATGTTTTATTCACACTCTGATTGGCTGTATCGGCAGCCAATCAGAGTACTCTACACAGACAGAGACAGATGGAGGAACACCACCATAACAGTAGGGACTGAGCTCCTCTGGCCTCATCCCCCCTCCCCTGCTTCTTGTAGGTGGTGGGGATGGAGTGCCACCATAAAGGAGGGGACAGAGTGGGGGAGTAAGGCCAGGAACACTGGCCTTGACCCCGCAGGTCTGTTTCTTGGAGCCAGGGGTCAGTGCCCTCTCCCCCAACAACAGCTGGCAGGGAGGGAAGGTGGCAGGGAACAGGGGAGGAGGGGAGCTGGAAGGGGAGGGAGGGTACCAGTGGCTGTGCCCCACTGAAGCTGCAACCACTGCTGTCGGTACCAGCCCTGGCACCAGCCTGAAGCAGCAGGGGGCAAGGGGGGGAAAAGGTCCAGGCCTCAGCCCTGGCCCTGGCACGAAGTGGCGGGGGGGGGAGGGGGATGGCCTTGGCTAGAAAGGGA
>NW_017728994.1:67161928-67168422 GCF_001723915.1 Gavialis gangeticus | reverse complement strand
AACAGCTGGCAGGGAGGGAAGGTGGCAGGGAACAGGGGAGGAGGGGAGCTGGAAGGGGAGGGAGGGTACCAGTGGCTGTGCCCCACTGAAGCTGCAACCACTGCTGTCGGTACCAGCCCTGGCACCAGCCTGAAGCAGCAGGGGGCAAGGGGGGGAAAAGGTCCAGGCCTCAGCCCTGGCCCTGGCACGAAGTGGCGGGGGGGAGAGGGGTATGGCCTTGGCTAGAAAGGGAGGTGGGGAAGTGGCCCAGGCCCAGGCCCTGGTCCCAACCCCAGCCCTGGGCCAAAGCAGAAGGGGGAGGTGGGGAGCAGCCCCAGCCCAAGATGGGGGGGCCTGGATGCAGGCCTCTGTCCCTGCCCACCCCCTGTCATTCTCGATGGGCAATTTGCTAGTGGTTCTATAATGGGCACTGATAGACATGCAGCTTCATGGTCTAACTCATGGCAATTCGCAGAAAATGTCATGAGTTAAACTGACCCTCTTGACCCAACAGATGTTTGGTGTTGGGTCGGGAGGGTGGGGGATCAAATTCCATTTAGAGCTGATCTAGCCGAGGAGCTGCATGTCTGCAGTTTCTTTCCCTTAGCCCCACCCCACCCCCTATCCCTTCTCCAGTGCTGTCTGCACAATGGGAGAGGGAGATGGAAGTAGAGAGATCTCCGGCTGGGGTTTGCCCAGCCTGTGCTGGGGGTGGGGCGGCTTAGCACACAACTGGGGACTGTTAAGCGCTCTGCAGCCATGCATTTCTGTCAGGGTACAGCTGTAGAGCACTTTCAAGGGACTTATTGTGTGACAAATATAACTTCTGTCTGTACCCATAGAAGAGCTGGAAAAAGAACTCACATCTCCTGACTCTCAATCCTGTGTCTGAGGTGCCAGACTTCCTCCCTAAAAATAAGGCCAAGAAATTGTTTTATTTTGGGCTAACTGGATAATTAATAATGGAAATATTTTTAGACAAACTGAATGTGTAACATATTACTCATAATACTGTATGCTTTTAAAATAGTTAGTGTCTAATTACAGTAGGAGAAAAGAAGAAATACTAGATTCTTTCACAAAAGCCTGCTTTCTTTCAATTTACACCAAAACAATGTTCAGACCCTCAAGGAGCACAGCAAGGAACAAGATATATCTTGTTAATATAGTGTTTGGTATAATAAGTACTTTTTAACACCTGCTAAGACTTGTCTTCCTTACCATCTGCATCTGAACAGAACTTGCACAAGCTGCTACCATAGTTATTTGAAGAAATATCCATGCTTTACAACTGTCTCTGGTCTTACTGGCAAAAATATAATTAAAAACAAATGTCTTCCAGTTTGATCATTATGAAAATTTAGTCTATTTATGTTCTAATGTGTATTTATTTAATCACCAAGTAGACTCTAATGGGAGTCACTAAGTCATGTACAGAAGAGTGTAATCTATGATACTCAGAATCCTGGATCTTCCTATGGAATGTAGTCCATTTTTATTCATTTAATGAAAGACTATACAGAAATGTCAGCAACATGGTTATAACAATTTGAGCTTTGCTACTCAAAAGCATTAGGAGATAAAATTAGCCCTACTGTATGCTAAAACCACTTTGTGGCTTTAGCAGGTAAAGGCAAATTTAGCCCTAAGTGTTTAAGGGCAAAAACACTACTGTTTTTCTATGCAGGAGGCTTGAGATGGTGAGGGTGAAAAAGACTGCAATGCTCATACTTTGTTGTGTGGATTTCCTTTGTGCTGGAGAATATCAAGGCAATCGCAGGGATGCTTACCATGCCCTCTGGCAAGGATTTTCTGGGTGATACCCTTTATTGTATGAGCTGCATGTTTGGGACAAAATTGAACAAGCTTTTGAATGCAAGGCATCACCTAATTCCTGGACCAACACTATCATAATATGGTCTCTTACATTTTTAACTCATGGGGGGATGAAGAGCTTGTATTGTTATACAAAACATTATTAGCTTCTAGCCAGCCTGCAACAGGGGGAGAAGGATTGTAACTCAGGGGGAAGTGGAAGGATCACAGACAGTACTCCTAAAATCTGTAGTGTCTACTGACTGCAGATCCCATTGTGGTAGGACTCAGCCGCTAGGGTAGGAGCTAATGTTCACAGGTCCTACAGCCTATCACTGGCTTGAAAAAAAGTGAGATTTCAACTCCTTAAGTCCCTAGAGCCTATCTGTTATGGAGGACAAGGGAGTTCTTGATCATGGAAACACAAGTATTAAATGTGACAGTCAAGTTGAAACTATTTTTAAAGGAATTGATTTACAAAGGGCTAGACTGGCAGCACTGACAAGCATTCAGTGCGTGACTTCCAGGGGAATGCTTATGTGACAGAGGACTCATCAATGTAAGGTCTGTACAACTTAGTTTAAAAGAAGAAGTTGCACTGCAGCTTATAATAACTACTTACACAGAAAATAAAAAGTTCAAGTGGAGTAGCAGAACCAGCCTTAGGGAAAATGGCACCCTGGGTGAACTTGTATTTTGGTGCCTTCCCCCCACCACCCAAGCCACCAGCGCTGTGCATGTGGAGCATGTGTGTGGGGTGTGTAGGGGGGGTGCGAGTGTGCGTGGGGGCAGCTGTGCAGTGGTGTATGGGGAGTTTGTTAGGAGAATGTGTGTGCATGGAGGCACATCTGCCCCAGTGGCTGCACTCACCCAAGATGCTGCCCTGGTCCTGGGCAGCAGGGCTGGGGGGTGGTGGGGGTTTGTCGTGGGGAGGAAGAATGGGCAGGCAGGCAGCAGGCAGGGCTATTTTCACAGGAAGCCCAGCCCCAGCTGGACACTGCTGCCTAGTGCTGCCCAGCCACCTGCACCCTCACCGTCGGCATTGGTGGCTGGGACAGCTGTAGCTTGGGCTCTAACCCCAGCAGCTCAACGACTGCAAAACCCCAGGAGAAACTGTAGAGTCTCCACCCAGCCACACTGCCTTCATGCTGGGCACTGGTGCCTTGCCCATGGCCTCAGCGCTCTCCTCCCAGCCCATTGCCACCCGGAGGTGGGCTTTTAATACCTCTGGCCCAGCCAGCTGGCTCCAATCATCTCCAGGCACAGCTGGGCTACACAGCCTCAGTGCCCAGTCCTTGGGATTAGTTGCTACTGAAGTCCCCCAGTGGCTCCTGGCCAGTATGGGTGGAGAGGACAGGGCAGGTGTGTGTATGTGTATGGTGCCCCCTGACCATGATGGTGCCTACCCCTAAGGACTGCTCTGTGGATTAAGGTGTATGGCTCATAGTCTGGAGCCTGTGGATTCCCTTCAGTGACTAGCTCTGAAATCACAGAATCAAAGAAAATTAGGTTGGAAGGGACCTTGGGAAGTGAAGTACAGCAAGGCTTCGAACGAACTTTATGATGTCAGATTGACAACAAGAGGGAGAAGGGCCCTACATAAACAGAACCTGTGCTTTTTTCCTCTCCTGTGGCCATTTCTGTCCCATCCTGTTTCCTCTTTATTTCCTTTTTCCTCTGTTGCTTTCCTCCTTTTTTGTGTCTTTTTTATTCTTCATCTTTCCTGGCTCTCCTTGTAGTCTTTGACCCTTTCCCTCTTTTTCTTCCATGTCCACCCCTCTGTCCCAGATCTGTAAAATCTTCCTTTATCTCTAACGTCTCTGTCTCTATTTATCTCCTTAATCTCTCCCCGTGGCTCCTTTTTGACCTCATTCGTACCACTTGGATGAGCTTGGATAAATTTTTCTTCTAGTCAGCTTCTTATTTATGCATCTGGCTTCCTCCTCCTGTCTCTTCTGTTCCCCAGTGGGAACTTGTTCATGTTGGAGAGATGTCTCTAATGACTCCTACTTCAGGCACGAGCATTGACAAGCCTAAATTCTACCTGCGTAAATAGCAATTTGCTTTTTCCAGTAAAGTGAACAGACCAGAAGCCTTACATTTTGACTAGAACCCTGAACGACTAGATTCAAATTTATCTCACAGACCTCTCAAGGCACTATAATTTAGCAGCCATTTCAGTCTGAATAATGGGCTCCTAACCTGAGAGACTCTAATTCACTTTTTCACAGAAAAGCCCCTAACTTGATTACTGTCTATGGATGGTATGCAACAGGGGCAGGTACCAGGGGTGAATTTCTATAGGTATTTCTCATGCCTATACCACAGTATTGGTATGAGAGAGCTGGAGGTGGCACATGGAAAACAGGCAGGAGGAGGAACACAAAATGATTTAAATAAAGATATATCCCTGGAAAACAGTTCAAATCTTTAGATATCCTTGATTTGGTATTTTAATCCCTTTTTCCAATCTGAAAAAATCCCTGAAGTAAGAATAGCGCCCGAGACAAACACAGACATCAAATAGTTTACCATAAGCTCTGCCTTTATTGCGTGCCACTGTGAAAGCCGAATATTCCAGACAGTTGAGCTGCAGTTCATCCAGGAAGTATATTCAATCTCCTTTGGACACACCTAGCTTCAGCAAAGATCTGGTGAGCTGTAACAACGCTATGTGCATTTGGCTAAAACAGGATCATTTCTGCAAAACAGATATTAAGTGTACTCCTCAGCTAACAAAAGAGTGCCATCTCCATGTGAAAAAGTAGCAAAAGAAAATAGACTTAAGAAAATGGAGTTGCATCACATACTTTGCAATTAATTGGATAGCAATAGCCCAGGCTTGGGGCTATCTCTTTAATTTTTAAAGTGGTGCATGGAGAATTAAGCATTAATGGGAATGGGAATGGGAATCATCATGCAGCAAAACAAAACAACACCAATGCCAATTTGAAAATGTAAGTTTAAGTACAGTAGTTTCCAGCAGAGATATAATTAGTTGCACTTATGGCCTCATCTGCTAACTGTACTATACATGGAGCCATTAAAAGCAATCACACAGCCAAAAAGAAATGCCTGCCTCATATTATGATTTTTAAACACTGGACTGTAATTATGCTTATGGATGTTTTAAGACTACACATGTAGGAAACAGCAACTCTTTAATTATAGATAGGCCAACATGTAATGCATGTCATTCCATTGCCACCAACTCCACAGGACCCTGACAGAAACTGTAGGAAGTTGTTCAGGGAGAACCGAAAATACATTCCTCCTATTAATTGGAACCAGCCATAACAGCACTGACCTCCTTAGAAGCCCTTCTTTGCCCCAGTGTTAAGATCCAATCCTTACCTTTTTAAGCAACAGTTGGTCTCCTTGTGAATGGCATCATGCTGTCAAGGAAAAGAACATTTTGCTGCAGGGATCTTCCACAAGAAAACATTTTATTGCCTCAAAAACTCTCCATGTAAAATTGCGTTTCCCCATCTGACTTTGATTTCCATTTCTACCCTTAGCCATAGTTTACTAGCTTGCTTAATTTAGCTATATATTTCTCTCCTCAATATTTTCACTAGAAGATTCTTAAGTGAGAGACTTAGGTGGAAGGGTCAATGCAGCAATCCTGCAATGTAATTAACACAGGGACCAAAGGAACTGAGAGCACCAGAGCCCAGGGCAGAGTCCTTGCGTCTGCTCCTGTCCCATGCAGAACCTGCTCCAGTCACAATCCGCAAATTCCTCTGTCTGGATTGAGAAGGAGAAGGTGGAAGCAGATGCTTTCTTCTACTCAAGCCTTCTACAAAAGGATTCTCTTCTTTTCCTCCTCCTGGCAGACTAACGAGACAGCTGGGCTCTTCCTTATGTCCATTATAAGGAGAAGAATCTGGGTGTCAGGCAGTGGTTGTGCTGCTCATTATGAAGCAGCCAACACTAGGCCCTCTAAATTACTGTCTTTTTCTTTCTCCACTTGTTTCCCCCGCTCGCTCCTCTCTCAAACCATCTGTACTTCTGCTTAGTTTTTCTTCCTGTTGTTAATTTTGCCCTTTTCTAGACTCTCTTTTTCTTCACTCCTCCCTTTCTTTTCTTTCTTCTCTCTTACTTTCATAGCCTCAAGAATTAATCCAGCAAACAGAAATAATGAACAGACTGGGGCAATTGTGTGTGTGATAATCACCTTGCTACGTTTTGTAAATGTTCTTGTTAGATTCCTTTAGGGCAATGTCTTGCTGCATGCATCAAGAACCTGTACGTGCTAGTGGATGATGAAATATCATTATATATTTTATCGTAACAATGATAGCTTTGCCTCAAAACCAAAATTCAGTCACATCTACCTACTTTTATAGCTGTTTTCTCCTGTGCTACTCCAGCAGAGTCCACACAGATAAAATTCTGTTTCATTTTATATATCATCAGTTGAATCAGTTGCTAAGTTCTGATCAGTTTTAGCCACAAAATCTGTTAGGGTGAGTGGCTGGACAAGGAGACGGTACAAGGTCATGGTGTTAGCTCTATTACTTCCCATCGTGATTCCACACTCTCCATGGCCTCGTGTACCATGTGCTTAACTATGGAGTAGACTAAATTAGCTGAGGAGTAAAGCATTATCATCTATACATGCAATGTTATTAGTCCACAGTAAACGAATTAACAGTTGAGGAAGATAGTACTGTTGGGGGCAGTACTATTTTACACTG
>NW_017728994.1:67144433-67156928 GCF_001723915.1 Gavialis gangeticus | reverse complement strand
ATGATTCCACACTCTCCATGGCCTCGTGTACCATGTGCTTAACTATGGAGTAGACTAAATTAGCTGAGGAGTAAAGCATTATCATCTATACATGCAATGTTATTAGTCCACAGTAAACGAATTAACAGTTGAGGAAGATAGTACTGTTGGGGGCAGTACTATTTTACACTGGGGTAATTTACTGTGATTTAATGCACGTGTAGATGCTGACTGAGCATAAATTGTGCTCAGTCAGCCCAGTCCAACCAGCTGGGGGCCAGACTCCTGTCTGCTGCTTAGCCACACAGCTCCACACTTCCAGCACCCTTGTGCCCTAGCCAGCCCCACTGCTGCCCAATGCTTTCATGGAGCCCAGGGCTGACCATCCCCATCTCCCCTGCCAGCCCAGGCCGCCTCTGCCCTTGCTCTAATTGCTACTATCCCAGGTGCATGTACAGATGCTGTGCCTGGGAGTAGCTTATTCCAGCTCAAACTACTCTGGGGTTTATTGCTTCAAATGAATTGCACATGTAGGTGCACCCTGTATCACCATGTAAAAGGGATGAGGTAGGATCTGTTCCACAATCTTTCAGCCATCTGTATAACAGAGTAATAATATTCAGAGCTTATTAGCATGACTAAATATTAACATAGAAGTAAAGCACACTGTAGATGAAAAATGCCCATATAGGAGTTAAGAATTATTGCCAATATTACTGCGTATTTTTCAACTGGAAAACATTAGTGAAATCATAGTTTTCCCTCTCCTGGGTTAGCTGTTTGACTAAGGTCTGGCAGGTATCCCATAATCACAAAGAAAGGGAATTACTAAATATTACATAGATGCCAATATCGTCATTTTGACCTTATCATTGATTTCTCCATCAACTAAACAGACCTTGTAGAGAGAGACACAGAGACTGCCAGATGCATTTAAGAGCCACAAAAATGTCCTCCTTGTTGCTGTGGTGTTGCTAAGCAAGAGTAAGGAACAACATTTCAATGCATTTCAGAACCATGGCAAAACTGAAACGGACAGGTTAAAGAAGCTTTTGGCTGAAAGCCTAGAAGCACAGAGATATGCTTCTGAAAAAGACACTAGGCAGGTGTCTAGGACAGACCAGTGGAGCTATGACTGATGGTGGGAGAAGGAGGAGGAGGAGGAGGAAAGAGAAAGAGGCTCCCCATTGAGGGATCAGAGAGAGGGACATTCGTGGAAAAACTATTGGGGAAACTTGTAGACAGAGATTTCTACTACCCCTAACCTGAATACAACACACCTTCTTTCCATCTAAAAATGCAGCAAAGCTTCAAATGGATTGCATGAAAAGTAGAGGTTAGAACCAACAGTGGACACAGGACAGACTTACTAGGTAGAATATCCAATTGGACATCACAGAGAAAACAGAGTTGCAGCAGCATTAGTGTGCTCTATTACTCTGCTGTACTGCTCTTCAGTGGGTAAGAGAGAAACTTCTGTGGATCAGGCAGCCCCTAGAAGAAGCATGAACACAGACAGGCCAAGCCATGCCATTGTGGCTACAAGGTATCACAAAGGGGGTGCATCTACACACGCGCTTTACTCCGTAGTTGACTAATTAGCTCCATAGTAACGTGTCACTCTCTTCACTTGCACAAGTATTAGGGTGTGGACAGTACTAACTTATGGCAGAGTAATCAAGTGCAACAAAACACACATGTAGATGGTGAGAGTGGCTGGATGAGGCATGAGGGGGCTAAAGTGGGGGAGCTGCCTGCCACATGGCTCTGCACTTTAGCATTCTCGTGCCCTGGCCAGCCCCTCTGCCACCCAACGCTGCCAACCAGAGTGCTGGGCTGACGCCCTGAGCCTGCTGCCAGCCCAGGGCTGCTCTGCTCCAGCTCAAACAGCTGCTGTCCCAGGTGCACATGTAGATGCTGTGCCCAGGAGAAGCTGACTCTGGCTCAAACTGCTCCAGAGTTTATTGCACTGTGATAATTTCACGTGTAGATGCACCCAGGGAGGATTTCTCTATATAGGTAGCTGTTAACTGCAGCCTCAAAGCCTTTGTTTCCCATATATTGATGAGTTTTTATGATTTTGCTGGTTTAATGGAGTGTATAGCTTCACATTCAGTGGAAGAGAAGAAGGTAAGAGTCATATAAAGAGAGTACAACTAAGTTTTTAAAAGTTCATGTTATTATTTCATGAAAAGAGAGAATTTTCTTGTAGGAAAAAAATAGCCAAGCTGCACAGTAGAACTCTAGAGTTTAAGGAGGTCTGTTAATACTAGAGAAGATTTAAAAAACAATCTTGATGAGGTAATTTCATTCCCATTGAGAAATCTTGCAGACTGCCACCATGTAAAACTAGAAGTAACAGTGGTAAGTAACAGAAACATGCTTGTTCTCATAACAAACTCATTATAAAGGGACTGAAGGTGACTGAAGTCACCACAGCAGACTCTTTCTTGCTTTTTTTTTAATAAAATAAACTAATAAACAGGAAATAGCAGTGCATGGAGAGACCACAGTGAACTGGAAGGGGGGAAAGAGAAGCTAAAGGATAATTATTTCTTAACAAGCTTAAACATGAGTTTTTCCAGACTGCCTTGGAACTGGATGAAAGACTGATCTCTTTAAGGCTAGTTTTTGTTTTGCAAGATTTAAAACAGCATTATATAAACATTTTTTCCTGTAACAATATGACCATGAAAGACTGATTAGTTAAAGTCTTTCAGTTTCTCATGCATAATAATATCCATTCCAGAGGTGTAACATAACTTGGACCTAAGACCTTGTCTACACTTAAAAGGATTTGTTGATACAGCCATGTCAGTAGAGCTATGATAGCCCTTCTTAGGAGACATACACACTATAATGGCAAAAGTGTTGCCAGAACAACTTAAACCAATTCCCTGAACAGAAGTTGGAAGTATAAATGCATCTAAACTATGGCTTTTGCTGGCATAATCATTTTGGTCAAGGCTAAGGAAAACTTCCCAACATAGCTATATTGACAAAGTTTTAAATATAGGACAGGACTCTATTTCTTACATATCAGCAAGTACAATCTATTCTTATGGATGGATAGATGTCATTGATTCAGGACAAATTTTCAAGGTCATTCATCTGGTCATTGTTTTTAAATTAGCAGTCTGCTTTAAATAGTCTGTCATCCAAGATGGACAAAGAGCAGTCCTGTGTTCCTGTTTCTCTCAAGAGTACTTAAGAGATGACTTCTTCTGATGTAGTTAGTAGCGGGTGTGCGAAGTGGGCTCTATTCAATTTGGATTCAGATTTGGCCCAAATCAGGGGCAGTGATTTGATTCGTTGATTCAGATCACTGTCCCTGATTCAATATGGCCAAATCCAAATCTGAAGATTCGATCCTGATTCAGACAATCAGTGATTTGGACATAAACACAGCTTTAAAAGTTATTTTTACATACCTCGAAGTACCAGCGCGGCTTGTGAATGCTGCGATGCTGGGGCGCATGGAGGATCCCACAGGAGCATGGAGGGGGTGGGCCCTCCACGTGCTCATCAGTGAACCCAGAAGTGGACCGGAAGTACTTCCAGTCCACTTCTGAGTCTGCCGGACAGAGTGCAGGAGGGCCCTCCCTGAGCCCTCCTGGCTCCATGATCAACTGCAGGGAGACCCAAGGTGCCCCCCTGACCCAGAAGGCACGAGTCGCTGAGCTGGGGGGGGGGATGGGGGGCCCCCAAGCGCACTCCCAGGTGGACCCAGAAGTGGACCAGAAGTGCTTCTGGTCCACTTCTGGGTCTGCTGCTGAGCATGCTGGGGAGCCCCCTGCACTCCTGTGGGATGCTCCATGTGCCCCAGAATTGCAGCATTCATAAGCCACCTACTACCTAGAGGTACGCAGAAAAAACATTAAAGCTGTGTCTGTGTCCGAATCTCTCCGAATCAATTTGGAAGATTCCGATTCAATTCGGAGTGATTAAAGGGTCCTCTGATCTGATTCAGATTCAGAGATTCAGCCACCAAATTAGGCTGACTCTCCACCAAATCAAATCAGGGACCGAAGATTTGCACTGCCCTAACAGTTAGCACAAGCAACTATGTAAGAAAATCTGAAACAGTGTGTTCAAGCAGTGCTTAACCATAGATAATATTAGCAAGCTCTTTCTTTAGACCAAATAGCCTCTTACACTGGCACTAGTACCAGAATTTACTCTTCAGTAATAAATCCTGCATGGGTGTGACACTTTGATTTACAGTATTTTGTTATTTTTTCCTGAGAATTTATTGAATGTTGTCATAGCGTGCATCTCCATGTGTGTTTAACTGCTGAGATGACTAATTAACTGTGCAGTAAAGTGTCACTGTCTACACATGCACCTGTATTAGGGCACAGTGAATTAATTAATTTCACTGTAGGGTAGTACTGTCCAGGATGAATACTGTCCTACAGTGAAGTAGTTACATGTGTTGAAATGCACATGTATATGGCGATCAGGGCTGGCTGGGGTGTGAAGATGCTATAGCGCAGGGGCTGCCTGTTGCCTATCCCTGCACTGTAGCACTCTTGTGCCCCAGCTAGCCCCTCTGCAGCACACTGAGCTGGGGCGGAGCAGCCCTGGGCTTGCAGACTGCTCCCCCTAGACCACCTGGCAGCTCAATGTGCTGTGGGCCTGGACACACGTGTAAACACTGCACCTGGGAGAAATAATCTCTGGTGCAAACTACACTGGAGTTTATTGCTACATGCTAGTTGCAAGCACAGATGCACTCATACAGTCAATATTGCAGCATTTTTATCCCTGCAAACAAAAAAAGTACCTTGTTGGGTTCATTAGTATTTTCAGTTGGACACAGTAAACAGCTATTTTGACATGACTATTCATAGGCTGCAAACAAACAGCATCTTTTTGCTGCCATGAAGCCCAAATGAACAGTTTTAGCTCTTTGTTCTGACAAATGCCCAAATTTGTGAACACAACTCCTGGTCATAGTTTGTACTGCCTTTTTGTGACTGATGTCTGTTTGCTTATGGTGAGAAAATGAGAGCAGCCTGGGGCTGCCTGCACTCTCCAGCTATAATGAGGCCAAATCGGACTGTGGGCCCAGTCAGTCACAATCAGGGAATCAGGGCAATCCATCCCCTGAGGCTGCATGGAAACAGATGCCATTTGCGGTAAGCCCGCATCAGTGCCTTGACCCCAGCTGGTTCTAGTGGGGCAATCAGAGTGGCCAGTCTCCTGAGGCCACAGGTAACAGAGTCAGCCCCCCTCCAGTCATTAAAGGCTAGGCCCTGTCTCTTTGCCTGGGCAAAGACTGATCCTGATCTCTGTGTGCTTCCTTATTTTCTCTTATCAGATGGCTGATTTTGACTCTTGGCTCCATATTCAGGTCTTGACTTTTGGTATACCCTGAATCCGGCTTTGGCTCCTGATTCTGGTTTTGACTCCTGGTATATACTGGCTCTGGCTTGGCTCCTGATTTTTGTTTTGGCTCCTGCTTCCAGCAAATTCTGACTCTGGCTTTGGTTTTTGACTCCTGGCAAATCCTGATCCTGGCTCTGGCTCCATATTTTGGTATCCTGGCACAGCTGATCCCACTCCAAACAGTCTGTTGATACCCATAGTATATGCTTGAAGTCTGTTTATATCTATGGTGTATGCTTTCAACAGGAAGACTGTATTAATATGAAGGTATTCACTAAATGTTGTGGAAGCCCTGATTTTTCTAATCTTGGTGATCAGAACATACCTGGAATGGGGCCACTACTAACACACAACAGACATGCTTAGATTAGAGAAGCAGAGCATGATTTGATTTTATAGCATTTTTACATTGAAAGGTACATTACAGTGTTGATGCTCCCTTACTTAATATCTATGTCTCTGCATATCTGCATTTATAAGTAGGTAGCTCTACTTACATTGACTTGACTTTCATATTCATTCCCCCATCTCTCTGGGGGAAAGAAGAGAGTGGACCAGAACATCAAAAGGGACAGACTGGCGGTCCTGAGGGCTGGTGCATGGCTGCAGTATAGGGGAGGTGGAGCCCCAAGAACGCCTGTAAAGGACAGCACCTGGTCTGTGAGAACCTCCGAGGAAGAGCCCCACCACTGAAGAAAAGAAGACCAAGTCATGGCAGGTGAGTATTGGGGCCTAGCCTTGGGGCTGAATGAGACCCAACACAGGTCCCAGGGACACATCCCATGGCCGGAACCGAGTGTGCACTCAAAGGTCGCTAGAGAGCACCTATACGAGACCAGGTGGGTGTAGTGTGATTGTAGGACTGAGAATTGAAGCCTAAATTACTAGGGAGCACTAGACAGAGGACATGAAATTATCTCATTTTATGCATTTAGAAAGATATTCTGAAGAATATTGTACTAGTCATTACAGATAGATATATTTCAAATAGACATATAGCTATTGCAATTATAAGAATTGAAATCTATAGATAGTTCAATGATTCAGTGATTTCTAATCTATTGTTGCAGTGACTCATAACTCTAGACTCTTTCTGTTTCTGAATAACAGCAGAGATCTGGAAAATAAAGACCATTGTTAAGTTTTTGGAGTCTTTTCAATGCATGAAGATGCAATGAGGCCAGCTCTACTCATTAAAATGTCTACTGATTTATTTAACAGAAACACTAAAAGCATTGGCTGCAGTGGAGTAACTGCAAATTCCCTGGCAGATAATACTCCCCAACATTCTCCATTCTTTGGCCTTAGCAAACATGTTCAGATGACTCTACTGTTCGAGATTATATGATCACAAAACAATTTTCAAATATAGATGATAGGGACAAACTTCTTGTCTATTTGGCACACAAACCACTTTTATTAAAGAAGCAATGTCATGTACAGTTGTTCAAGTGGTATGTTAGAAGGTCCATTATGAAAGGATTTATACCCTACTGAAATCCTATTATTACATTGTTTATATTGAAAATGACTAAAACCACCATATGTTCCCATCTACTTTAAATAGTTTTAGTCTCTTTAAATAATTTTAGCTTCTTCCCTTGCCCCCGGTTGGTGATTGGTCACAGGGGGATTCCCCCCGTTGGTGATCTGGTGCCCCTTCAGACTCAGGACTAGCCCCATGTTATAAAGGCTAAATAAACCTCCACTTGAAAAGTTTTTAGAAATAGAAGAGAAAATGTTACTCCTGACAGTTTGGGGTATATTTAAAGTACTCTAAAGGGGCACCTTTCAGCAGGAACTTTAGTGTTGATGTACTTCCAACAGAACACTTTTAACTACCAGATTTACTGAAGATTTTCTCTCTCTGGCTCACTCAACCATGGAGATAGGAACCACTTACAGGAAGAGATGCAGAGAATATAGCCAGGTTACAGTGGAATGTAACCTGTTTGCTTTATAAAGTTATTTTGTTTGCTTTATAAAGTTATTTTCTGTTAGCTGAAATAGGTTGTCCTAATCCCTGCCTCGACCATCAATGAAACATGAAGCAGGAGTCAAAGAAGAGAGGTGATTTAGCTGTAAAATGTGTGTGCTGGAGTGTAGCACATAGACAAGTTCTGAAGAAGCAGGATGTCCATTGTAAATGTGTATCACACTTAACGCCTCTTGATTTCAATATCAAAAAGATAGGAGGGGGCACATGGCGGGGGGAAGAAGGGGGGTTGACAACAAACCACTTGGACTGTTCCTTGGCAGCACTGCAGGAACAATATTTGCATAAGGATTAAGGAAGGATAGCATTGTCAAAGTGTTTTTCACAAATTAGAAATTTTGTTTATACTCATCATTATTTATAATAACCCTCTGAACAAGTGATTTCTTAAAACAATTTTAACTGGTTGTCAATGTGGCATTAGGTAACACCTTGGGTCCTTTCTCATGAGTTCTGCGCTGCTGGGATTTCTTCTTGGTAGGAATACATAACCTTAAACAATTTCTTTTAAGACACAAGAAAGTAGCATACCATAAATTTTATAAAGCAAAAACAACAGTAAAGATAGGTCAGATTTGAGGCCTACCAACACTTTGCTTTAACTAGTTTCTGAGTGCTGAATACTAGACACATCATCCCTTTTCTTCAAAGTCAGTGGCCAACAAAGTAAGTTTCTGAAGTGGCTGAACCTTCTTTGCACTTCAGTGCATGTGGCAAATAATAATAAGAATCAGTTATGTAAATCTAGAATGCATATTTACCCTCAAGTAGATACATTCACTGATGTCTCTACTCTGTGTTTATGCAGGTTTCATGTAAGAAAACCCCACTGAGGTCAAAGTGAATTTGCCTGAATAAAGCTCAGGAAAAAACAAGCCAGAACAATCAGGTTTTCATCTGCCATATCCCAGCATACTGGTATCACATTCTGTAATTATGTAGCATGGTTCCAATCCTGTTATTTTCTCTGTCTTGTGAGATCTGCCCTTTTAGTTTTGTATTTTGGGTACTGAAATAGAACTAATTTAAGATACACAGGCTGTGGATCAAGAATTGGGAAGATGGGGATGTAAGGAGAGGGAAAATATCTTTCTGTTTTGAGAAATACTATTGGTAAAAAGAAATGGAAGCATTAGCATAAACAATCTGTATTGTGAAATCAGCCTTTGGTGTGCTGAGAAATGTGTCATGACTAGCCCAGAATATAAATTAAATTATTTTCTTAATTGTTGCGTAAAGGTGGAGTCTACTTCTTGAGTGCTCCATTATGTAGGGACAGATTTCTTGGATTTACCTTTATATAGCTAAAGAAAAAGGAAATGTCTCTGACTAAAACCTGTGGTCAAAGTTGGATCAAGGTAAGACACTGCTGATGTTGAATACTCTGCTAACAACTGTTCACTTAATAAGAAATATATTGTATGCACGGCAATGCATAAAAATAATAGGAACAGTTCCTAGCCCTGATTGTCCCTTGCAATAAATCGTTGTGCAGAACAATCTTCATTCTCTGAAAGAGTGATCTCAGGGCATAAGTATATTCATTCATAACAGGTGAAACCGAGATATTATTTTCACATTTATTGATTATTGAATAGAGCTAGTCAGGAAACAAAATTTCTATGATGTAGAAACTTCTTGCATTACTATTTTTTTCATTCAAAATAGAAATGAAGAGTTGCTATTTCAAATATGTTACTGAATAGAAATTCCAGCAAAATGCAATGCAACATAACGTAATGTAACATGATGTAATGTAATGTAATCATAATGTAACCATAACTGTAATGTAACGTCAAAATGAAATATTTTCACCTTATCTTAACATTATCAAAATGAAAGAAGGAAATTATTTTGAAATTGAGTAAGCAATGTGACTAACATACAGGTCGCATCCAGATGAGCAGGGGTGTGCATTTGTGGCAGCACAAATAGTAATGGCACAAATTTGTGTTGCTTTGTGCTACAGCTCATGCCCCTGCATATGCACTTTGTTGTGGGACACATTGTCTCTTATGCTCCATTTGTGGCCCGGCTGCTCCAACACGCCAGGAGTTAGGAGGCACTGGGCAGGAACAGTTTGCCTACAGCAGGATACTCTGGCCAGCAGAGGGAGGACTCAAGGGAGGACCAAGTCTCTTGTTGCAGTGCATGGTATTGTAGCATGCACTGTGCCATGTTTTTCCCAGAGTTTTTTTTTGCTACTAGGAAATCCCAGTAACAAATTTTGCCCCTGTGCTGCAAATTTGCAGCAGGGGAAACATTTTAACATTCAAGCCTGTGGTTTGTGGCACCACGAAGAGGTTTTTGATACCACAAACTGCATGCCCCTCCTTGTCTGAACGCAGCCACTACGTATAACCTTGTTACATCCTACTGCCTGCTCTCCAGATTCATAAACACCATACCTAGGACCTGAAGTCCAGTCTAGTATTAGACTAAATCAGTGGGAATGATGATGGGAAACTTTAGGAAAAAGCAAGTAGGCTAGACAAGGGACAAAGACCCTAGGACACACATTTTGCTCTAAAACCATTCTTAAATTAAAAGCCTCACAAATCCTAGTTCTCAACAGTGCTAGAAATGTATGAAGTTGTCAAAAACAAACATAGGTGTAATGTTGGGTCTGTTAGCATCTAAGTTAAGCTGAGAAGTGATTGAGAAAAAGAATCTGTTTCCTTGGTTGCAGAAAATTGCTTATTTTACAAGGTGACATGGAGAGAATTATCTACTTCAGATTTATGGGGCAGCAGTTTTAATAATACACTTCACTGGTAAAGGGAGATTTGTTTTTACAGCATGCTTCCTGGTGATGGTGCATGGCTTCTATACACATGATGCATCTTAAAAATCAAAAGAACACAAGTGGGGGGATCAAAATATTTGCTTCTGAAAGGTAACTAAGAGCTGCTAGAAGAATGCCCACTTAGGAGTAAGCATCCTAGTCTATGCAGTTCTTTAGAGCAGGAAACAGTTAAAGCCAAATTCAGCTTCAGGTTGCTCTGTTTCAGTTAGTTGAGTCGTAGTAATGATAAATTTGGACCCTGACCTGAAACTGCATGTGAACAGATGCTTCTTTGTTTTTTGGGGACAATATAGTAAAAAGAATACCTGTGTATCCAATAATATTTATACAAGCCATATTTTAAATTCAGCTTTCCCTTCCCTTCAAAAACTTTTCAAAGCCAAAATTTGGTCTCAGTAACTGGTTCATAGATCCATAGATGTTAGGGGGCTGGAAGGGACCTTACAAGAAGTCATGTGAATCCACATTATCTTTACTGAAGCAACAAAATTACACTACTGGGTTTACAGATGTGCATTTCAGAGCAGCATCTGCCCTTTCATCTTTGAGATTGATTTGATTAAGAGGCTAGCTTAATCTAGGGTAGAGAAAAACACCCCGAACTGTACGATTTGAATGTGATGTAAGAAAGGATTGGATTCAGGTACCCTTATTAATTGAATTGTACCTTTTCCATCAAATAGTACCAGTTGCTCCAGTGATACCATTTATGTATAAAGACTGTAGGTATTCAAATCTGGGCCTTAGGGATGGACTTAGTTTAACTCATAGTACAGAGTACTGTAGTAAGGGGGAAGTGCACCCTTTAAAAATAAAAATAAATGTGTATAGGGAAGGCAAAATTTAGAGCTCTAGTAAGGTGATGGAAATCTTTATACCAAATTAAGTAGTGAAACAAATAGTGGGACAGCTTCTATATTAAGATGATGAGAAAACATGCATAAATAGTAAAGCAATGTAATTTGCATTGATTCATTCTAAAACTGCTTAGCAAGCTAAGTAGAATTTATATACCACAGTGAGGGAATAGGAAGGGAGTAAGATGAAAACAAGCTAACAGGAAGATCTTACAAAATAAGTGGAAGTCATATTTGTTGCTGAAGTTTTCCTAATTAAGAGTCTCTTGAGGTTGGAAAAAAAGTAGTAATGCAAGAAGTTTCCAGATCATAGAAATTTTGGTTCCTGACTAGCTCAGTTCAGTTTAATTGCAGTACAGTTTAAAACGTGTTGTCTGGACTGCAGAAGAGTTTCAGCATACAGAGGCAGTAACAAAGACCTCGCAGACCTGTGACACAGAAATATATTGGCAAGGGGAGAGAGGAGAGCGCCCTAGCCAAAAAAAGGTTGGCTAGGGCATAATATATGGATGATAATTAGGATATTCATTGGATTCTTAAGAGGGACTGGGAAAGGATGAATGTTTTTAAGGTGGGAAAAGATTTTTTGAAAGTCCATTGTCAGAAAGGCATTAAAGTCTCCCTTCAAAACGTGGATGCTCTACTCTGTGTAAACCTGCAAGGAAAGCAGTTTTTCTGGAATGACATCACAGCATTGGCCAGCCAAGTATTTCCCTTGGTGCACTTTTGTTTCAGGAAGTATAATGCCGCTTCCTCCAATAGTGAACATGAAGTAAAAAACACTGGTGCAGATAGGGGGGCCATTCATGTGGCTTTATAGAGGACATCCCAGTTTTCTGGTCCTCTGTCCTTTATTGATATGAAACCGGGCACCTTCATGTCCTCTATTTTTCACTGCTTGGCATCCCTCCCCCAGCACAGCTGCCTGTGGGAGCTCCCCGCTTGGCCCACCCCTACCGACAACACTGCTGCAGCTTCCTGCTCATCACCGCCATGTCCCTGGCACTGCCACTGCTGCCACTGCCTGCGGCAGCTCACTGTGCCCTCTCAGGCTTGGGAGGCATGCAACGTTCATGGTGGTGGGGACAGTTGCAAAGGGACCACCCTAGGTGCAGACAGAAGTGACAATTTTTGCCTGATCTGGTCACAGAAACCAGTTTATAGCTGTGACCAAACATGTGCATAGCTGCAGACAGCTTCAGAAAAATGGCCAATTGGGTGAAAATCTGACCCCTCATTGCAAGAGGAATCAGATAAAGATGCTTCAAAATGTAGCATCTTTTGTAACTTGTGTCTGCAGAGCTCCCAGCCTGTTTGTTTTCAGAATGGGAGGGGGGGAAAGGGAGCAGGGGGAATTCAGTCTGGGGGTTTTCAGCCCCCTCTGGAGGGTGGGGCATGTGTACTGGAGCCCCCCCGGAGGTACAGCCCACCCTTCAGCACCAGCTGGGGAGCCCCAAGAATGAGCT
>NW_017728994.1:67130847-67139433 GCF_001723915.1 Gavialis gangeticus | reverse complement strand
TCTGGGGGCTTTTCAGCCCCCTCTGGAGGGTGGGGCATGTGTACTGGAGCCCCCCCGAGGTACAGCCCACCCTTCAGCACCAGCTGGGGAGCCCCAAGAATGAGCTCCCTCTGCTTCCTTTCCCTTGCTTCCGTTCTGAAAACAGCAAGCACTGGCAGAGCCCCGGCTGTTTCTATGGGAACCTGGTTGCAGGCTCGAAATCATTCTGAGTTACAGCTGGAAGCTGCACTTCTGTCTGCACCTAGCCTCCAGCCTCCACCTCCTCTTTTGGATTAAGAGGCAAGCAACAGACCTACCAGAAATTGTCCTTGGAAGACTGGTAGCTGGTCAACACATAAGAAGTCTTCTTTTTGCACTAAGAACATGATGTTTCAAATTCTCCATTCATTTGGCAAAAATAAGCACATTTTCTCTACCACAGAAATATTCCAGTAAAAAGTTATTAACAAGTGGGGTAAAGGACTGAGTACAAGGGCAAGAGACTATTAATCACAGGCCAGAAGACACTATCATACATACTATATGAGCAAGCGACTTTGGTAGAGTAAGTTTATTTTTATCTTGCACTGTACGCTATAGCAGTAGTGGCATCCATGCTGGCAAACAACAGAAGTCAAAGCAATGTCCCAGTGGAATAGTGAACAATAAAACGCACCGTCATAAAAGCGTGTACATGTTTATTAGAATTCTGACTCATAATGCCTTTTGTACCATGTGCAGACATTACCACTAGGTATGATAGTTACCTGGGAAATGGCATGTTTATACCTGGCAAAGAAAGTAGAGTATTGAAGATGAAAACTCTTGTGTTAGTGCAAATTTTTATTATATATCCCCACCTTGAATTCTTGTGTTTGAAAAGCTGTCTTTTAGAGAATGAATTAGAATTGCCATTTCTTGGGTTCGCGGCTATTTAGGAGGGACACTCTTCTTGCACTGTAGTAATGGAGGCCATATATAGATATGACACAATATTCCGGTCCCTTTTATTAATTATTTATATTGTGGTAACACTTAGCACACCCAAATTGGTATTAGAGTCCATAATAATAGTCCCTGTAGGGAAAACCTAAACAAACCAGAAATTTGGTCTGACAGAGAGAGTGTGCAATCTGACAGTGAGACAATCTACAACTAACGAAGAAACAGACAAACAAGGGAGGGAAGCAGGTAGGGTGACAAGTAATATAGGAAGAGGTGCATTTCCATTAATATGTACTCTCAGAGTTGTAGTAATCACAGGTAGTAGTCACAAATAATCAATACAGAGAATCATCAGTCAAGCTCACTACAGAGCAGTTTCTGTAGGGCAGTAGCAATTTCCAGGTCCCACAGCAAAAACAGGCTTTCAAGAAGGGATGTAAAACACTATGAGACACTGGGCTTGAAGAATTTCACTGAAATCCATGAGACTATTCATGGTCTTAAAACTCTAGACAAGTGCTTAACTACTTTGCTGAAGGGAAGAGGGGAAAGGTAATAGGTTTACAAATTTTGATCAGAAGACTTGCCTAAGCGTAAGGGACAGCACAGGGAAGAAGGACAAGTGGGTGTTAGGGACCTCAGTCAATTCAGATGAAGAATGGAGTGCAGAATATCCATAGAGTTGAGCCAGATTTTCTAAGGCTGTTTGAATTCCGCAGCAAGGCCCAGTGTCATATTTACTACAGCAAGACAAGACATATTTTTACTGTAATTTAAGTATTTAGGACCATCTTCTGCCAGTTCCCCCTGGCCTAAACAGGGCTGACAAGGTCCTGGGCAGCCTCAAGTACTTAAGTATTAAATTTTTTATGTTCTCCTTCATTTACTAGCTGGAGAGATCAAGAGTCTATTCATAACAAAACCCCTATTCAGATCTTCTTTCCTTGCCATTTTAGTTTTTACACTAAAAAGGCTCATGCTGAAAAGATTTTTGCAAAACATTGTTGATTCTACCTGGGTAGATAAAAGCCAAATCTGTAACATGAAAAGAAGACAGAATTCAGAAGTGGAGGAAAAAAAAGCAAAAGCAGATGAGATACAAAATACAGGTATTATTTTAGCTGTCCTTGTTCTCGTACAGAAGTGAAGTAGCAATTCAAATATAAATTAGCTGTTTTCACTGAAATATGAGAAAAACAGGGAAAACCACCCACAGCTCTGAAGAGAAATTAGTATCTGTAGCAGGACTGGGTCTCAAGTGTGGCTGTGACATTCCTTGGTGGCCCAATGTCTATTGTCCTGTACTAGCTCTAGGTACCCTCCCTTTATGCTTTCTTGCCATGCCTTAATGTCCTGGTTGATTTTTCAAAGGGAAGCTGCCCAAGAGTATTAGAGTAGGCCTTAGTCCCACCTTCGCCAGTGGCTCCCCTCCCTGGACGCTGCTAGCACAAATCCAATCCTTTACTAGATGGGCCCTTCTGGCCTGTATGTGCCCTAGGGCAGAGGTTCCCAACCACTGGACTGTGGCCTAGTACTGGGCAAAGGGTTGTCTGGGTTGTGGTACTAGCCCCCCACTTGGACCCCCGTCCGCCTGCCTGGGTGAGCAGCTTTTGCTGCCAGCAGTGACATGTGGGGTTAAAACTGGGGGGTGGAGCAAGCTCCGGGAGGGAGGCAGCTGGCTCTGTGTGCTCCATCTCACTCCCATGCCTTGCTGCACATTGGGAACTACTGCCCTAGAGCACCAGTTGCCTTATGGGTTAATCACAGCCTCTGACCCCCTTCCAGCCATGCCCATGCCTCTGGGGTTTTACTGCTCAGCCATCTCGGGGCACTCAGCTCCAGTCCTGTCTCAGGCCATTCTAGGCCTTTATGTCCCTTCTTTGGCCTCTGCCCCTTTTCTTTTGCTGAACCCTCCTGCCTAGACCCACTGTGCTGGACCTGGCCTTTGTATTCCAACAACTGTCTCATCTTTATCAGCCCTTTTGGGCCTGGGCCCTCAGCCCTGTTCTTGCCCAACAAGGTTTTGAGCTCCTGCCCTAGTCTTGCCTCCTGGGATTTGGGCCCCTGACTCTGGTTCCTGCCCCTCTAGGGAAATGCTGGGCTCCTTGGCCCCTGTCTCCACCCTGCTAGGGCTCTGGGCCCTCTAGCCCAGTGAGTGTCTTGAGCATGACCCCTGGCAGGGCTCAAGGCAGTCATGTACCCCTCAGACACTGATGGGATTTCTACACCACCCCTCACAGTCCCATCTGAACCATAGGTATGGTATCGCAAAGGAAGTGATTTACTATAATAAAAGAAGCAGCTGTCCGGCCAATACCTGAACTCTCCCTGCACTGGGTCCAAATATCAAACACAAACTGAAAGCTAGCATCAAAGCCATACCTGGGAAATGAGATATAGCCAGCATCCTGTCCATGCCTCATACCCATAGGTTATATAGCAGGTTTCCCCTCTATCCTGGTCTTCCCTGGCAACACTTCAGCACCTTGCTCCAATCACCTTGGCAGTTCTGGAGTCCGTCAGGACACCCCTGGGTTGCCTTCCAAGCTTGGAGATCTTTCTTCCACCTCTGGCAAGACTAGACTATCTGATCTGGCTCAAATCCTGGGCTTAAGTGCTTCCCAAACCCTTCCTCTTTCATCGTGTGACTTCCCCAGCTGCCCACAGATGTTTCTAAATTGAGCTTGCTGTGTTGCCTCCCTGGGGGAGCTCTGTTGCTAGCTGCAGTAGCTGTGCCTTGTTTCCCTTGCATGGCACTCCCTGTTGTACTATGGCTAAGCCTCTAGCACTGCAATAGTCACCCGCCACCCATAAGCCCCTGGGAACCTGCTCTGGCTTCTGGCTGCTGGTTCCCTTAGGCAGCCATCTCCTGGCTGGTGGCAGGTGTTTCTTGTTTTTCTTAATGTGCATTTCCCTGCCCTGTCAGTGGTGATCTCTGGTTGCCTACCCTCTCACAGCTAGGATATGTCCAGTTGCCCTTGGTCCTAACTGCAGCATTTTCTCCCCTAAAAGTGACAGGAGGCCTAGGCATCCTGTCACAGTATCCTTTAGAAAATATTTAGTAGAGCAAAGCAAGGTTCTTTGAGTAGATGTGATAACTTTTATTAGACCAAATGAGTTGTTTGAAAAAGTTCTTAGCAAGCTTTTGGGTGTAATCAGCTTGCTAAGCAATCAGGCACCTTGCTAAGAACTTTTTTTTCCAACTACTCAGTTGGTCTAAGAAAAGATATCACATCTACTCAAAGAACCTTGCCTGCTGACGTCCTCAGACCAACATGGCTACAACCAAAAACCCAGCAACTTTAGTAGATCAATGTCTTCAAAAGTCAATTTCAACTACAGTGCTGGGATTGATTAAATTGAAGTTTAAGATGATAGTTCTCACTTGTAAATTCATAAACCGGGTTTTGAATATAACAAATATAACCAGTTTATTTGACATGAAGGCCAGTTAGTCACATAACTCATGAGAATGCATGCATCACTCTTTTAGATTTTGGTATTCTAGGATGTGTGTAGATGAAATGAGGGGCATGTGTGCAGAACACTTTAAAGTGGGTTAAGTGCTTGTGCACCACTTTAATGGTGTTGGTGTTTGCACGTCAGCGGCGTATTGAGCATTAATTCCAGCCGCTGTAGCGCATTCAGCGGCATAATGCACCTTAAATGACTTTGGGGTGCAGCAAACTAAAACACCTCCGAGGAGTTTTAGTTTGCTGCCCTACAGTCACAGAGCAAAGCACCGGGCTCTGTGCAGCTCAGGCACTGTGCAAGCAGCCCATGCAGGCAGCATGGCAGCAGCCCAGGAAGGCATGCTCCTCTGAAGAAAAAAAAAAGTGGTGAGCCTGATCATTTTTTTCCCCTCCCCTGGAGCCTGCCTGTCTGCACGAGCTGTGTGGGGACCCAGTGCTCCCCTCTGCAGCTGTGGTGCCCCCCAGGACCACCCGAGCCGGGTGTTTGTGGGCGGGTGCCGCCTGGGGTGTGGATGGGATCGCTGTTGTCACGTAAGGAAGCACCAGTCCCCCCTCTCCACAGCTCAGGGACTGCTCTGCCCACAGCAGCTTGCCCTCCCCTCTCTGCCACCAGAGAGGCAGGTAAGACATGGGTGTACATGAAATGGGGGGCTACTTCACCCTAAACTGAAGTGCCATTTCTAAAAGCCCACAGCTTCAATTTAGGGCCCCTGTTTTATCCACACAGCCCTCAACCTTGTGTTTAGTCCTGATAGCATACATTTTCCTAGTTATGTTTTGAAAAAGAAAAAGTTCTGCCTACAGTTTCTTTGCCATTGAAGAAATAATGAACCAGATCAGGGAAGCTATGCTGGCTTACACCACTGGTGGTGAGGTTCTGCCCTACAGAATGTAATTACACTTATACACTGAATGTTACATAACATCCATGTTTAACTATGAGTGGGCAAGCAGGGCTCCGGCCTCTGGTGCTAACTTCAGAGGGACACCAGAATTGCTCCCACCCCGATGGAGTCCATAGTTTCATAGTTTCATAGATTTAGGGTCGGAAGGGACCTAGTAGATCTTCTAGCCCGACCCATGCCCTAGCAGCAAAAGCAGCTCTACAGTGTTACTCTTGCAGCAGCACCTTGGTGTGCCATGTGACTGCTGTAAGTGCAACAGCTAGGTGGACCACACAGCAGCAACATAGGCAAGACTCTGGTGTCTCCCCCTGTTGCCCCCCACAACCCTGCTCTCATAACCCATGGCCTTGTAGTGCTCTTCCTGGCCCTCACTCTCCCTCAGGGTTTACCCAGCGCACCCGCCCTACTTATAATGTCTCTGCATCCATGCCATTACTAACCCTCTTGTTGAACCCCAAGCTTTTGTTGAACAACACACCTGATCTGAAAATAGTAAGTCTTTTCAAACACAGGAGGATAATTCAGTGTTGTAAATTATGGAAATCCATAGTTGCCATACTACGTATTTTGGCACAATATATCTCTAGTTTTCCACAGGATCAAGTGAATGCATTGGAGAAACTGTTCAGAGAATTCATAAACTTACTCAAGGAACAAATAGAATATGAATCAGCATAACTGACCCAGTTGCAAGTGAAATGTAATGGTGTGTTTCCATGGTGTGTTTTCACGACTTTGCACTTCTTGAAAACACACCAAAAATGTTTCTGTAACTATTCAGAGCAGCAGTATCAGACCTGCTTGTCCCTCTGGGTTGGATCTGAACAGGGGAGCTCCTCATCAACTGGCTCTAAACCCCTCTGTGGCAGGGTGAGGACTGGTAGTGCAAGCAAAGCTGTGTTGGCTCAGGGAGCCATGGGAATTAACAAATCCATCGCCCTGCCACTGCCACAACATGTCCCCAGTGGGGATCTGTGATCCACAACACATTCCCAGTGGGGATCTGTGATCCACAACACGTCCCCAGTGGGACTCTGCGACAGGGAACCTGAGGCTCCTGTTGCTTTCAGTAGAGAGTCCAGCAGGCCAAGCCTGCTGTGTGGGGCGGCAGCAGAGGGGCACAGGCTGGCCATTAGGCGAAGGGGAAACCCCTGTGTTTGGCTGGTGAGCCACATGACCAGAAGGGGTAGGGTTTAGAGTCATATAAACCATGGGCTTGAGGGCAAAGGAGGCAATCTGGCCCTGCAGACTGCAGGAGACACTGCCAGGTACCCAAGCTGTCCCGTATAACTGGAGGGAGTGAACTAAAGGGGACTTATGGCTTGTGGTGAGGCAATGAGCCAGAGCAGGGGGGTTGCAGTTGTGAAGCAAGGCGCTTGCATTTACCTTATGATTAATTTAGAGGCTGGGTTTTGGCTACAGGGTGGAATGGGTACTCCAAGGAGCTGGAGTGGGGCAGGAGTCGCATGGTCACCAGGAGGCATCAAAGCCCCTCGGGGAGCCTAGACCTTGCTATAGCTGCCATACCCAGCAATTTAGCAGTAGGCTTTGCCCCTGCTTGCCCCACCCATGAAGTCCAGCCACTCCAAGAAGGTCATGTGTTTGACACTCCTGTTTTAAAGGAATAAACATGTATTAGGTAGCCTTAGCTTAAAATTACATAGGAATAAAATTTGTGTAACTGCGTAGACACCATATTCCAAGGCAAAGATAGGGCAGGAAGGGCAAACCACAATTGAGACTTGTCGACTTGTCCTGCCAAGATGGTGGGGTGGGGTGGACATCTTCAGGGGAAGCCAGTAACCCAGGTACTGTACTTAGTAGGAAGGCATGTAAGTGGGCACTGGACCTCATTACTCTGGCTACTACAACTGCAGGAATTACTTGTGAGCAGGGGAAGTAAAAGAAGGCAAAGTTCAGTTGGTTCCAGACCTGGAAGGAAAAAACCAGATCTCTTTATTGGTGAGAAGCCTGGCTGTGATAAAGAAATGCACAGATGAGTGTGTCTGAACATGAGCCAAGCACTTGAAGTCACATTCCATATACAAAGTATGGATTATATTATTTTGAAATCTTTGGGGTTTTCCCTCTTATTTTGGGACTCAAAAATGGTGGGACTCAAGGGCACACTCTCACAAGTGCACACATGAGACCCCAGTGTGAAAAAAAACCCACACCAGAAAAAGCAGGGCAGTGCACATGACAGCAGCATATGCTGCCTGAAATTAGAGTCTGGCCAGCCAGAGCCAAGCTCTGAGCGGCGAGATCGCCATTGCTGGAGTCCCAGGAGGCCCCCAAGACCCTAGATAAGGCTGCTGGGGCCAGCCCAGGTACTGGCCCAGTCTCCCCTGCCCCACCCAGGGCAATTTGCCACACACCAGAGCATGCGTGCAAGGGCATTCCCTGGGGACAAGTAGCAGTGGGACAACTATGTGCTGCTGTTATTTGTCCCCAGGGAAATGCATGTGTGTGTTTGTCTGGACGCTCCAATAATACAATAATATAATACAATAATATAATGTAAGAAACATTTTGTCCTTCTTCAAACAAAATGTTTGAAATGAAAACAAATGTTAAAATCTTGGAGCTTTCCATGGGATGCAAATGCCATGATTTGATAAGATACCTCATCTCTGGTTCATTTTAGTTTGCATAAAAAATTGCAAAATATATGTATGAAATGAAATTCATTTTGTGGAAGGCTTGCCGTTTTTAGTAAATATGAACTGTTGGAAGATGAGCCATATGAGTCCAAGGTTGACTTGGAGGGATGTGGGCAGTGGGGTCCCCCAGGGCTCGGTCCTCCAGCCCGTACTGTTCAACATCTTCATCAGTGACTTGGATGAGGGGGTAAAAAGCACCCTGTTCAAATTTGCTGATGACACTAAGATGTGGGGGGATGTGGGCACGCTAGAAGGGAGGAATAGGCTGCAATCAGACCTAGACAGGTTACAGGGGTGGGCGAATGAGAATAGGATGGGATTCAACACCGACAAGTGCAAAGTGATGCACCTGGGGAGGAACAACCGGCACCATACCTACAGGCTGGGGAACTCCCTTCTTGTCAGTACAGAGGTGAAAAAGGATCTTGGAGTCATCACTGATGCCAAGATGAACATGGGCCGGCAGTGTGGGGATGCAGTCAGGAAGGCCAACCATACCTTGCCATGCATCTGCAGATGCATCTCAAGCAGATCCAAGGAGGTGATCCTCCCCCTCTATGCAGCACTGGTCAGGCCACAGCTGGCGTACTGCATCCAGTTCTGGGCGCCGCACTTCAAGAG
>NW_017728994.1:67112826-67130780 GCF_001723915.1 Gavialis gangeticus | reverse complement strand
AGAGGGTAGATTTAGGCTAGATATCAGGAGGCGCTGCTTCATGGTCAGGGCGGCTAGGATCTGGAACCAACTTCCAAGTGAAGTGGTGCTAGCTCCTACCCTGGGGGTCTTTAGGAGGAGGCTGGCTGTACACCTTGCTGGGGTCGTTTGACCCCAGTACTCTTTCCTGCCATGGCAGGGGGTTGGACTAGATGATCTGCTCAGGTCCCTTCTGACCCTAGAAACTATGAAACTATATCTGCTTTATGATGACTTACTTAATAGGATGTCCCATACGATTAACTATTCAATATTTTCTTCCATTATTTGCAGGTAGAAATTGATAGTGGCCTTTTAATTAAACAAAACAGCAAGATAGTTTTTAGCTAAAAGGGTAGTCCATAATAATTTCTTAGAAGTATGTTCCTCCAGCTTTCTCTAAACATAAATATTCATAGGGCTTGCAAATTCTGATAAATTTCAACCCTTCATTATCTTGCTTCTTCTCCTGTGCAACTGTTGGGAAAAAACAACTAGAAATTTATATTATTTTTCCTAGGGGATCCATTGCATTGTACCCTGCAATGCTCCACTATAGTAACAATTTTCACTGTATATATACTTTTAATAAATACTCATTGTTATAAAGATTCTAAGACTCTTATCACATTCATGACTTTGCAAAGTGTAAATAAAACTGAATGCCAATAAAGTTAGTAGTAAACTTGACACAATAGAAACAACCAACTGGAAAAAACATTAATATCCTAATAATACAGGAAATCCAGGTCTGTTGGCTGCCCAGGTGAAAGTACAAGGAATAGGAATTTCTATGTTTGTGTAAAAGATGAAATGAATATTCTTCATTATGTACTAAAAGAATCTTTTGAATTGAAAGATAATTCCATTGCTTTTCAGTGTTGAATTGAATAGAGTTATACACTAGAGGTGCATTTGTTCCAGTGTGTCCATGTGTCTTTTTAAAAGTAAATATGTTTCTTGCTATCTAGCTACAAAAAATCTTGACCCGTAGGTCATGCTGACATTTATTTTTGATCCAGAAGAAAAATACATAAATTACAAATACTAGCCATGCCACATTGACCTTTCTGTATGCTCTTGCATTTCTGTATTTTAACAGGTTTTCTTTATGCAAAAATATGCCCTGCAATTTGTGTGTCAGGTAAGTTTCTACCTTCATTTGCTGTATTCCAAATGCGACAGCCCACATTTACCACTGGCAGAAGAAGCAGCAAATTAATTGATTTAACTGTCCCTGCATATGTTAAATAATAAATTTGGTCTCAAATTCTTAAGTAACCTGAGTCAAAAGTAATGAACAACGCATATTTTCATACAGTTGAAAGCAGCACTGCATCGTAGAGCTGGTTTTTCCCCTTTTCTTTTGCAGTCTTTTCACATGTTTCTATTTTAAACAAAAGTAAATATCACCTCCAAGCAAATACTTAGAACATTAAAGCAGAGGAGAATTTGAAGCATATCTTCAAAATATTGATAACTCTTTCAAATGAAGACTGAATTCAGATTTAGGAGCTTATGAAACTACACAAATCCTTTTAGCTTAGGTGTACTATATATTTCTGTTAGCTTAAAAATTCTTATCAGAGAAATTACACTCAAGGGTAATATGTTCCACAATAGACAGTGGCAGCCATTATGAAAAAGAGCTATCAAACATATGGTTTGTTGTTAGCCTAAAATGAAAGCTAAGCTAAACTACTGAAAGTGCAATCAAAGGAAATAAGAATATTTTCAGATATCAAGCATGGATGTTTTAAATTGAAAAACCTGCAGTTATGTAGAATGAAACATTGATATTTTTACACACACAAAAATCAGGTCATTTTAAAGTTATAGTCCCTACTGCAAAGGGCCTGTTGCATTGCTAATATATTTATATACTTTATAGACATTTTTATGTACTAAGGCATATGCTTAATAGCACAGACAGTAATGGAAAATAATACATTAGATATGTGCAAAACAACCAACAAACACTCATAGCTAGGGGGTGAACTTAGATTTACAATGTAGTAGTTCAGCATATTGTAAATCTTAACCATGGCATTACTGTGTTTAATTTTCTTGTCTTTTTTTTTAAAAAAGGAGGAAAGGGGAAAAATATCAGAAATATTGCACATTTTAATGTCATAGAATCATAGAAAATTAGAGTTGGAAGGGACCTCAGGAGGTCAGCTAATCCAGCCTTCTGCTCAAAGCAGGAACATCCCACCCAGGACTTTGTCAAGTCAGGCCTTAAAAACCTCCAAGGATGGGGATTCTCTCACCTCTCTAGGTAACCTGTTCCAGTGATTCACCACCCTCCTAGTGAGATATTTTCCTAATATCAAACTGAAACTCCCCTTGCTGCAGCTTGAGAATATTGCTCCTTGTTCTGTCATCTGCCACCGCTGAGAACAGTCCAGCTCCATCCAAAGGCTGCTATCAAATCCCCTCTCTGTCTTCTCTTCTCCAAAATAAATAAACCCAGTTCCTTCAACCTCTTCTCATAAGTCATGTTCCTCAGCTCCTGAACAATTTTTGTTGCTCTCTGCAGACTCTCTCCAACTTGTCCCCATCCTTTCTATAGTTGGGGGCCCAAAACTTGCCATAGTAAACCTGATGTTGTCTCACCATTGCAGAATAGAGCAGAACAATTACTTCCCTTGATCTGCTAGCAACGCTTCTACTAACTCAGCCCACTTTGCCATTAGCCTTCTTGGCAACAAGGGCACACGGTTGACTCATATCCAGCTTATTGTCCGCTGTAACCCCCAGGTCCTTTTCTGCACAGCTGCTGCTTAGGCAGTCAGCCTCTAGCCTGTACCAGTGCATGGGATTGTTCTGTCCTAAGAGCAGGACTTTGTACTTGTCCTTGTTGAACCTTATGAGATTTCTTTTAGCCCAATCCTCCGTTTTGTCTACGTCAGTCTGAATCCTAACCCTACCCCTCAAGTGTATCTACTAAAGCCCCCAGCTTGGTGTCATCTGCAAACTTGCTGAGGGTGCAACCAGCCAATCTTCCAGATCATTAATGAAGATATTGAACAAACCTGGCCCTAGGATCAACCCCCGGGGAACTTCACCTGATACCAAATGCCAGCTAGACATTGAGCCATTGATTACTACCCACTGAGCCCGACAATGCAGCCAGCTTTCTATCCACCTTACAGTCCATTCATCCAGCCAACCCACAGAGACAATGATCTTATCATAGAAGGCTGTCAGGTTTGTCGCACATGACTTGCCCTTAGTGCATCCATGCCAACTGTTCCTAATCACCTTTTTCTCCTTCAAGTGCTTAGAAATGGATTATTTGAGGACCTGCTTCATGATTTTTCCAGGGACTGAGGCTCGGCTCACTGATCTGTAACTCTCTGGTTTCTCCTTCTTCCCTTTCTTAAAGATGGCCACTATATTTGCCTTTTCCATGTATCTGGGATGTCCCACAGTTGCTGCAAGTTTCCAAAGATAATGGCCAGCGACTCTGCAAACCCACCAGCCAACTCCCTCAGCATCCTTGGATGCGTTGCATCCAGTCTTATGGTTCTGCACATATCCAGCTTTTCTAAATAGTCCCTAACCTGTTCTTTCACCAGTGAGGGCTGCTAACCTCCTCCCCAAACTGTGCTGCCCAGTGCAGTAGTCTGGGAGCTGACCTTGCCTGTGAAGACTGAGGTAAAAAAGGCATTGAGTACTTCAGCCTCTTCCTCATCCTCTGTCACTAGGTTGCCTCCCCCATTCAGTAAGAGACCCAGACTTTCTCTGATCCTCCTCTTGCTACTCACATACTTATAGAAACCCTTCTGGTTATCCTTTACATCCCTTGCTGCAACTCCAATTGTGCGTTAGCCATCCCTGCATGCCCGAGCAATTTTCTTATACTCCTCCCAAGTTGTTTGTCCAAACTTCCACTTCTTGTAAGCTTCCTTTTTGTGTTTAAGCCCTGCAGAGAGTTCTCTGCTAAGCCATGCTGGTCGCCGGCCTTGCTTGCAATTCTTCCGGCACATCTAGTACCTTCCAGGCAGACACTTTGGGCTTACATCCCAGAGAATCTGTACTAGCTTATTATCAGTTGGGTATCCATACATATTTGCTTGGTACAGTAAGGGGCTGAGCAAACATGTTGAAGTATGTGACCCTGTGAATGCACTGTCCTATGATAACATGTTCAAACATTGTAGTGGCATGTCACTAGAAGTAGTCAGCTGGGTTTTACAATGGAAATGGTACTATCGAAGGCCTTGTCTTGACAACAAAAATTGTGAGAAATCCTGAGGCTGGAAGGTGATGTAACTCGTTAGAGGGTTGTAAAGCTGCAACAGCTAGGAACAGTTATGCAGGTTTCTCTACATTATACATTGTGGGATCAAAAGGATTTATCCCATCAGCATGGTTACCTGATCAATGCCCAGTGACTGCTTCATGTCTGGTTCACGGGCTTGGTCTAGCTTACTTTTAGGGTTGCCATTACAACATTCTTAGTAGTAAGTATAGTAACAATAATAATATTTCCTTAACAGGAAAATATATTTATATGTTTGTGTGTATAACATACACTTGCTTAAGATATAGAAACACATATACATGCCTACATATACAATTTATGAAAAAAATCAATGTGATTAAAGATATTTACACTGTCAGCTTTCTAAACGCGTTGCCCCTCAAGCTGACTTACAACAGTTCTTAGTATGTAGAATAAAGCCTTTCACAGGAGCTTATATCTCCTTTTTTTATTTAGCACTGCTGCAACTCTCTTCAACAGTCAGAAACAAGTAGCCAGTTTCTCAAGCACAGAACAAGAGATGAATAAACTAAAAATCACCACAGGTTATCACAGCAACCATAGGTGTGAAACCAAGTGGTCAGACTCCCAAACAAGGGGATCAAATGTGGCACCGGAAAACAAGCATGTCTCAATGAATGTAGCATTTAGCATCCAGAACTAAAATCATAACATCAGCTGTCCAGAAATATGCAAGTAAAAATAATTTCTGATATTTGTCAAAAAAGCTGAAATGTTAGCAAATAGCTTTATTATGGCAGTCACAAGACACAAAAACTTCCTGTAACCTTCAAGACCATTATTGAGATTTTCTGAAATAGAGAGCATTTTTGTGCCAACTTTTCTATAAGCAGTGCCCCAAAGTGGATATTTAGATACTGAAATACCCATTTGTGCATACCAATGAGCAGTTTGTGCAATTAAAGAGGTAAGTTTCCAAATCCAAATTCTTAAATGGCACCTAGGGTTACACCTGATGAATATCCAGCCACTCTGTACCTCTGTTTCCTCAGGGCTTACTGGCTGAAATTTTCATGGCTCTGCAGAGGACTGCTGCAAAGTCCTATACATCTCTGAACTTGTTCATAGGATTAGTGTTGCCCCTTTCTACTGAGGTGAAATAATCACTTTTTCTTGTGTCTCCATAGCATACTAATGCTTTACCTTTATAATTCACTTTTCACCTGAAGTTCTCAAAGTACTTTTCAACCATAATTAAAGTTCACATCACCTTTAAGATGAAGGTAGACATTTTAATGACAGAAAAAATGAGACACTGAGAAGTGAAATGACTTGTTCAATATCACATAGATAGTGGAAGGCCTGAAAATCAAACTTGGAGATCCTGGAGCTTAAAGCCTTGATACAACTGCTCATAAACTATAGTGACAAATCGTATTGATAGTTAATGTACTTGTAAAGGGCTTTACACACTTAATGCACTATTCAAACACTAATTCATTCATTCTCACAAAATAAGCTACAGACCTGCTTAACTTTACATACACGAACAATTCCATTAATATTACTTGGACTATTCATGAGTATAAAGCTAAGCATGTCTATAACTGATTGTAGCATCAGGACATAAGAGCTTATTATTCTTCCCATTTTGTAGATGGGTTGAGCTGGGAAGATAAGACACAGCAAAACAGTATGAGTTTGTGTGAGGTTACTAGCAGATAGTATTTCTAAATTCCTTCCTGCCTGTATTAGACCATTGGAAATATGAATAAGAGAAAGAAAACATGATGTATAAAGCTCAAAGGAATGTATTATACTTGTAAAAAATAGTGGGATAGTATAAAAATAGAATATGCTGTAAGTTATAAGCACTCTATATTAAACAGTCAAAGCTCTATTCAACAATAGTAATTTCTCATGCAAAACCACAGGAGTAACATAAATTGGCTCCATACCAAATTGTCTGATTCAGCAAGAAATTAGCAAGTGTGCAGAAGCTTTTATATTATGTCCTGGTTTTGAGGCATCATGATACAGCAGAAGTTGCAGGTATCAAATCTAAGCATCAGAAAATTATTTTAAATACAAGTATGCCAATATTTAATCATTTGAATAGAAACGCTAGAAAAAATATACACTGAGGCTGGGAAAATAACAAAGGTTTATGTATTTAGTGTGAAATTCCTCTTCATACAGAGGGCCAGCACAAACTTTGTGCACCACTTACTCTTTATTTTGCTGCCCTAGTTTGCTCAGGCATGAATTTCACCTAAAAGTTTTACTGTGTATACTTTCCAGCATCTTTATTACTATTCTGAAAGCCAACATTCCATTGAAACTAGTGGTCTTTCAAAATGATAATATGATAAAAATATGGATCAAATCATCCATTAAAATGCATTGAAAGAGCTGTTACAAACTGAAATAACTATATCATAAAGGCTGAGCTAGCAAAAAAGAGGTAAAAAAGGAGGAATATTCAGTTTTCCTAGAGTTAGCCATAAGAAAAGTGGCTGAAGAAAACATTTATTATTGGTGCAGCAAGGAGATGAGTAGTGTGTGTGTGTGTGTGTGTGTGTGTGTGTGTGTGTGTGTGTGTGTGTGTGTGTGTGTGTGTGTAATGTTGATTTTCAGATTTTTGAACAGGAAGAGAAGAAATCTATCTCCACATTTTCACATGCTGTTTGCTAAATTAAATGACTGTATTTTCATTTCTTAGAAGTGAATAAAAAACAGGACTATTAGACAGATCTTTATCCAGCTCATGCTCCACAGAAAATTCATGTCTGTGCAGGTGTACAGCACAAGAGGTAGTTGAGTTTGACATTGCAGACCCCAGAGAGAAACCAGAACTTACTTTAAGCAGGCTAGCTCAACAACTGGTAGTAGTCTAGCTGCAGCAGCAAAGGGCTTTGTGTGTGGTTGTTTACTCTGCTTATTTTGAGCAGGTTTTATCCTGGCTTTGCGCAGGGGGATCATTTTCACCCTTCATAAACAGAATCATTTTCAAAGTCCCTGGAAGCTTCTTATGACGCAGACTTATATCAGCAAAGTCAACTTTAAACGGTCTTGAGAGCTGAAAATGGTTTCAATTTATACTTTAAGTTAAGGAAATGGTTAATTGTTTGTCCAAAAGCATTTACATAATTTTCATGAGCTCACAAAGAGGGAGAGTGTATTAGGCCCTACCTATCTCTCTATCTGTGGGGGTGATCTATGTTTCTTGCATAAAGTTCTCATTGCAGTTAATGGCAATGTTAGATGTGCAAGGAATACGGGTTCAGGCTATGAATAAGGAGCACCTGAGGTAAAGGATTGAAAAGTGAAGTATGAGGGCAGAGCAGCTGGTAAAAAGCATTTCAATTTGATTTTTCTTGAGGTACTTATGATGGATAAACTGGGTGAAGGAAAAGAAAGAAACAAGAAACACGCATAATTCAAGAGCAAGTTAGAATACACTGCTGATCAAATTTTAAACACTGAATTTTGAATTCAAGAGCTGGGAAAAGAAGAATAAATGACATGAAAGGACAAGCTATGGGAATACTGGAGTGTACACAAAATGGCCCGGTGACCTACAATTCCTTATCTGTTGCACAGTGATGAAATATATTAACATACAAAATAGGTCTGTGGTGATGTTTTAAAATATAAGACAGAAAATGGAATAGAATATTCTGTAATGGTTAATGAGAAGTGATATGCCTCCAAAGACAAAAAGCATTTCTCCTTATTCATGTAAGTAGAAGACAATGGAGCTACTCTTATGAGTAAGATGAAGTCAGTAACTGATTACAAATGGCATCATTAGTATGGCTTTTTGGTTCCTAAAGAAAAAACAGACAAAATATAATCTCAAAAGGAGGTAATAACCAAACATCCTGTCATCCAAATATGGATGTAACTTCAATAAAGGATCCACTGATCTTTTTCTGAGCACCTGAAAGACCTTAAAGACATCCTGTATGGTTCTTTGGCACAGCACAGAGTAACCAAATGCATGTTGTAGCTACCAGCCCCTCAGATTGGTCAAGCTGGACAGTTTGTACCATGTGGACAAAATCAGGAGCTGGGCTAGGAGGACTCAGGATCACCCTTCTCCATTGGGTCCCGAGCCAGTCCTTGTTCTGCGGTGAGAATCAGCTCGCTAGGTTGCTGCCAAGTCTTGAGTCACTTTCTACCTCTGCCCAGGAGTGCTAATGCTCCATTCAACTCTCGATCCTTCTGTGCCATTTACCATGGCTGCCTTGTTGTTATTTCACTGTCTATTTAGAAACCTTCTTTTGACCATCAGGAGCTGTCCAGTCCAGTTCATACAAACTAGCCTAGATTTCCCTTTCTAATGTACAGTCTTTATAGCTCCAGAAAGGTCAGAGTCGAAAGTGACTGGTCCAGTCTCTTTGAAAGGGCTCTCTACCTTGATTACTGTATACAGTCCAATTTTCCCTTAACCTGTGTGGAATTTGAAAGTCCCATCCCAGTGGGTATATACTTGTGCAGTTAGCCTGCACTGAGCTCTGTGCTGCCACATCTAAACTGCTATCATCACCTGAGCTTGCTAGTTAAAAGCTACAGGAACTGCGGTGGTGCAGTGACTGCAATGGAGGCATACCCTGACTGTGGAGGCTGAGCAGACTTAATGCAGGGACTGCTCACTAGTGTCCATTACTAGTGCTAGGGACAGTGGTTACTCCATCAGGATGGGGTTGGGCGATAGCCTCACCAACCTGTACCAAACACAGTTAACCAGATATACTTAGAAGAGGGAGGAGATTTGGAAACCTCATAGCTTGTTGGAGGCTCTGCTTTGCTGAGATACAATCCTCTCTTAGGTAATGCAGCTCTGTACCGGCCCTAATGCAGGGCTCAGCCTAATAGAAACAATCTTGTCCTTTCCCCCCAGCTGCTGTTACTTTGATTAGCCTTTGATTGTTCTGTCATATGGCTAAGAATTATAGAATATGCAGTATGAAACCCTGAGGACACAGACATGTGTGAGCTATTTCTGGTGCCAATTTGAACCCTGCCCATTTGTCTTCCAAATTGCAACTCTTTATTCATATTCCTTTAGAGAATCACAGGGTTGCGTGTGAATCAGTTTTAAATGCCTTAATATTCCCTAGGAATCAAACTGTTACATATTCAAAGTAGATTAGCTTACTAAAACTGACTGGAAATTTTTCTTGATGTAAACAACACCACAAAAGCGTTACAGTCAGTATTCCTGAACTTTGTCCCGTTTCAAATCTATTTGAATAAATTGCTGATTTTCTGATTCCAGTGTGTTGTTAAACTGGAGTTGTATAAAGGTAGCAGAAAGATACCAGTTACATCCCCCCTGTACTGCCGAGAGGAGATCATACCTAAAATATTACATTAAATTGGACAGGTTACAGGGGTAGGCTAATGAAAATAGGATGGGTTTCAATACAGACAAGTGCAGGGTGCTGCACTTGGGCAGTAGGAACCAGCAGCACACTTATAAGCTGAGAAACTCCTTCCTCGAGAGCACGGTGGCAGAAAGAGATCTTGGAGTCATTATTGACTCCAAGATGAACATGGGCCGACAATGCGAGGTCACAGTCAGTAGGGCTAACCGTACCTTGTCGTGCATCCACAGATGCATCTCAAGCAGGGCCAAGGAGGTGATCCTCCTTCTCTGTGCAACACTGGTCAGGCCTCAGCTGGAGTACTGCATCCAGTTCTGGGCCCCGCACTTCAGGAGGGACGTGGACATAATTGAGAGGGTCCAAATGAGGGCCACCCTCATGATCGGGGGGCAGCAGGGCAGACCCTACGAAGAGAGGCTACGGGACCAGAACCTGTTCAGCCTTCCTGGTGGCCATCTATAAACTTAATAGGGGGGACCAGCAGGGTTTGGGAGAGACCTTGTTCCCCCAAGTGCCCCCCGGAGTAACAAGGAATAACGGCCACAAGTTGTTGGAGAGTAGGTTTAGACTAGACATCTGAAGGCACTACTTCACAGTCAGGGCGGCGAGGATCTGGAACCAACTTCCAAGGGAAGTGGTGCTGGCTCCTACCCTGCGGGTCTTTAAGAGGAGGTTAGACGTTTACCTGGCTGGGGTCATTTGAGCCCGGTTTTCTCTCCTGCCCAGGGCAGGGGGTTGGACTAGAAGATCTACAAGGTCCCTTCTGACCCTACTTCTATGAATCTATTAAATTCTGGGCACCTCATCACCAGAGAGATGAAGATAAATTGGAGGAAATTTGTGGAAGAGCAATAAAAATGATTAAAGTACTGAAGAGATTGACTTATGAGTAAAGATGAAAGGGACTAAATATGTATAGCTTGGCTAAATGATGACTAAGAGTGAAATGATACTCTTCAACAAGTACTTGAAGGATGTAAACACCAAGAAGGAAAAGAAATTATTCAGGATGCTACAAGGACATATAACTAGAGATAAAAAGATGAAGTTAAGCAAATGGATATTGGATCAGAATGTCATTAAAGTCTGATGGTGTAATTTCAGATGGCCCAAATCCTGATATATTTACTAGGTTTTGAGTCAGTACTTACTCAAGTAAAGTTCTCACTGTCTTTAATGAGACTTTGGATGGAGCAAGGACTCCAGGATATGGGCCAGGAGTTTATGAGCCTATAAATACAATTTCCAAAGGAACTATTAAGGAACTGTTTATTCTTTAAAAGACTAAACATTTCCCCGCTACCCAGAACTGAAGTAGTGGTCAGTTTGTTGGGACTATGCCATGGTACCATGATTGCAAGAAAATTAATAGCGGGTCCTCTGTAATATGCATCTCCCCTTAGTTTGAATCAGGTTATGCAACAATATTAAGGGTAGAACAGATGACTGAAAAGAATATCCCTTCCCACAGCACCAATAGAGCTTGTATTAGTGGCTGGAATAGCCCCTGTGAGTGTTGAGTTGCCTGATGAGGAGAAGGGAGAGACTTACACGAAGATGTTCCAATCCTAGCATCTGTCTGCTAAAAAGAGACTGTGTGCAATAGCATTGAGCACCCAGATGAAACTGGACTTTGCTCCACCTGAGGCCATATATACCCTGAGCTTATTGATGGAGTGGGAGTTTCGGGAGGGTAGTTACAGTGTTTACATCACACTCCTGCTTTCATACCCACTACATGAAAACTCCTATACCCCATTTAGAGATCCCTGCCCATTGGGAAGGAGGAACCACTGGATAGTAATCATTTTCTTCTGGCTTCAATTACCCTTTGCTTCCATAAGCCATGAGATGCTTGTTCAGGCAGATCTCCCTCAGGAATCCAGAGGGAGGAAAATGTAGCCTCATCCACACAACTTCTATTCCTGGAATTACAAACAAAACTGGTTTTGTGTGATGTAAGGGTGAAGACAAGAGAGCACAGATGCTGCAAGGATGTTATTTTCTCCTCCTCTTGCACCACCCATGGATTTCTACTGTAAATCTGTGCTGACTTACTCTGCATTAACCAGCTCTACTCCTTCTACCAAGCACCAGTATTGCATGAGGAAGATTTTGGGAGACAGTGATTGATGGGGGAGTTCATGAGAAAACAGCCCTACAAGAATACTAATGTGGGTGGACACTCAAGGCTGTGGCATGGATGGGCTATACCTTCAGTGGATCCTGAGTGGCACAGGTGAAAGACTTTGAACTCCTTCTAGCTTTATGAAATTCCATTTCCTGAAAAAATAAGACAGAACGGAGCATTTAGCACCTAGGTTGAGAATAGCATAAAGACTGAGACAGTCCTGCTCCCTCAAAACAGTTTTACTCTCCCAAGTCAGAATCCTGTTACAGCTGTGTACAGAGGTCACTGATCTGCATTTTAAAATGAAAAAATTCTGGTTATCAACATTCTCTCGTACAGACACCCATATCAGGGATCCTATTTGCTGCTTTACATGTCCACACTTAACTCCAGTTAATATCAAGGTGTATAAAAACGCTGTTTAGAATTCGCCCCCTGATGCTACTAGTTGCATATCTGCTTTTTCCCATTATCACTGAAGAGTTCTTGCTAGTCTTATGTTAGCAGAAATACCTGCAGACCTCTGTATGCTAGAGACTGTGAGCATGACCACCAATAATGCCTCATATTTACTGAGAAGGAGGACCGGAACTGAAATCCAGTGAAGGACAATCTAGTTGGAGACAAGCTTAATGATAATGTCTGTGTTAAGCTCTTCTCTCTTCTTTTAATATCTTGGATCATCTGTGTGAAAGCATGATATTGATGGTAAGGGCTGTGTGTGTTCCAGCTGTTCATTTGCCTTCTGATACCACAGTCCTCTAGGACTTCATGGTTCTTTGCTTTGTCTTCCCCCTAGGCACCCATCTTGGGTTGGTACCATTATATGTTATCAAGTTATTCGTAGCTTTAGTATCTAGGGACTGACTTGAGTCAGTTTGACTTCAGTGGGAACAGAGGCAGGCTGTTAGATACTTAAAGGACAGATTCTTAGCTGGTGTAAATTACCATAGCTCCATTCAATAAAGTTGGTGTCAGATGGCATGATAATTCATACCAGCTGAGGATCTGCTCCCTGATTTTTTTGTGTGGAATAAGCAATGAGAGCAGATTGTCCCAGGGGAACAAAGATCCTGTTTTCATGACAAAGTTCTAGATATTAAAAAACCCCCACAGAAATAAAAAGAAGTCAGAAGATGTGAGTATGCAGAATTCTTGCAAAGCAGAGTTGCTGTTCAGAGTGTCCCATGAGGCACAACCAGGTCTTGAAGGTCAGCATATTTAACCCAGAGCAGGAACACAGAATATGTAACATTTTAAATTACAGGTTTCATCACTGATCTAGCCAGGTGTTTTACCCAGGGAGCTGTCTTAAAATCAGTTGTGGTAAACTGTGAATTAGAATTTGCTATTTAAACCCTTTCTAAGCCCAGGATTAAGCAACATTCACATCTGACCTGAACTGAGGCTTTCTAGGTCTCATATGCACTGTGGTATTGGAATGGACTTACTGCTGAATTTGTGGGGATCTGTGGGTTTAAAATTAACCCTTTAGACTTATTTAAATTTAGTCTTATGAACAAGCAGTTACTCATTTGAAATTTTTAAGCTTCTTGGCTTCCAATGATGATTCCATCATAATAGTAGTGTGAGGTTCTGTTTTCCATTTTGTTATTATAACATAACTTTACTTCAAAAAGGACCTGCCACAAACTTGCATCTGTCTGAAAGTTGTGTAAAATAACTTAAATAAAGGTTATAACAAAAGTTACAGTCAGCTATAAAGGGAACTCTTCCCCTAGTATGTATTATTCATCATCTTTGCATTTAGCTCATATTTCATTATGTTACTTTTAGCCATAACATTGCTGCATATTGGACATGCAGAGTAAAGCAGATCACTGGGCACACTCATTGCTAGGAAAGAAATATAAAGTGCTTCAGTTTCCTGTCTGGGGAACGTGTAAGTCCGTACAAGGCACAGTAGCTCACAGCCATGCCATCGCTTAATTTTTTTAAATAAATGGTGTACTAACAACGAAAGGGAACCGTACTTATTGCAAAACAGTAAGTGTGTTGCATATAAATAACTCCATAACAAATCTATACATTTCAGAGTGTAAAGCAAGGCAGGATGCTTTAGATTAAGAGCCATCTTTTCCTTTAGTGTTTAGCAAAATAACAAAATAGGAAAAATATGTTGAGAAAACAATGAATGTACCAAGACCATATGTACAGCGTATCCACCTCCTCTTAATCTTGTTAACTTGTAGTCAACAATCTTAGAAATCCTTTTTTATGTAAAGAGCTGCAGTACCTTTCTTTGTTTTGATGCCTCAGCATGAATGACCCAGCACCTACCATACATAGAACAGAAAGCCCCCACACTAACTTAGAAAAGGAGAGAGGTAGTTAGCCGTGTTAGTCTGAAGTTAAGCAGAAGGAAGGGAAATATATGACACCTTGTAACTCAGGGGTGGGCAATTATTTGGGGTCATGGGCCACGGGGAGTTTCGGTGAGCTGTCTTGGGCCACATCTACTGGCTCCTTTCCCCAGAACTCCCAGAGTGCCCGGCTGGGTGGCATGGATGGGGCCGCAGGTAGGAGGAGAGTGGCATCTTGTAGTGAGATGGACAGGCAGGGCCAGGGCAGGGATCATGGGGAGGTTGGATGAATGGACTGTAAGGTGGATAGAAAGCTGGCTGAATTGTCATCTCAATGGGTAGTAATCAATGGCTCAATGTCTAGCTGACAGCCAGTATGAAGTGGAGTGCTCCAGGGGATGATCCTGGGGCCAGTTTTGTTCAGTATCTTCATTAATGATCTGGACAATGGGATGGTTGCACCCTCAGCAAGGTTGCAGATGACACCAAGCTGAGGGGTATAGTAGATACATTGGAGGGTAGAGCTAGGATTCAGAGTGATCTAGACAAACTGGAGGATTGGGATGAAAAAAATTGCATGAGATTCAACAAGGACAAGTGCAAAGTCCTGCACTTAGGACGAACAATCCCATGCATCACTAGAGGCTGGGGACTGCCTGGCTAAGCAGCAGCTGTGCAGAAAAGGACCTGGGGGTTACAGTGGACAATAAGCCGGATATGAGCCAGCAGTGTGCCCTTGTTGGCAAGAAGACCAATGGCATCCTGGGCTGCATTAGTAGGAGCATTGCCTGCAGATTGAGAGAAGTAATTTTTCTTTTCTATTCAGCACTGGTGAGGCCCCATCTGGAGTAGTGTCCAGTTTTGGGCCCCTGATTATAGAAAGGATGTGGACAAGTTGGAGAGAGTCCAGCAGAGAGCAACAAAAATGGTTCAGGAGCTGGGGCACATGACTTATGAGGAGAGGTTGAAGGAACTGGGTTTATTTATTTAGGAGAAGAGAAGACGGAGAGGGGATTTGATAGCAGCCTTTAACGACCTGAAGGGGGGTTCCAAAGAGGATGGAGCTAGCCTGTTTTCAGTGGTGACAGATGAGAGAACAAGGAGCAACAGTCTCAGGTTACAGCAAGGTAGGTTTAGATTAGATATTAGGAAAAACTCTCTCACTAGGAGGGTGGTGAAGCACTGGAACAAGTTACCTGGAGAGATGGTGGAATCTCCATCCTTGGTAAAGCCTGGCTAGACAAAGTGGCTACAGCATGGAGCCATGGCTTGGGGCAGAGCTGTGGTCTGCTGCCGACACATCCTTGTGATGGGCACCGGTTCTGTCGGCAGGGGTGTGTGGGTATTGGATGATGGCTCTGCCCCAGGCCCCAGCTCCACACTATGACCGCCCTGCGATCCCACCCTGTGATCCTGGCCTTGCCCACTCGCCCCACTTACAAACCCTGCTCCCCATTTGGATCCTGCTTCCAAACATGATTGCCGGCTTGGGTCCTGCCCCCAGTGGTGGGTGTGGGGCAGATGGGTCAGGGCGCTCAGGCAGCAGGGCCAGGTCCAGCAGTGGCATCTGGAAGGAGCCACCGCCACCAGGGCTGCTGGGAAGCAGGTCCGGCTGCCATGCCGTCCCAGCCCTGCTGAGTGCCTAGGCGTGGTGTGAGTGGCTGTACATGCCATGGCTTGGGCTGCCGCCTGCCACTGGGGGCCAGACAAAATCCCTCGGTGGGCTGGATCTGGCTCATAGCTGTATTTCATTCACCCATGTTATAAATGAATTTGTTCAGTGCCATTTATATCATCTGGCAAAGTAGGCTGTAACTGTAGACTGTAGAACAGTGATTCTCTACCAGGAGGTACCCTGGGGTGTCTTGAGATCCTTTCAAGGGTGCCCTGTGGTGCTGCATAATGTTAGTACAGCTAGATTTACAAACAGGATTCCCAAGAAAAAACAGATTTCAAATAGAAATCCATAGCTGTAGTATTTCTGAGTTCTTTGCAACAGAAAAATGGCTCTATCATTCTTCTGTAGTAAAAAAAAAAGAGTGAAAACTAACAGCGGGCATTTTCCGTGAGGTGCCTCGAGTCCATTCATGTATGCCTTAAATTTATCCAGGGGTGCTTGAATCAAGCAAGGTTGAGGACCTCCGTTGTAGATGTTCATGTCTTTGAATGAACAAATCTATAAAGTGCCACACTGCCTTGCTTTCTGCCTGAAAAAGGAGGTGTACCCTCAGTCTACGAGTGTGAACATTTCACCATTACGTCTGAAAATGACTGGGCCATTAGTGATGACTGATATCATGTAACAATTAAGCAGCCCAAGTCTTTCTAGGTGGTAAGTCTCTATGGAAAATCTGGGAGCTCCACAAAGGCAGCAAGATGTTTCCCTCTGTTTACCTGCTTCCTCACCTCAGGCAAAAAGATGCTGACTCCCAAGCCTTTTTTGGGTCCTCAGTTTAGGACAACAGGTAAATCCACCACCAGCTGTACTCAGACCTTTTGGATTTTTCAGGCTAGTGTGAACCCCAAACTGAAGAGCTTATTCTCCTCCTATGACGTAGGTATAAATCTGAAGGTCCCTGAATGTTGACAGGTTTTTTTCAGCGTGGCCCATGAGGAGGTTGTTACGGTAGGTAATATCCTCCAGTTGCAAGACTTGTTAATGGAATAAGGTTGTCCATTCCTCTACACTAAAGTATACTTCTCCAAAATATGGTAGGGAGGACCCTTCACCTATTCAAGAATAAGTGGAATAATGGTGTTGTTTCCCTTAAACGACACCAGTACAAATCTGCTTTCTCTAGCACATATTACAAATCTGATGGCTGTCTATTGTGTGCACACATCCTTTGATACTGTACTAAAACTATGGTGGTTTGATGTCTTCAGGGAGACTGAGATCTTCCTACCCCCTGGCTAGATCACAGTGTGTGCTGTCACTTGTGAAAACTGATTTGCCTTGGTTGCAGCTTGTGACTTTCCGATGATGTCTTACATAGGTTTTAGCATTTTCCATATGCTGATGACACAAAGCTTTATGTCTTCATCTTGACTGATGGGCAAAAGCAACGGAGTACCTAAGCCTGCGCATGGTGAGAGCAAACTAGTAAGTCAGAGGTCGTGAGCTGGGAGTAACAAGCAGCAGCTGTGACAGAAATGATATTTGCTCCTGTAATTGAGGGTGCATGCTTGTCATTGCTCATCAGGGTTCTTATGGGTCTGGATGAACCAACAGATTTGGATGATCAAGAAGATCAGCTGCCTTTTTCTGTACACTTGCCCAGAGTAGTAAGAGTCTTTTGGCTTGGACGCAGATCTTACCACCCCCCCTGTGCTTTTGTGACTCTAAGATTAGAGAACGGCAGTGTTTCTCGGCATGAATCTACCTCCAACTCTGACTGGAAGCTGAGGACAAAGCGAGGCTCCTTGCTTGGGACACCAAGCTGCTTTCTGGCTTCCAGGCAGGGCAGAGGATATTGGTTTTAGCTCCACTGTTCCCATCTCCGGCACCTTTTACCCTTCAGGAAAGGCCCGGCTGCTTTCAAGGGTCTGCAGGGAGACAGGGCTGCGTACTCCGGGAGCTTCCCAGCCTCTGGGTATGGGATGAGGCTACCAGTGAAAGCTGGGGTTGTGGGGGGAGGCAGTGGCTACCCTAATCCCTGCCTGGCTGCAGCAGGGGCTGGGGCTTTGCTACCGGCCTCTCCCCCTGGAGGAGAACGGCCCGAACTACAGCCGCTGCCTGAAAGCGCCGGGGCGGCAGGTCTTTCCCTCCGGGGCGGCAGCTTTGCCCCCACGTCCTCCCGGCGTCCCCGCAGTGCTCAGCCCACTCCCCATCGCCTCTCCCCCGGGCCGGGGGGTGC
>NW_017728994.1:67110394-67112183 GCF_001723915.1 Gavialis gangeticus | reverse complement strand
CCCCCCCCCCCCCCCCCCCGGTGGAGACGAGACCTTTTCTGCTTTGTTGCAGCCAGCGGTGACTTTCTGGCAGTTGGGATCTTGGACCTGTATGTTCAGATCTGCCTGATCTAAGCCTCACAGTTACTTCAGGGATTGTCTTTAAAGTGTGTGATAAGATATGTTGGGATGGGACCTTAAGCATGTGTACGCCTGGGAGTTTGTGTGTGTGTGTGTGTGCACATGCAGAGCAGTAGGGAGGGGCTGTGAGGGCTTAGAGGAAGGGTAGGTTTACATGCTCTGATCTGTAGATTTTTGTGATTGTGGGATCAGCTCTTTTGCCAAAAACGGCTTATGTTTTATATTGCCTTGAGGTATTTCTTTAAATACCACAGTCCTGCTCTGGGCTGGGCGCAGTCTCTGCACAGAATTTAATTTCCAGAAGAGAGAGAGAGAGAGAGAGTGTGTGTGAGTGTGAGCGAGCTTTTGTCATGTGATGGTGGTTCAGTAGCAATCGCTGGTCTTGGCAAGATGCTTTACCTTCCTCTACCCCCCATGGTAAAGTGAAGCCTGACAGTAACTCCTGAAAACTGCGACACAAGCACAGCAGGAGCTGCATTCTGGAGCCAGCAGGTCTCAGGTCTCTTGAGCATTAAACCCCGGTGGGAAAGTACTCGGTAAACTTGTGCTAAGGTGCGGTAATTTTCTTTAGTCCATTCCTTAATATGCATGCCCGCAAAGTCAATGTGGATGTTGAACTCTTCAGTGTAAACAGATGGGGATATGTGACTTTCTAAAAAAACCCTGTCTTTTAAAATTTCAGCTCTTGGTAGCAAGGCCCTTGGCGGAACGGCATAATAACTAAGATAATGTAATTTTCTGTCATCTGGCTGCACTGCCTGTTGGGCTGATCCCTGTCTCACTGAGAACTGCTGATTGGCTAATTACAGTAGTTTTACAGTGATTTGTAAGAGAAGACATTTGTAACACAGCTTTTATCTGAAGCATTCATTGAACTTGAGCAGTACATGCATCCCTTGAATTGAATTGTGGATGGATATTGCCATTCAGTGATGCATATTTTTAGATGATGAAGGATATTTCTTAAAGGCAAGCTGTTGGCAGTTAAAAATAGCTACACATTGTGCATTTGCTGAGAATGCAGTCAAGCTCTGGCGACAGGTTGTTATGGTTTGACTATCCTAAGTAAGTATTCACAATTGGTACTGCGGAGTCATGCATGATCTTCCTTTTTTGTATTTTTTATGGCTTTATTATAATAATACAGTCTTCCTCTGCAGTGAATTGACCTTTCTGTTCACAGTTTGATTTGTAGGTTAATAGAACACATGATAGTATTTTTATGTGGGTGGTGTCTTACCTACTTATGAAACTTTCAGATATGCAAGAACGGATTGCATTTTTCAGTCTGTAACCTCTGACTTAGTCTTCAAACTGCTTTAGCTTGCTTGTAAATGTATAGTTAAAAATGGAAGCATTTCACTTCTGGAATGATGAGCCAAGGAGAATTTTTATACATTCTCTGATGCAGATCAGATACCTACTTCTTTTATTTTGTGACCAGAAAACAATCATCTACTTTTGAAAACAGTTAATTCAGAAGAAAAAGTTATAGATTGAAATCCAGTCTTGTACTCATTGGAATTATTCATGAAGAGTAAATATTTTGAAGGTTTGACTGAAAAATCAAATGTTCTCATTTACTCTGTTTATGTAAACAAGTGTCTAATTGAATAGTACAACGCTTAATGCTGGCTATAGATCACTTGATTTTTGGCACAAAGGGGAT
>NW_017728994.1:67104882-67105394 GCF_001723915.1 Gavialis gangeticus | reverse complement strand
CTGCTTTCAAGGGTCTGCAGGGAGACAGGGCTGCGTACTCCGGGAGCTTCCCAGCCTCTGGGTATGGGATGAGGCTACCAGTGAAAGCTGGGGTTGTGGGGGGAGGCAGTGGCTACCCTAATCCCTGCCTGGCTGCAGCAGGGGCTGGGGCTTTGCTACCGGCCTCTCCCCCTGGAGGAGAACGGCCCGAACTACAGCCGCTGCCTGAAAGCGCCGGGGCGGCAGGTCTTTCCCTCCGGGGCGGCAGCTTTGCCCCCACGTCCTCCCGGCGTCCCCGCAGTGCTCAGCCCACTCCCCATCGCCTCTCCCCCGGGCCGGGGGGTGCGGGCGGGACTCTGCCCTGCCTGGGGGGGCACGAGCCGCCTTGCCCGCTCCCTGCGCTGCGGTGGGCTGGGAAAGCCCCTCGCCGGCTGCTGCCGCCGCCCGCCCGCGGCTTCACGTGGGCTGTGTTGTCTGGCGGGACTCGCCCGCCTCCTCCCGCCGCGCTGCTGCAGCCTCCCCGGGCAGCGCCG
>NW_017728994.1:67090320-67104168 GCF_001723915.1 Gavialis gangeticus | reverse complement strand
CCCCCCCCCCCCCCCCCCCGGTGGAGACGAGACCTTTTCTGCTTTGTTGCAGCCAGCGGTGACTTTCTGGCAGTTGGGATCTTGGACCTGTATGTTCAGATCTGCCTGATCTAAGCCTCACAGTTACTTCAGGGATTGTCTTTAAAGTGTGTGATAAGATATGTTGGGATGGGACCTTAAGCATGTGTACGCCTGGGAGTTTGTGTGTGTGTGTGTGTGCACATGCAGAGCAGTAGGGAGGGGCTGTGAGGGCTTAGAGGAAGGGTAGGTTTACATGCTCTGATCTGTAGATTTTTGTGATTGTGGGATCAGCTCTTTTGCCAAAAACGGCTTATGTTTTATATTGCCTTGAGGTATTTCTTTAAATACCACAGTCCTGCTCTGGGCTGGGCGCAGTCTCTGCACAGAATTTAATTTCCAGAAGAGAGAGAGAGAGAGAGAGTGTGTGTGAGTGTGAGCGAGCTTTTGTCATGTGATGGTGGTTCAGTAGCAATCGCTGGTCTTGGCAAGATGCTTTACCTTCCTCTACCCCCCATGGTAAAGTGAAGCCTGACAGTAACTCCTGAAAACTGCGACACAAGCACAGCAGGAGCTGCATTCTGGAGCCAGCAGGTCTCAGGTCTCTTGAGCATTAAACCCCGGTGGGAAAGTACTCGGTAAACTTGTGCTAAGGTGCGGTAATTTTCTTTAGTCCATTCCTTAATATGCATGCCCGCAAAGTCAATGTGGATGTTGAACTCTTCAGTGTAAACAGATGGGGATATGTGACTTTCTAAAAAAACCCTGTCTTTTAAAATTTCAGCTCTTGGTAGCAAGGCCCTTGGCGGAACGGCATAATAACTAAGATAATGTAATTTTCTGTCATCTGGCTGCACTGCCTGTTGGGCTGATCCCTGTCTCACTGAGAACTGCTGATTGGCTAATTACAGTAGTTTTACAGTGATTTGTAAGAGAAGACATTTGTAACACAGCTTTTATCTGAAGCATTCATTGAACTTGAGCAGTACATGCATCCCTTGAATTGAATTGTGGATGGATATTGCCATTCAGTGATGCATATTTTTAGATGATGAAGGATATTTCTTAAAGGCAAGCTGTTGGCAGTTAAAAATAGCTACACATTGTGCATTTGCTGAGAATGCAGTCAAGCTCTGGCGACAGGTTGTTATGGTTTGACTATCCTAAGTAAGTATTCACAATTGGTACTGCGGAGTCATGCATGATCTTCCTTTTTTGTATTTTTTATGGCTTTATTATAATAATACAGTCTTCCTCTGCAGTGAATTGACCTTTCTGTTCACAGTTTGATTTGTAGGTTAATAGAACACATGATAGTATTTTTATGTGGGTGGTGTCTTACCTACTTATGAAACTTTCAGATATGCAAGAACGGATTGCATTTTTCAGTCTGTAACCTCTGACTTAGTCTTCAAACTGCTTTAGCTTGCTTGTAAATGTATAGTTAAAAATGGAAGCATTTCACTTCTGGAATGATGAGCCAAGGAGAATTTTTATACATTCTCTGATGCAGATCAGATACCTACTTCTTTTATTTTGTGACCAGAAAACAATCATCTACTTTTGAAAACAGTTAATTCAGAAGAAAAAGTTATAGATTGAAATCCAGTCTTGTACTCATTGGAATTATTCATGAAGAGTAAATATTTTGAAGGTTTGACTGAAAAATCAAATGTTCTCATTTACTCTGTTTATGTAAACAAGTGTCTAATTGAATAGTACAACGCTTAATGCTGGCTATAGATCACTTGATTTTTGGCACAAAGGGGATGTTTCCATAACTAATGGACAGAAAATTAGTGCTTTTTTGCAACAAATTACAGAATAGCTGTCTTGAAACATTCTGTTTATGTTAGTGAGGCAAATGTCCTGCAGCTGATACCCTAAGATGCTCTCTTTCATCCCCTGCTACTAGTGCTATTTCATAGTCCTGGGCATTGAGTCAAAGTAGTCCTTTGGCTCCTTACATGCCAAAAGGAGGAAGATTAAACTGCTGAAAGGAAGGAATTGCTTGTACAAGGGATCAATGAACACAGCCAGTTTGCTGATGACACTCTAACCTTGAGGGACACCAAAAAACATACCCATGTCTACAAATCTTGTCAACATGGAGCTTGAGACTAAATTGTGAAATCAACAACGAAGTAATTTTATGGTTCAGAAATTGTAATAGAAAACATAATCCCAAATACAGAATGCTTCCTACGAGAGTTTGTGACATGAATGTGACTAAATAGTGGAAATTTGCATTAAAACATGGTATTACAACAGAAGATGCCGTAATGGATTTTATTTTCTTTGCTTAACTAAAATGTAGGGTGGATGGAAAATGTGCAAATGAGCAGATGACAGTGGTCTGTGGTGTCAGTTATTTCATGTGGATAAAGTGATAATCTTCAAACAGTTGTAACAAGGATACGATTATATATGCATAATCCAGTAGGCATGATATTGCTGTTATTTTTCATTCAGTTTAATCAACACAGGCAATTTGCTATTACTGAAGAGTTCTGTCTAGCAAAACTTTACTAATGCTTTTATTTACTGTTCATTTTCTGACATTAAGTTTTCCCAAAATTGCTGCCAAGATAGTTATAAGTGGGCATGTACACAGATCTTGATTTGTTTGCTAGAAACAGTCTGGTAATTGCAAAAAATAAAAATAATGTTTGAAGTGTAATCAAAGCTGGAAATACATTTCTGTTGATGCAATCATGAATGTGATTAGATAATCATAGGTCCACTTTGCATTTTTCAAGGGACAACTCTAGGTATGTTTATCTACAAAAGCAATCAGTTTGTTATAGGTAGACAGTTTGAGCATTGATTGACAAGTTGTTTGATTTCCACTTTAAAATAATAAGCATCTCTGCAAACACTGTAGAGAGACTTGGGAATTTGAAAATGTTGAGGATTTTTTTTTTTAATGCTGATGCCAGTACGCAGCCTTTGGCAGGAATTCTATGAAAATAACTTTTGTGGTATGATTTCAGCATGATGTAGTATGTGTTTGACAAGATGCAGATTATTTCTAATACAGGTGTGTAGGTTGTAGCTGTGCTGGTCTAAGGACATAGGCAGACACAGTTCTCTGGGTAAATCTGGTCTCTTTTGATAAAAGAGATTAGATTTATGCAAATAACCTTGTCTGCCATTATTTCTAATCCTTGGAAAATGTCCATTTATGTTTAAGGAGACTTTACTAAATGAATGGGGTAGATTATTACTGAAAAAATAATATACAATCACCTCCCACTATGGGAGATTTGTTATTTTTTTACAAAGTTTGTCTGCTAAATAGTAGGTGTAATTATGACCTGTGTTTTCTTATCACACTATCATTGTTCAGTGCTTCTCCATTTGTGTAGGGCCAGAAAAAAGACTGCAAATTTTGTTCTTACAATCACAGGTTTCCATTACAATTACATCCTTTGTTTTAACATTGATGTGCTTTCTCTATAAATTAGCACCAGTGGACTGATCTTGCCTAAATGACATATTGATTTAGGAAGTTAGAACATCCAAATGTTGTATTCATTTTGCAGAGATAAATCACTGACAGGAAAGAACCAGGCCTTACTAGTTGTCATTATACCCCACAAAGAAATCTGCATGAACATTAAGCTTACTAGACTGTATATCCCACAGATCAGAAGTTTCAAGGAAATATACAACTAAGTTATTCAACATCCCAGGATATATCAAAGAATCGTTAGAAAATTAGGGTGGGAAGGCACCTCAGGAGGTCATGTAGTCCAAACCCCTGCTCAAAGCGGCACAAACTCCAGCTGTATCATTTCAGCTGAGGCTTTGTCTAGCCAGGACTTAAAAACCTCCAAGGGTGGAGATCCCACCAGCTCTCTGGGTAACCTGTGCCACTGCTTTACTACCCTCCTGGTGAGAGAGATTTTCCTAATATCCAACCTACACCTCCCTTGCTGCAACTTGAGACTGTTGCTCCTTGTTCTCTCATCTGCCACCACGGAGAACAGTCTAGCTCTATCCGCTTTTGTAACCACCCTTCAAGTAGTTGAAGGCTACTGTTGAATCCCCTCTCAGTCTTCTCTTCTCTAGACTAAATAAGCGCAGCTCCCTCAGCCGCTCCTCAGGAGTCGCGTCCCCCAGCCCCCTAACCATTTTCATTGCCCTCCACTGGACTCTTTCCAATTTGTCCACATCCTCAAGGTCCTGATTCAGCAAACCGCTCATAAGCTTAACCTGTTGGAAAATAGCCAAAGAGAATGATTGAGCTCTTACCATTTTATAAGCTTCCGGTCTCTGTCCAGTGACTCCCATCAGCCTTCTCAGGGGATTACAGACCCCTGCCAGGTGACTGTTGCCAAGGCAGCCTCTCCCCCTCACTCCCATCCAGTTCTCCTTAGTGGGGGTTCATTGTTTAGAGTGATAATGTATCTGTGGTATGATTACATTTCTGTGGTATGTCACTTAAGTCAGTGACCATCTAATGTTTCCTTTTGGGATCAGGCTTTGGAATTTAAGCTCAAGTTGGAGGTGAAAAGATAAACGGGAAGTTGTACATTCAAAACAACATTGACAGCTTGGTAAGGAACTCGTGCCGTCATACAGGCTTCATAAATTGTACTGTGAAATTCCCCAAATGAGACTCTCTCTCTCCAGTATCCTTGCAGGAAAGTGTTTGTCATGTATAGATTTGACATATCCCTTCCTTCCTGAAACCCCCTAAGTGGCTTAATGAAACGGATATGAATCCTGAGAAGATTGCATCTCATCAAAAAGATGTTCGACAGTTATCTTCCTGAGCGTGATTAGGACTTAGCTGCATTCAGCTGCTCAAGGCCCAGTATGCCCCAAGCCAACAGATGTAAGCGAGACAAAAGCAAGCTGGACTTTAATAGTGGATGTCATTCAAACCTCAGCTCTCGAATTAAGGACTCAATTCAATATCCTTATTCAAACAGAAGTCCCATTGACTTAAAAAAAAAAATCCATGGTGAGATCTATTGGAGGTTTCCCCCTCCTCTCCTGAATAAGTATTGCAGAATAGAGGCCCAATGATTCAAAATCACACATTTGCAATTACTAGATGATGTTTTGTTATACTTGATAGTATTTAGTATATACAATGTGCTTCTAATTTGCAAGCCTTTACATTTAGTATTTACATATTTCATTTTATAAATATTTGCATTTTCTTATGTAATATTTGCATTTGAAGTATGCTATTCTGTGCTCATATGTTCTTCCATATATATTTTTAACAGCACTAGTTAAAACTTTTTTACTCAACTTGTGCATTTTATTATGGAGAATTTGTGTGAGACATATCCTTGTTCTGTAGAAAACAATGATCTTCAATGTAATTTAATTTAAGTAGCAAATTTAGCATCAGGTTAACAAGGCTATTAATATTGCAGAAGACCTCATTAGTTTTTTTATTTATGATATTTTTGATGAAGAGCCCCATTTGTACTATATACTGTATTACACATGGTTCTTTCATGGAAGCTCTAATTAAGAGCCTTTCATTGAAATTTGGTCAACTGTGATATAGGTTATTTCAAACAGAGAACGTGTGAAAACCCTTGAGAACAAAGAAATAATATAGGAGGACATAGAGCTGAGAAGATGTTCAGAAAATACCAAGACAGGATTTTGATTTGAAAAAACCAAAAAAACTCCTGCATGCTTCTATAAGACATATATATATAAATGATCAGAAACACAGAATTATTTGTACTTGGGAGAACACCTGGGAAACTAATGCTGAAAGAGGGCAAGTGGGGGGAATGGACAGTACACTAAACTTTCAGTGTAACATGGTTTCAGGGGGAAAAGGCAGCATGTTTTTTCCAGCAAAGGTTTTGTGTCATGGAACTAATAAAGGATTAGATTCTCTGTGTTTAATTCTGGTACCAGATTAATATAAGATCCCAACAAACTGGAGGCAGTTCAGCAAAAGCAACAGAAATGATTGTGACTGTGGAAAACTTGCGTCATGGTATGAAGAAAGATTAAGAGTTAAATATTTAGTTTAGCCAATGACTAAACAGAAAAGTAATAAAGGTTTACAGAAGGGGTGTCAAACTCATCTGGCCATGTGGGCTGGATGAGTGGTGCTGTTAATATCAAGGAGAAGAGGCATCTCTCCTGTGGTGCGTTATGGGTGTAGCTGCAAATAGGGTGCAATTTGAAGGAGAGGTTTAAATTGAAAATGTCAGGTGGCTTAACTGTGTGATAACTTACTGTACAAACTGATGGAAAGATCCTAATCCCTTGAAAAATTCTAAAAGTGTCCTGCAAGGAGCATTCCTTTCCAGGGATATAACGTGGATGAGCTAATATCTATTTTTCACAACTTTGATTCTAGTATATTGTCCATTATTACTTACACAAATTATATCCAACTTATTTATACCAGTGGCATTTCCATGCAATTTTCAGGTGGAGTCCCTTCAGTTTAAATTCATATAAAATTATATTACCCTATTATGTCAGTGGCTGTCTTCCTATGGTCAATAGTCTGCATTTGTAAGACTATTATTACTCATCCCACAAGTCATCAAGTCTGGCTTGATGTCTTAGATATGTGAGAACTTGCTGGATGCTTCTTTGGAACTATATATCTAACAAGATCTCCATGGATGACAGCTGGTTAACCTGGAGGAGAAGCAGGCTTATTTTGCATTTACCTTGTTCTTGAATTATGGGAAAAGAATCTAGACTTCTACCGCATTGATATCAGTTGGGTTTCATATTGGTATACATGGTCATGTTAGTATATTGGACTGTAGAGCTATGGCTCATGATCCCAAGGGAAGTGGGCTGTAGTTGATCTTTTCTTACAATCACAGGTTTCCATTACAATTACATCCTTTGTTTTAACATTGATGTGCTTTCTCTATAGATAAAGTAGCACTGGTGGTCTGATCTTGCCTAAATGACATATTGATTTAGGAAGTTAGAACATCCAAATGTTGTATTCATTTTGCAGAGATAAATCACTGACAGGAAAGAACCAGGCCTTACTAGTTGTCATTATACCCCACAAAATAATCTGCATTAACATTAAGTTTACAAGACTGCATATCCCACAGATCAGAAGCTGGAAGGACATATACAATTAAATTATTCAACATCCCAGGATATATCACAGAATCATAGAAAATTAGGATGGGAAGGCCCCTCAGGAGGTCATTTAGTCCAACCCCCTTCTCAAAGCAGCACAATCCCCAACTAGATGATTCCAGCTAAGGCTTTGTCTAGCCAGGACTTAAAAACTTCCAAGGATGGAGATCTCACCAGCTCTGGGTAACATGTTCCAGAGAGGTGGTGGAATTGGATTACAGTAGGTTGCACAATGTTTCTAGTGTTTTCAGTTAAAAAAGGTAGTCAATAAAGGTTCAGGAAAATTTGGGGCTTGACAGTAGTCTGTTGATCCAAATGTTTGGGAGGGAATCACTGCTCTAAGGAGCCAGAACGTAATTAGAGATTGATAATCCTTATGGTTTATGGTGTGTCATGGCTTTGGTATGATTGGTCAAAATGACTCAACTTCACTGAGCGAAAGCATTCCTTTTCAAATGTAAAAGCTCACAGTTATTGTGTGATATACAGCAGCTGTTTTCAGTTTATTTTTTAAAAAAAGAGCTCTCGAGCTTTTCAAGATATTACTGGTCCAAGTCCTTAGCTGTTCATGGAAGCAATTTATCAAGTAAATAATTTAGATGAGAAACTTAATAAATTATAAAGCTGTGAAAACTGTTCACTGCCTCAAGTTTAGGATTAACTTGCCAGTGGAATAGATAAGAATAAATCAGGATGAAACCACTATTACTTTTGACATTTAGTATCAGAATTACTTTGCAAAGCTATTTATACCAGCTTTAAAATAGTTTCAAGAAGAAATTAGTTGTGAGAAGGTGCACAGAATAGAATAATGGGAACCTAAACTGGTTCAATCTTATGATGGGAAAGGGGATAAAATTCATTTGTACATTATCAGGCTGTTTAAAATACTTGTGTCCTCTTTAGAGAAATTTTGCACATTTTTAAGAATAGCAGCCAAAAGTGAAAACATTGAGTCCAGTGCAGTGGATAAATACTAACACCTACAGGTCAAGTTTGGAATTCATTTGTAATCCTGAGCGACTCGGCTGAAATCGCACTAGAATTACCATGGATTTTTAACTCAGGTTAGAATGTGGCCTATGTCTCTCTTTTGGTGGTATATAATTAGTTTGCTAAGAATTATTAGGCATTGAAAATGAGCATACCTGAAAAAATATAGTTTCCTAGGGTTTTTTTTTTTTTGGAGTGCAGAGCACTCATCAAGTACAGAGGTGCCCTGTCTGCCCAAAAGGTGCTTTCAGAGCCATAGGCTACTTTCTGCATGGGGGATATGTCTAGTTGAGAATACATCCCATGGAGTTAGTCAGCAAATTAATCGTTCTGAGGTTTTTACTTTCACCATAGCTCTTGAGCGTATCCCACCCACCACAGTAGAAGGCAGGGCAGGGTGATACCTTGTAGTCTAGCTGGTTCAGAGAGCCACAGGCTTTCCTATTACAGCTTGCTTCCTCAGTTGCTATGACTGGTTTAATACTGCTTTCCACTGCAGCACAATCACTGATGATTACTAGATACAGCTTTAACACTTCAAAGTCTTTTTGTTAAATAATATAATATGATCTTACAATTTGGGAATAACTTGTTCTAGTATGAGACAATGAAACGTAAATAATCCTTCTGCTAGGTTTTAATAATTTTTTAACAGTACCTATTAAGTGTGAATAATAATTTACCCAGTCTTTAGGCTTTTATCATCCTGCAGTGCTATGTTGTATAATAAATGACAAAAGCCTTTAAGAATGTGCTGTAAAAATACAAGTATCCATGTACATATCAAGAACTATTTATTTTGGATTTTTACAGCCTCTTACAGATTTTGTCAATGAAATTTGATTCTCCCTTTTTTAAAGCGCTTGCAGAAATAGAGACTAAATGGAAACTTTATGATGATTTGTGTTCAGACATTTTTAAATATTTAGGTTAGTTGAGTATTTAATGATTTTTTTTATAAGAAGAAAATAAAAGAGCTATTTTGAGGACCTTTTATTCCTTTAAAGAAATTACATTCATGTCTTACATTAAAATATATTTGTAAGTTTGGCATGTAATGATACTATATAGAATTGCAAGTTTAGGTATGATGCATAGTGCATTTATTCCAGATAATAGCAGTCAGGGAGAACTCCTAGCCCCACTGAAGCTAGTGAAAGTTTTGCTACTGACTTTAGTGGGTCCAGGATTTGATTCAGCTAATGAGATGAAATATTTTACCTCTTGTAAATTACTGAGGTTGGGGTTAGAGGCATCAAGTTTTCTGTGCACGTACTTGTCTAGATCTTCCAAAAATCTCATGTGGAAGACAGTGCCATCTGGAATGGAAGGCAGTGTGTGAAAATGAAGCATCTTTATTTTGTTTTTGGAAATAATAAATCAATAATTCCTTTAGGGCTTGTGTCCAGTTCTTTTGAGCTGCTCAGCACCTCTCCATTCTCATTAACTGCTGAGTTCTGAGCAAGGAGGGTTAGGTCCTAAGACATAAGCAAGAAATTCTCAGGCCTGAGCAAGAGGTCTAAGAGTTTTCTGTGTGAACTAGTAGCCTTCAGGATTGGTCATGATAATATTTCTAGCCCTCCTCTACTACCATCACTATAGCCTTCACATAACATTTGAATTGGAGGGGGAATAGCTTTTGTTCTACCTTGTTAAGCTGAAAACTGTCTTTCCCCGCACTTCTTCAGAATTCCATGTTTCAAGACGTAGTTGTAGCTGACCCTTTTTATTTAGTAGGGATACATTTGAACTCTGGTGTGGATAAACACTGAAAGTCTGTTTATATTTCATCTCTGTTCAGAGAGATTATATTTATAGAATTAAATTCTGTGTTTCTAAATATTTATTGCTGATGAATTCATGATTATGAACCCTTGAAATTGCGGTGTTAGCAGTTTTGTAATTCTAGCTTTGGCTCAGCTATATGTGTAGGTTTAATCACCCTGCAGATATCTGTTGCTTTCTAAAGAAACATTTTATTTTAGCTTTATAGACTATTAGGTGTTGAGTGCTAATTGCCTTATGTTTAGGAAAGGAAGACTTGAAGGGTGTATATGCACATGCTCTGAAAGGCTCTTAGAGCAGCTCTAATTAAAGCTCCTGGAGCGTCATGTGTATCAGCATCCCCATGCTGAAAAATGGTGGTAGGGGTGCTTTAACTAAAGCTTGTCAAATGAGCTTTAGTTAAAGCACCTCTGCCACCATTTTTCAGCACAGGGATGCTGATGCATGTGATGCTGGAGTTTGCTGGAGCATGGTAGTTGCCATGCTACAGCAGACTTGGTTAATCAAATCTGCTCTGATGAGCTGTAGTTGCAGCGTATTGCAGCCACCTCGATGCCTGTGTATAGGTGCCTGAAGTGACCAGATGGGGCACGGTTGAAGGATAAGTTTAACAGTTTGACAGAGGAGAACTTGTTTAAGATTTTTTACAGTTCACAATGGGCACAAGATGCTGACTGTGCAGCAGCCAGAAAATATTGTGTAGTAGCATGTTACACCACAGACAGCACTAATATGCTGCTGTGCAGTACTGTCACCTAAAAGAGGTTCTCCGGTTACTGTGCATTTATTTAGTGCAATAGATGTGCAATAACGACTGCACAGTAGCATCTCATGTAGATGTGCCCACCGACGACTAAAATGCTGGTCACCTGAGAATGAAAATTGTATCTCTTATTGATGCACTGGAGTTCTTGAAAAGAAATAGTGATCTGAGAACTCTGAATTGACATTAATTAGTTCCTTTATTTAGCAGTAAATTTTATAAATGCATGTTGGACTTCCACTGGAGTCACCTGACTAAACTTCTGTGCAGTGTTTTTAAAATTACTGCTTTGGAAGCTTACTTTTCCTTTTTTGTGCATATGTCACTCTTGCATATTATTGAATAGTTTGGGTGTCACCATTACCATCAGTGGTAGTGCCCGTCAAAAGATCAATGTAAATGTACAAAGCTATGTTAAACATAGGCCGTGGAATGGGGTGGGCCACCTGGGCCATGGCCTGACCAACTTTTAGCACGTTAATTTATATAACCCACAAACACTCAATTGTCATTCCAGTTAAAACTGTATAGCTATTTTTTTAACTGTATAACTACCTAAATTAATGTGCTAAAAGTTTGTTGGGTGGCCCACCCCGTCCCACAGCCTATGGTATTAAAAACAATAAATTAAACAGAAAAAAGAGGTAGCTTAAAGTCTGGGGTTGAACTGACTTTATTTAAAATATGTAATGGTATTCTTGTGTGTGTATGAATGTACAGGTTTCATTTGTTGCTATTGCTAAACAAGAGAAAAAAAGTTGAAACTCAATCTGCTGGATACCTTATTTGTTTCTGTCTATAGTTTGCAGTTACTTTTTTCCATGACAGCTTCCTTTTTAAGTTGAACTGTCTACCCCTCTTGTTTTTCACAGATAAGAGAGCTAAATTTTTCAAGAATCTTAAATGCCAACAACGACATTTTGAAATGTATTCTTTCAAAATATTAATTGCCTTATTGAATTTTCACAGGATAAAAGTACATTTTATGCCCAGTGTAATTTTATCATATAAGTTGTACAAGAAGTAGAGATAACTGGGCCACTGTGTAAGATTTAAAACATGCATTCACCCCAGCTCACTTAAATAAGATAAGGAGAAATAACTCAGGACTGAATGAATAAAACAAAGCAAGCATACTGAGATACCAAAAGAAGGCAAGACTAAACAGTCTGCTGTCTGTAGACAAGAGAAGGGTCACCTCTGTGTTTCTGGAACATCATTCAGTTCTGGAATCAAGTCATTTCATCCTTAGATTTTAGCTCTTCAAAGAGTAAAAAACCCCTCAAACAAACAACCTTCAACCCCACAACACCAGCTCTGATAACAGAAGTGTATCACATGGGGTCCAACTGAAACGCTTGCTGACACTGGTGAGCATAAGTAGTGTCAGTGAATTCATTTGAACTGTTTAGGTGGTAAGGTGGGAGTAATGGGAGTAAGGAGTAAAGACTGGTGGGACTGAGAAGTTCACAATCTGGCCCTTTTTTGTTTTGGAATAGTGGGCTTTTTTTTGGCCAGTTATCAGAGGTAGGCAATTGGCAGATGTGTAGAGCCTCATCAGGATCTATGATCACATTATCATAAAGTAAATGTGCCATGAGCAAAGGCAGCACCTCCTAGAAATCAGAAATGGAATTACCTGAACCTATTAGTTCCTTGATTTCTGTGCTGTGATTTCCTGCAAAAGTATCTCCTTGGGAGCTTACTTTTCCAAAAGGCACTAATAAGTAGTAATATTTTTTTTTTAATTAAACATATTAATATTGGCTAGTTCCAAGCTTTATCTTGCCACCAGTGTAAAATACACTCCATGAAACAGATATTGGGAGTCTGTCCCTTAGGAAATCAAATACTGTTCACTAGTGATTTAAGTTAGAATCATGCAGCATCACAACTGAAACTCCAAACTTAGTAGAACAGTCACTGAGGTCCTAATAAACCTCCAAGTTTGTCCACTGAAGGGACCCTCCCAAATATGAATTTCAACTGTTCAGTAGGAAAGGGGGCATTGGTGAGGGGAAGGGTTAGCTGCCTGCATGTGGGAAGATGATTTGGGATTGCGTCTATGGTTGGTGTGATTGGGGGTTTGTTGTCCCACAGAAGTTAGGAAGAGGTGTGGCAATGTGCGAGGTCCCCAACCAGCCACAGTGCTGGTCTCTCACTGCCTCTGGTTATGCTGCCTGCCTCTGTTGCCTGCCACACCTTGCTGTTAAATAATTGGTTAGTAATTAGGGAGGAGGCTGCCCTTCAAGGCCCCTGATATCTAAGGGCCAAAAGTAGACGTGCCTACCAACCCTTAATGTGTCCCTTAGTTGTTGCTCGCAGCTGTGCTAAGCCCTGGCCTGAGACCGGGCCCAACTCATCACAGCATTGAGTCTCTTTCACTCTGCCCTGCTAGGGCCACATTCATACCGCTTCCCACTCACAGAGGCCTCTCGCTCTCCACCAGCTTTAATCCTGCCCTTCCTGTTCCTCACATGTACCGCCCCTTCTCTCCCAGGCACCACATTCACCCTGCCGTCACCTGGAGGGTCCTCAGGCTTGCTACTCTTCACTCCCCAGCCAGGAAGCACGCAACCTTTTGGGCATCTCCCACTATCCTCATCTGAGTGAGCTGGTGACAGCCCACAAAATGCTGTGCTGACTTTGCCTCTGCTCTTGTAGCTGGGCAGCTCCCCCAGCTGTTCTCCATCTAGGGGCTCTTCCTCTGCCACCCTCCAATTGACCTCCCGCCCACCTCTGGCCTCAGGTGCCCAAAGGCTTACCTGGGCCTAACTGAGGCCTCCCATGCTAGCAGGGCCTCCACTCAAGCCCTTGCCTTCAGGGCCCCAATTCATGCCCTTCACTCACCGAGCTTTACCACTGCCACTCTCTACTCTGCCCCGTACTCTGGGGTCTGGGGTTGAACATTCCTGCAGACTCAGATGTCTCTCATCGTCATGCCTGGCCTCTCATCAGGGCGTCAACTGCTGATGCCTTCTCTCAGGGCCCTAACTACTCTTCTCACGGGGTCTTCCACCCCTTCAGACAGAAATGCTTCTCTAAGCTCACCAGGCCTCATCTCCAGGGTCTTTCATCCTTTCAGGCTCAGGTGCTTCTCAAAGCTTAGCTTGCACCCCAGTGGGCTCAGGTGTCCCCTATGGAGGTCTCTGGCCCTGACTCTCTCTTCAATGTCTGGCAGC
>NW_017728994.1:67083610-67085320 GCF_001723915.1 Gavialis gangeticus | reverse complement strand
TCTAGGGTTGAACATTCCTGCAGACTCAGATGTCTCTCATCGTCATGCCTGGCCTCTCATCAGGGCGTCAACTGCTGATGCCTTCTCTCAGGGCCCTAACTACTCTTCTCACGGGGTCTTCCACCCCTTCAGACAGAAATGCTTCTCTAAGCTCACCAGGCCTCATCTCCAGGGTCTTTCATCCTTTCAGGCTCAGGTGCTTCTCAAAGCTTAGCTTGCACCCCAGTGGGCTCAGGTGTCCCCTATGGAGGTCTCTGGCCCTGACTCTCTCTTCAATGTCTGGCAGCAAACTGCTGCCTCCCACCCTGCTGGCCTAGGGCTTTTCCCTGCTGCTCAGAAAAAACAGGCTTCCCCAGAGCCTGTGATAGCTCTAAAATGGCGAGCACCCCACTGGTGCTCTGCCAGAAGAGGTAACAAAGCTCTAGGGTCCAGAAGGTAATTGTCCAGGTAATGGCTACATTGGAGCAGAAACGGTAAGAACCTGTGTTTCCAGAGTGAGGATGGAAGCATAGTTCCTCTCTGCAGACCTTGGGGAATCTACAGAATTCATGGGAACAAATATATTTTGTCTAGGTTAATCAGTGAACTCTGAAAGGGGCACATTTTCTTTTCCTGATCTGGTTTTACTGAGGAGACAGCTTATTGTTAGTTATGTGAAAAACATTATCTTGCTTTGAACTCCATGATGGTGGGGGGCAAACTAGGTGACACAGAACATTTCATTGCTTAGATGCAGAATACTTTTTTTCCTGTTTGCCAAACTCCTGTGGAACAAAGAATGCTCTTCAATATTAGGGATGGTGTAGATTTCTAAGTGGAGAGAATTAGCATTTCAGCAGCTAATGTGAAGCCAATTCTATTCTTGTTTCTTGGCTGATAGTGATTTATAAAAGACTAATGGTTTCACTTCCATCTGAAATTTTCACAAAATTAATTTTGAGATGATATCTGGGTTAGAATAACTGTATCGTCTTTGTTCAGAATATTCAGTGGTCATTGATGCTTGATGTAGGTGCATCTGAGTTTGCTTCTATAAAATAAAAGATATAATATATATTGAAAGCATTATTGAATTTACACATTGTGATAATTAAATTCAAAACTGTGATGACTCATTTTCAGTTTTTTCTACATTTTATTCAGTGTGACACTTTTTCTTTCATGTTCTTGTTGCCAGACAGTTTTCACTGCGGTCTAAAAACTGGTTTTGGTCATCTATTGCATCATAAACATTTGGTGCTCTGTACTTTGAGTTTGCTAAGGGAGCTAGGTTAACCAAACACAGATGCTCAAGAGGACCATCATCACAAGTCCATGTTGGCTTCCTCTGATAATTTTGTTTTGAAATTGGATTTACAATTTCTTCCTATGTGAGAGAATGCACCTCTGAATTTTGATGGAAATCTTTTGAGGTGCAGTGAATAGAATGCTGGACTGTGATTTAGGAAACTTGTGTTCTTCTCATGTCTCTACCATTTCATTACTTTGTGATATAGGGAAGTTGCTAAGCTGCTCTTTATTTCCTTTTATTTGCATAGAAAGTGAAGAATTGTAAAACCTCTTTGTGAAGTACTTTGAGATCTATGGATGTAAAGTACTGCATGAATGTCAGTACTGCTCCTGTCTTACAGATCTAGTACCTGGGAAGTTTAAACAAACCTGGAATGCATATTTGAATCTGGACAATGGTATTCTTCCAATGGTACCATG
>NW_017728994.1:67072888-67078610 GCF_001723915.1 Gavialis gangeticus | reverse complement strand
TGGGTTTACAATTTCTTCCTATGTGAGAGAATGCACCTCTGAATTTTGATGGAAATCTTTTGAGGTGCAGTGAATAGAATGCTGGACTGTGATTTAGGAAACTTGTGTTCTTCTCATGTCTCTACCATTTCATTACTTTGTGATATAGGGAAGTTGCTAAGCTGCTCTTTATTTCCTTTTATTTGCATAGAAAGTGAAGAATTGTAAAACCTCTTTGTGAAGTACTTTGAGATCTATGGATGTAAAGTACTGCATGAATGTCAGTACTGCTCCTGTCTTACAGATCTAGTACCTGGGAAGTTTAAACAAACCTGGAATGCATATTTGAATCTGGACAATGGTATTCTTCCAATGGTACCATGTGGAAGATCTGCATGAACATGTCCAGTGAACCTCATGGATGGCTGCTTCAAATTCTGTTGAGTCCTGTAGAGAGTAATTGTTTTGAACATGAAAAAAGCAACAGTAATAGTACTTATGATGTGGTGATTAAATAAAGAGGAAATACTTTAAATGTAAAACTTCATGTATTTTGGAGATTACACTTTAGAGCTGTTCTGGATCTCTGTCATTGGCCCAGTTGTCTCTGTGTATGTGTTATATGCAAAGATTTCTCTTAAGAAGATGGAAAATAACTTCAAAGCCAAACATTGTGACATAAAGGGATAAAAGCTCATATAATTTGGTGAATTTATTTCCTTTTTTATTTTCTAAGTATCTGTAGTTTTTAACACTGTTACATATAATAAAAATATGAGTGTATTATACCTTATCAGCATGTAGTTTATTTTGCATTCTTTGAAAATAACTGTGAAAATTAGGTAGGTTTATTGATTATTCTTAAATGGTAAACTCTTTTAAATAGAAATAGTGTAGGTGGGGCACACTTGATTGACTGGAATTAAATGTAGGAGAATATGGTAGATTAACTATGTTGTTAAACTCAGGAGGCTTTTAATGTTCTAGGCTTCTGGAGGAAAATTACATGAATAGTTTTTCTCTATTTTGTAATTGGTATCTTTGGATAAAATAATATGCAACGTAACTGTGCAGTTAAAACAATAGGCAGCCAATGTGCATGAAAAAACAGCATTGATTTTTATCATATTTCACCATCAGCTCACCCTGACTTTGTAGGATAGTATTGCTGTTGAAACTTGGAAGTGCAAGAGAAAAAAGGGGTTCTAGGATCTGATCAGTAGTAGATTAGTTACCTTCATGCTGTGCCAGTCCAGCAGCTCGACTTCCGTTCTGTGCCCATCTTCATTAAAGTGAGATGCAAGGGCTTGTAGCACTCAAGGCTCAGAGTCTAAAAATGTCAGTGATTAGCAGTGTCCCTCCAAATAGACAATAGAATTATGTTTTTTGTTTTTTAAATATATTGCAAAGGATTTTTTTATGGGCATTAGGCAGTCCTTTTCTCTGCACTCACTCCTTCGTATTTCTCAGGACATCCAACTCCGTATGTCTTGTAAATTCAGCCAGAGATTTGATTTGAATCATGATTACAGGAGTGTAAATTAGAAATCATTGAGTTGAAGTCCATGGAGCTACAGTGGTAGGATATTGATGTGACAGAAATATTGGGTTCAGGACCATCTTTAAAGGCATGTGAGAAAAGATGAATTGGTAAAAAAGTGTATATTGCCAAAGTTCAGAGTTGTTCCAAGGAGAGTGCCAAAAATACTGGCTCCAGCTTTGGACTCTGGATTAGGCACTACAGGATTTAAGTCCAGGCAGGTTTATTTAAATCTCCAGAGACAAAGGCTGATGAAAATTAATGTAGTTAATAGAGTTTGTTTTTCTTTGGCCTGTCTTTCATTCTACATGTTTCTTTTATCAGAAAGGGAAGTGATTTAATGTGGTGTTTAGGCAAACTTTTAAAAATAATTTAAAATAATTACATCTGTTTGGAGAAAGGAGGCAGAACCACCTCTTGACCCCTGCAGGTAAAGGAAAGATGGTTATGGGAGGATTACAAGATTGGTTAAAGAAGTCCTGTCAACTTCATTTGGCCTCAGAATGGAGCCATTTTACAAGTTGTTTATCTTAAGTTCCCATTCCTAAATGTTCTTCTCTCTCTCTTTTTTTTTTTTAAGAAATGTTCCTTATGGCTGTGAGAGTTGTTTATATGAAGTTGCCTGCAAAGTTTGTATGTTTTCTTTTTAAAGTTTTGCAATGAGTTATAAGGGTCAGTTTTATGAAGAAGCATGTCAGGGGCACTTGGGACCATAAGTCTTTTAACAAGAAACAGTGTGAAAGTTCATCTGTGTTAATCCTATATTAAAGATCACTGCTTTGTAAGGCAACTAGAAAAGTAATTGCACGCAATACTATTTTGTTACAAGTCTTACATTAGGGAAGGGTACAGTCTATTTCTAGAAAACAATGCTTGATGTTGCTTTATGCAGCAACCTCTGTATTCTTATAGTAAAAACAATGTTCCTAGAAAAGGGAGGGAAAAATGTACAGAGAAGCAGTTCTCAAATGTTTGAAAAAATGTTTCTGTGACTATAGTGATGCTCTTATCACAAAGAAAAATGCATATGCATCATCCTAGTATTGATTATGAAATTAATATTGTATCTATTTTACAAAATACTTCCCCTTGCAAGGACCTTTTCAAAATAAGTTTCTGATCATAACTGGTCATATTGCTGATCTAGTAAACTCTTATTTGAAGAACTCCACTTGCATCTCCTATTTTTAATACATTTGTTTTCTCTATAGCATCGCCTGCATTAAAAATATAGAAATGTTATGTATTGCTGTTTTGTCACCCTTGCACTACCTGGGTGCCATGTAGTAGTGTTAAAAGAGAAGAAGAATAGGATTGCTATTAATTGAATACACACTTAGTGTCATCTGAATTTTAAGGTATACAGAAATTAAGTAACTTTTCTAAGGTCATCTAGGCAGTTTGTGGCAGAACAGAAACCATCTTCTTCCCTTGCCCTTTGATTGTTTAGCTTAATTTAGATTGTAAGCTCTTTCAGACAGAAGTGTTTCTTACTCTGGGGTTCTGAATCAGCTGTTATGACTTAGAAAAGAGACCTGGGAGTCACTGTAGCTAGCGCGCTGAAAACTTCAGCTCAGTGTGCAACGGTGAACAAAAACATTAATAAAATGTTGCAATATTAACAAGGGAACTAAAAACAGAAAATACTATGTCACTATATAAAGCCATAGTGCACCCATGTCTGATCTCTGCATCTCAAAAAAGGGTGCGATAGAATTAGAAAAAGTACAGAGAAGGGCAACCAAGACGATCAAGGTCATAGAGCTGCTATGAGGAAAGATTAACAAAAGCTATGACTCTTAAGTCTGGAAAGAAGTCTGAGGAGAAGATATGAGAGAGGTCTCTACAATCATGATGAGGTATAGACAAAGGGAACAGAAAACAGGGAATTATTATTCACTAGCAACTATGGTAGAAGACCAGCTTGGCTTAGCAGGGAACTCCTCAATGAGCTAAAACATAAAAAGGAAGCTTATAAGAAGTGGAAACGTGGACAAATGACTAGGGAGGAGTATAAGAGTATTGCTCAGGCATGCAGGGATGAAAACAAAGGCCAACGTGCGATTGGAGTTGCAGTTAGCAAGGGATGTGAAGGGTAACCAGAAGGATTTCCACAAGTATGTCAGCAACAAGAGGAAGATCAGGGAAAGTGTGGGTCCCTTACTGAATGGGGGAGGCAAACTAGTGGCAGATGATGTACAAATAGCTGAAGTATTCAATGCCTTTTTTACCTTGATCTTCACAGCTAGGCTAGGTCAGGTACCAGACTACTGCACCTGGCAACACAGTTTGGGGAGGAGGTGAGGAGCCAACAGTGGTGAAAGAATAGGTTAGGGACTAGTTAGAAAAGCTGGACATGTACCTGAGCGTACTGGGGGAGTTGAACAATGTAACTGCAGAGCCATTGGCCATTATCTTTGAAAACCAGTTCAGGAGAGGTCCTGGATGATTGGAAAAGGGCAAATATAATGCCTTTAAGAAAGGTCAGAAAGAGGATCCAGGGAACTAGAGACCAGTCAGCTTTACCTCACTCCCTGGAAAAATCATGGACCAGGTCCTTAAGGAATCTTTTTCTATGCACTTAGAGAAGAAGGTGATTAGAAACAATCAGCATGGATTCACTAAGGGCAAGTCATGCCTGACCAACCTGATTGCCTTTAGTAAGGCTTTTGATACGGTCTCTCACAATATTCTCACCAGCAAGCTTAGGAAGTGTGGGTTGAATGAATGGACTATAAGGTGGATAGAAAACTGACTGGATCGCCAGGCTCAAAGGGTGGTAATCAATGGCTTGAAGTCTAGTCGCCAGCTGGTATTAAGTGTTCCAGTGCACCCTTAGCAAGTTTGCAGATGACACCAAGCTGAGGGAAGTAGTAGATACTCTTAAGGGTAGGGCTAGGATTCAGAGAGACCTTGATAAATTGGAGAGTTGGACCAATTCTCAAAAGAAATCTCATGAGGTTCAATAAGGAGAAGTGCAAAATCCTGCACTTAGGACAGAACAATCCTATGCACCAGTACAGGCTGGGAACTGACTGGTTAAGCAGCAGCTCTGCAGAAAAGGACCTGGGGGTTACAGTGGACAATGAGTATGAGCCAACAGTGCACCCTTGTTGTGAAGAAGGCTAATAGCATGTTGTGGGACAGTAGAGAGCGCTACTACACTGAGCCACCCACCACACTGTGACAGGCCCAAAACCATGCTTTGGGAGTCTCCCCTGGGGTGTTTACATCTGGCTGATCCCCATCCTGGAGCACACCTGCAAGCCTGGGGTAATGTTGCCACCACCTGAACACTGGTCTCTGTCAGAGCTCTGTGCAGCCTGGGGTACACAGACTCAGCCAACCTGGGGGGTACTTTGCCCACTGGTAGTATTTCTAGGTGCTCCGTACAGCCTGGAGCCTCCCAGGATAAACTCAGGTAGGACTGAATTATTTAATAAACAGCCAAGCTCCCCCTCCCCTCATAGAACACATGCCCTCACAGCCAGGCATGTTGAGCCAGGTAACTTCCTTTGTTCTACTCCCCTCCCCCATGCTCTCTCCCAGATCAATAAAAGCTAAGAGAAACACCTTGAGCAATTTCTAATAAATTGAGTCATACAAAAAAAAAAAAGGGCTTGGTGGCCTTTTTAATACACAACTAAATTACTTAGATCTAATCTACTGGATAGTTTCCAAATCTACTCGCAGTAAAAATATCCAGAGAGTCTCTCTCTGGAGGTCCAAGCTTGTGTGTTCCCAAAATGACTGCCACAGGAAGTAAGGAAGAGGCAGCTTCCCTCCCTTCAGGAATTTTTACAGCCTGGTCACCTATGTGACCAGGTTGAAACCTAATAGCACACATTTTGAATGAGGAGGGATGGGTGGGATGTCCCAAGGCAGGGCAGAAAGAGAGAGAGATTTCTTCAAACAGCATACTGGGCATTAGTAGGATCATTGCCAGCAGATTGAGGGAAGTAATTCTTCCCCTCTATTTGGTACTGGTGAGAACACACCTGGAGTACTGTGTCCAATTTTGGGCCTCCAACTACAGAAAGGATGCAGACAAATTGGAGAGAGTCCAGCAGAGGGCAGCAAAAATAGTTTGAGGGCTGGGGCACATAATTTCTGGGGAGAGGCTGAGGGAACTGGATTTATATAGTCTGGAGACGAGAAGACTGAGGGAAGGTTTAGTAACTGCCTTTAACTACATTATGTGGG
>NW_017728994.1:67064146-67067888 GCF_001723915.1 Gavialis gangeticus | reverse complement strand
GGGCAGCAAAAATAGTTTGAGGGCTGGGGCACATAATTTCTGGGGAGAGGCTGAGGGAACTGGATTTATATAGTCTGGAGACGAGAAGACTGAGGGAAGGTTTAGTAACTGCCTTTAACTACATTATGTGGGGTTCCAAAGAGGATGGAGTAAGCTTGTTCTCAGTGATGGCAGATGACAGGACAAGGAGTAGTGGTCTCAAGTTATAGTTAGGGAAGTTTAGGCTAGATATTAGGAAAATCTGTCTCATGAGGACGGCAGTAAAGCACTGGAATGGGTTATCCAGAGGAGTTGTGCTATTTCCATCCTTGGAGTTTTTTAAGACCTGGCTAGAGAAAGCCTTGGCTGGAATGATCTAATTGGGGGTGGTCCTGCTTTGATCTGGGGTTGGACTAGATGACCTCCTGAGATGCCTTCCTACCCTAATTATCTATGATTCCAGGTCCCAGAATACACAAACTAGGGGGTACCCACTGAAATTAGCAGAAAACAGGTTTAAAACTAACAAGAGAAAGTACTTTTTATGCAGCATGTAGTTAACTTGTGGAATTCATTACCACAGGAGGTTGTAGAGGCAGATGGAATAAGCAGGTACAAAAAGGGACTAGACAATTTCATTAATAGCTGTTAAACAGAACAGTGAGGAATGCATCTGTAAACTAATGATGGTATATGCTTGGGAGGATATGAGAGGGAATAGATCATTCTAGATTTACTTGTTCATATGCTCTTTGTCTAAAGCACCCACACCTGGCACTGTTGGAGATGGGCCTATTTGTTACACAAAGGAACTGTGGGCCTAGGACCACTCAGAACCCTGTTCCTAGAGGGAGGCCACTAAATGTGTAACTACAGATTATTGGGAGAAGCGAGTGAAGAAACAGACAGGACTGTGGGTCAAAAGTCGATAATGAGCATTCTGAGAGGGGACATCAGTGTCCACTGCCTCTTGAACATGTCCAGGGAATCAGTGGGCATGACCCAGTGAAATTCTTTCTGGAGACATGAGCAGAGGAATGACAGGAAAACAGCCCCACATTCACGTAGGTTTTCCCCCAACTAAGGTCTTCTTCCTGGTCTAGCAGATAGCAAGCTTGGCTAGAGCCAGGAAGAGGTTGACCAACAGGTCCCAGGACTTGTTGGGACCATGGTTAGGAAGTGCATTAAATAAAAAGTGAGTGGGCAAGTGAAGCCAGAGCCTCAGGAAGAGGTTTCTGAGGCAAGCTGTGCCTACCTGCCCTTATTCTCTATCCAATCTGTTTCCTCTTACCATATTACCACCCATCAGACAAATTTTTTACAGGTGACACTATATTTGGGGAGGCCACCTCTCCCAGTCACTATAAAAGTACAGTTGAGCTTTATTTAGTCTGTTGCATTTCCCGTTACACTTGTATAATAATGAATTCACATCAGTATTCAAACCTCAGTTTATTTTTTCCACTTCTCATGAAGATTGATTCTGTTCAAATACTTTTCTATGCTGATGATGGTGTCCTACTCTCATGGGCTTCTGAGGACCTTCAGTGCATTTGTGGCTAAAACCTATTTATTGAATTAATCTTTTGAAATCAAACATTCATGTCAAGACATAAATATTATTGGCACATAGAGAAAAGCAAACTAGAGGTGGTAAATGCACTTCAGTGCTTAAAATCATTTTAACAGAATTGATTCTTTGATTAGACATTTTGGCATTGCTGAAGTTTTGAGTTTATAGTTCCTTGCATGATATTTGCTTGGAAGAGCTCTGAAGTTTTTCGTTTAGTTCTTTATAAAATATCTTAGACCAGATATTCTAGCTTATATACTGTGGCATCAGAAACTAATGTTTTGGTTTGTGTAATTGTTTTTTCCTCTTTCTAGAAAGGGTCCTATGTCTTGGTCAATGAGTACCTGGGATGTTGGTTAGAAATTAAAGTAGTTTCTGAGAAAGCAGTTCCTTGCTTTGAAAGTCCTTGGCTAGTTTCATAAAATTGTGATGAATTTTGCCTATGTTTACTGTTCATGTAGAGTGGGAGCAGAAGCCATGCATGGTCCAGGTGGGTAGCCCTAACGAACTAAACTCATACATTTGTGTTTTGAGCTGGCTGAGCTATTGGAATAAGATCTCTAATGAAACTTAGCAATGTTTGAGAATAAGCTGCCCCATAATGGGTAAAAAGTTGTAGAACTGAGTCAGCATTGTTAGAAGTTGGAATCCTTTATGCAATACAGCCATAGCTTATTTCTGAATGCTTGCAATCAGAAAGGCTATTTTTTTGAAAGGCTAGCTGCCAACTGTAATTGATAAAATTTAGGTCATTTGAGCAAATGTGTTTGCTTACAATATGGTTATGTCATTTTCTTTCCAATCTCCTTAAAACACATTTCTTCTGAAAAATGTTTCAGCAAATGATTTCCTTCTGTTAGTTGAGCCATAACTCTGTATTATGTCTGTTCTGTAACATACTGTGTGCCTGACTTTAACTGTAACTTTCTGGGGGAAAGGGTATACTGCCTTATTTGTGCAGAACCAAGCATCAACACTTGGTGCTCAATTCATGTATAAAAAAATAAGCAACTGTGTTTGGAAAACCTGAGATCATTGTTCTGTTCCACCTAAGATCATTGTTCTGTTCACTGTGGTCTGGACAGAGGGCAGAACGATTGTCTTGTGCCTCTCTGGGTCATCTGCCTTTCAGTGTGTGTCCCCTGATATACAAGATGCACCCAAAGGATGCAGGGAGTAGGAAGGATCAGGTCCCATTTCACACTGTCACCAGATAAAGTTGGTTACCACCTATGAAAGGAAGTAGGTAGAACCCCATGAAGCAGTAAAGCATCAGACATGCTCCCTTCCCTGCCGTAGAGCTCCAGAAAGTTTTCTACTTCCTTGAGGCAGAGTACCTCAGAGCTTCACCATTCTCCAACCTTTCACAAAAGTCTGGGATTGAAAGCGTTCTTGGTTGTAGCCATGTTGGTTTAAGGACATAGGCAGACAAGGTTCTTTGGGGAAATGTGTGATCTTTTATTAGACCAACTAAATATTTGGAAAAATTGTTCTTTGCAAGCTTTGGGGTGCAAACACCCTTCTTTAGGCATAGGGAGAGTCTGTAGGTGTTTGTGTGCTCTCCTGGGTAGAATAGAAGCAAATATGCAAAATGCAGGTCTGGGAAAATGAAAATGCACGGCAGTGAGGGATCTGAGGACATGGGTAAGAAACAGGTAGGTGGGGAAAGGGGAGGAGGAATGTAGAACTGGTGATAGAAGAATGTAGCTGGTAAAAAGTAGACAGGTTACCTGGGATTATCAGGTGGCAGACTGGTAATAAGGTGCCATAAATCCAATGTCTATATTTAGTCCATGATTGTTTGTATCCAGTAGATTTAAGAAGTGAAGTTCATAGGCTTGCCTACACAAGGTGTTCTCTAAGTTCCCTTTGAGGATTAGAAGCAAGAGATTGGAGAGGGAATGATTGTCTTGTGAGAAATGTGCCCCCATGGGTAATTGGGTATTTTTGTCTTTGTTATATTTTTGGTGTGTGTTCATTCTGGTGTGCAGTTATTGTTTGGTTTCTCCTACATATTTTCCATCAGGGCACTGGATGAGATAGATATATGACATTTCTGGAGGTGCAGGTGAAAGATCCAGGAATGATGATGGTTTTGTTGTGGGGTATGGTTATCGGTGGAGTGGTGCAGGTGTGTTGGCAGGTTTTACGTTTTTTCATAGTTTCATAGTTTCTAGGGTCGGAAGGGAC
>NW_017728994.1:67063831-67064135 GCF_001723915.1 Gavialis gangeticus | reverse complement strand
TGGTGGTGCCACGTTTCGGGTAGCCCTGGCACGGGTAGTGATCATCGTAGTGTTTCCTCGTAGCCTGGATCTATTTGGTGTGCTTTGGGCTGTAGGAAGTTTGCTTCTGGTGAGGAGGGTGATGAGGTTTAGTGCTTGTTTAAAGGCTAGGATGGGTGGTTCTGGAAAGATCTCTTTCAGAATTGTGTCTTGTAGTATGGGTTGCAATTGTCTGAGGATTTTCCGTACAGGTTCCAGGGAAGGTCATAACCAGTGGCATGCAATTCTTGGGTATGTTCTTCTTGTACTGCAGCAATTCATGTGG
>NW_017728994.1:67055854-67058831 GCF_001723915.1 Gavialis gangeticus | reverse complement strand
AGTTTGCTTCTGGTGAGGAGGGTGATGAGGTTTAGTGCTTGTTTAAAGGCTAGGATGGGTGGTTCTGGAAAGATCTCTTTCAGAATTGTGTCTTGTAGTATGGGTTGCAATTGTCTGAGGATTTTCCGTACAGGTTCCAGGGAAGGTCATAACCAGTGGCATGCAATTCTTGGGTATGTTCTTCTTGTACTGCAGCAATTCATGTGGTATCTGGGTGGCTCTTTCAAAAATGTGAACTCTCTCTCTGGAGGAGTTTCTTTGTTCGGTGAAAGCCCTTTTGAGATTTCTGAGGTGATGATCATGGGTATTGCCAGTGCAAATTTGGTGTATTGGAGGGCTTGGCTGTATACTACAGCTTTCTTGGTGTGTTTAGGGTGATTGCTGGTTTTGTGTAGATATGTATGTTGGCTCATGGGTTTCTTGTATATGGTGATTTGTATTTTACCATTCTGGGTATTGATCAAAATCTCTAAAAAGGAAATGTTGGTGCTGGAGTATTCAAAAGGTAGTCTGATGGAGGGGTGACGGTTATTGAATTTGTGATGGAAATTCAATTTGTGATGGAAAACATTAATGCCTCTGAAAAATAATTAAAGAATAATCTAGGAAGCCTCTTGCATTGACTTGGTTCATAACTATGAATGAACACTGTTTAGTGCAGTGGTTCTCAACCTTTCTGGACTTGAGACACTCCTCCATAAGTTTTGTGAGTTCAGCAGCATCCTATTTCAAAAACTAATTCATTCAGTATAGTGCTTACCTGTTTGATGAGGCACTGGGTCAACCGCTAGGGAAGAGCCTGCGGAGGGGTGGGGGAGAGGAATTGGAAGCAAAGAGCCTACACCTCAACCATCTAGACTATATCAATGAAGTGGATAGACAAATCTTGGACACAAATAACTATAAAAAACTTGGGGAGGTCCCCACGCCAGCATTTGCTTTGGAACTGGAACACATCATCAAATCCTTTGCACGCTAGCTTCAGGAGAAAAAAAAACCCCACTTCCACTTATCCCCAACTGTTCCACCCCAGGAACTTTCTGTATGCTCCCTAATATCCACAGACAAGTCAACTCTGGCAGACCCATTATATCCAGTGGTGGTACCCTCACTGAAGAGCTATCAGGATTTATAGAAAATATCTTGTAAACACTTGTCACTCAAAGAACAAGTTTCCTGCAAGACACCACAGACTTCCAGAATATCAACCATATCATTGACAAGGTTATGCTTGCAATCATGGATGTCATGACCCTGTACACTAATTTCCCACACCATGAAGGCATACCTGTCTGCCTGAAATATTTTAGGGAACACAGAATAGACTAGATTGGCAACATATTGCACAATACATCCACTTCATCTTCGACCACAACAACTTCACTTTTAACTATTGTCACTTCCTTCAAACCATGGGTACAGGTGTGGGTGCACAGGTGCCCCCCAATATGCCATCCTCTTCATGAAACAATTGGAGAAAGTGCAGTTTTCCAGAAATTCAAACCTGCACTATATCTGCATTATATAAATGATATTTTCGTTATCTGGATTGAACACCTGGACTCACTTATTGACTTCCACCACAGGTTTTACAACCATTATTTCTCAATTAAAATTTCTGTGGAATGCTCCTATACTAACATCAACTTTCTAGACACCACAGTCCTTATCCAGGATGGCACCGTATAAACCACTACATACAGAAAACCCACAGACCAATACCTATGTCCACTGGACCAGCAGTCATCCCAGGTACACCAGAAAGCTGATATCTACAGCCAGGTCTTCAGATACTACCACATCTCCTCAGAGGGGAGCACCCACAATGCCCATCAGCCAAAAATATGCCTTTATACAACATGGATACTCCAGTAGAGAAAAAGATAGTACATTTGAAACTTGCTCTGTGTACAGGAAGCATAAAACTATTAAATGTAACATGGAACAAGTATACCCTTTTAGCACCAATTTTAGGTAGTTGTAAACAAAGAAAGATCACATTTCTTAGTTAAGGAAGAGAGGTAAAAAAAATAAGAAAATATGGTAGAGTTCAAGCCATAGATTAAATGTGTATAGTTGCTGAATGTGGAAAAAGACGCTCGAAATAAATACCATATGATTCATAGAATATAATAAAATATTATATAGGTCTCTGAAAACAATCCATTCCATAGGAAAAAAATACCTAATTAGTTGTAGTCAGAAGTTCTCTATGGGCCGTTTGGGTTTCATCCAGTGATACCATTTTACTTTTGTAGCCTGGAATGTAGATCTTTCTTTAGTCCTTCCCTGTAATCATAGTCTACTAAGCCACTACTTCTCTCTAGAATAGATGTGTTAATCCCCTGGGGTGTATCTCCATGTGCTTTGGGGGTGGATGGGCGGCCGGGAGTGCTTTAATTAGAGTGGCTCTGAGAAGTGCCTACGGCACCTCGTGTATCAGTGTCTCTAAGCTTCAAAATGGCGGTGGGGGTGCTTTAGCTAAAGCTCATTGGGGGAGGCTGCTGGAGCATACTAAATAGTAATTACAGCATGTCAGAGCAGACTCCAGTGTTATGTGTATCAGCATTGCCGCCACCATTTTTCAGTGCGGGGATGCCTATACACATGATGCTCCGGGCCACCCTAATTGAAGCGTCCCCTTCCCCCACTCCCAGAGCACATGCATAAATGCCTTAATATGCAACCAATTTCCTTTTCAAGATGCAGCTGTGTATGTTTCCTTTCACCCACTCAGCAGTACATGAAAGAAGTACTCTTTTCATGAAAAGTGTGCTTATGTATAGCCTAGATATGTTTTTTTTTCATTATTTTTGACACGTCTTGAGGAAAAGTTGTAATATATGAGTCATAAGGAGAATCTTATTTTGGATGTGAACTTTAAGCTACTACATATTTCTTGAGAGAATACAATTCAGGATATGTGGCTGGGGGAACCCTTTTTCTTTTAATAATGATCAGAGGAGCAGCTGTTGGA
>NW_017728994.1:67043708-67050854 GCF_001723915.1 Gavialis gangeticus | reverse complement strand
TATTTCTCGAGAGAATACAATTCAGGATATGTGGCTGGGGGAACCCTTTTTCTTTTAATAATGATCAGAGGAGCAGCTGTTGGAATACATGTGAATCTAGAAACCACCCAATATTAAATTAAAGCAGTATTAAAAATCTGACTGAAACAATCTCCTAAAGCAACACTCATTTAGTGAAGAGAAGAAAGTTTTATCAAGTCAACTCTAAAAGATAGCAGGTAGTTGCATTGTTTCAGTGGAACATGTGGCTGTATGCAAAAATAAGTTTTACCAAATCACAAAATCAGTAATGAAGACATCATGTTATGCACAACCCATTTTTTCCTTCTATGCATAATGGTATTCATCTATCAAAAGAATCGCTAACTTAGCAGCTGATATCTCACAAACTGCTATAGTTAGTGATTAATGCTCTGTACCATTTGAAAGCTGGCATAAAGCTTTAATTTTCAGATGTCATGAAGAATTAGTTTCCAGCTGTAAGTGATCTTGAGATAGCAGCTGATAAAATCAAGTATGACTTGAAGTGGAAAAAAGAGCAAGATGGTTATCACAATAATGTGGCTTTTGTGTGTGTATGTATCCATCCCCTATTTTGTGATTCCCCCCCAGGGCTAGAAGCATTTGGCAAGATGAATGCAAATCCTTCTTGGACAGTTTCCCCTCCATCCCAAATCTGGTTTTGGGCCAGTAATCAATAAGAGAAAAAAACATCCCTGCTTAAAATAATTTCTGTCATCTCACATATCATGTGCATCTATGTAGAACAAAAGTGAATTTTGTTCAAGTGGTGTCTCATAAAACGAAGAACCAGTTCAGTACAAACTATGAACTTTCTGTGAAAATCCTTCGCTCTCTGTGCTTGCACTAAGATATAATAGCAGTCAAGATGGTGATCATTTGGAGGCCCAGCTAGGGCTGTTGACCTTGACATATTAAAGCAGAAGGGGGTCAGTGTGGTTTTGAGATCAGGCTCTTGAGTGCAGCTGCAGTTGCCAGCATGAAATAAAGGCAGAGATGCACGCTGTCTTTCTGAGGTACTGCAGGGTGGCTCATTGCACATTTGATACAGCTGTCCAGTGCCAGCTGTCTTGTGCAACTCAGGTGGGTCATTCAGTTTCTCTTTAATCCAGTAGAGGATGCCTATGAGACCTTTATTTTTGCTGCCACTACACTGATTAAATCTTGCTGTTGTAAATGGCTTAATTTCTCACTCATCTTTATGCCAGACATGACAGAAGTAGTTTAGTAGTCATGTGATTGTGAGTCAAGTTTAATTCACTCTTCTTCGTTACCTAGAGCAGGGCTGTCCAACGGGTGGCCCACTGGCTGCATGCAGCCCTCAGAGGGTTAGCATGTGACCCATGGGATCCTGCCTGGTTGCCACCCCCTAGTTGCTCCTTCCATGGTGGCTGGGGGCTGCTTGTGCTATGGGAGAGAGGGGGTTGGGAGAGAATTGACTGTGTGGTGTACGTAACTGGAGGAGCTGGGCTGCTTGCACTGTGTGCTTGGCAGGGGAGGGGGGCACTGGGCAGCCTTGCAGTGTTGTGTTACCCTGGCTGCCTGGAAGTTGGAAAGCCCTGACCCCAGAGAGTTAAATGAATCACCTGACACATGCTCTTCCTCTTCCTTTTAAATGATTGCGTTAGAGAATCCGCATTTTCCGAGATTTAACTTTTATCTTGTTTCTAAAGAAGCTGTCATAGCATAAGGGCAGCACCGTATTTTTGCAACAGTGTAGTTCATGAAACCATCATGATAATTCTAAATAATGGGGCTAAAGAAATTTTTTAATAATAACTGGCTTTTTTAACTTACTGGACCAAACTCTGCAGCCTTAGAACTATGCAAACTCTTTGACTTACATATGGAAACTGCCACTTCTGTGGGTAACTGTGGGCCAAACTTAGTCTGCAGTATTGTTCAGAGGTCAGTTTTCAGTGTAAATGTATGGTTACAGTAGCTAATAAATTAACTAGCAACGCTTGGGACTAACTGAAGTTATAGGAATTTTTTTTCACTGATTTTAACGTGCTGTGGTTCAAGTCTTTATTTCTTTAAATTCCAAGTGCTTCAGTCCTTTCTCAAACATAAATCCTATTGGCTACAAGGCAACAGCATGGAAATTGTTTTCAATATTTTGATCCTTGGATTTCAGTTTTGAGTTTTCTGGTTGAATTCATGTGACCTTGCTTTCAAAACAAGTCCTTGTTTTAATAACTTTGCACCCAGTAAAAACATTACAAATATGTACCACTGGATCTAGTTCTAGTCAAATATATGCAAGAAATCTGAACACTTCTGTTTTGACTAACTCCTGATTGATGCAAGGAGATACAAGCACATCAAGTGAAAATTAGCTTACAGATGCAATGTGCCATATAAAAAATAAATGTAATTAATTATTTCCTGTTTGCAATATAAAAAAGTGAATTTTATGCAAACTTAAGGATATATGTCTTCTGTTAGATTTGCTACATAATTCACACACAGGTTTAAATGTAGTCTAGTAGATGGTATATGCTTACTAGGACTGTACAAAGCTTTGGGTGTTGATTTGATTTGGAGGAGATTTGGCCTGATTTGGTGGCCGAATCCGAATTGAATCAGGGGACCAGTTAAAAGCTCTGAATTGATTTGAAGCTCTCCAAATTGATTCGGAAAAGATTCAGAAGAGTTTTAGTGATTTGGGCAGTCCCCGCCCACTGCTGCAGGGAGCTGGACACAGACTCCGAGCTGGTAAGTAGAGGGCAGGGCAGGGGGGGCTGGCAGAGGGAAGAGGGGACCATGGGGGGACCCTCACCAGGCTCCATCCCCTGCCTGCTCCCCCAGGCACCCCCATGGCTGCCCTGCCTGGCCCCAGCTCCCAGCTTTTTAAAAAAAAGCCCCCACACACCAGCTGCATCAGGGATCGCCCCCCGCTGGGCAGCACCCACTGACTTGGGACTTTTTTTTTTTTTCTAAAGAGCCAGGAGCTGGGGCAGGGTAGGGCGGGCAGGGCAGCCATTGCAGAACGGGCGGGGAATGGGCTTGTGTGATTCAGAGTCTCAGCTGATCCTGCAGCAGCTGAATCTTTGAATCAGATTCGGCCGAATCGATTTGGGACAATGATTTGAATCACCGAATTGAATCACTGTCCCCCGAATCAGCCAAATCCGAAGCAAATGCAAGCTGCTTTGCACAGACCTAATGAAGCCTTTGGTTGTGGTGGGTTTTTGGTTTGTTTGTTTTTTGCAACACTGTTATTGAGAACCTAGAGGTCTAATGCCCTTTAAGGATTTAGGTGAGTTAGGTTTGCATATCTGGTGTGAACTTAGGAGGAGGATAATTAGTTCTCCTAAACGCTTACAAAGCATTAGGAAAAATACAGCTATTCACTTTAGAAGTAATAACATCAGGCAAAATAACATCTTTTGCGTTCTTCTTCTTCTTGTTCTCTGTATAGAGACATTTGAAGGCCAGATTATGCTTATCTTGTGGGGTCCACATATAGACAAGAAGCCTGCATTGTCTCTCCAGGGTTTTATTACAAGCTCATCAGCCTGTTGTCTTGAAGCCTCAGGGACTGGACATGATTTCAGGGCCCATTCTCTTGATAAAAAGATAAATAGAAAAAAAAAAAGACTCAAGGCCAAAAGCAGCCCTGAGATGTTTCTATCCATCTTACTCCAAGTGGTTTATGGTACTCATGTTTGTAGTTAACTGAACTCAGGGTTGTTAGCCCCTTAGTTATCACTAGAAGTATTCTCTTGCATAGTGGCTTCTCATTGCAAGGAAAGGGCTCCAGGCTGCCCTTAACCCTGTCTTTTAAACAAGGATCACATGACTATTTGAAGAAGTTAGACCAGTGGTTCTTTTCAGGAGTAACTGGTGCCAAATAGTTTGAGGGGTCTTGAGAGGTGCTGACCACCTGGAAATCTGATTGATTTCAACTGGAGTTTTGGGTGCACAGATCTTCAGAAAATTAGGTCATCATGGTCCAAGACGCTCTGTTTTGTCTTAAAAGAACAGTTAGGAGCCCGATAAGGACTTGCCAAATGTCAACACCCATGTGACATGAGGGAAGGGACACAGAATTGCTGTGTTCCTTCCAGATTCCTGTAACAGGTGTCAAATGCTGTAGTCATCTGCGAATATTAAGGACTTTAGCTATATCTGTGTTTTTGTTGTCTTGTAGACCTCAACAGCCTAGCCACACCGAATGATTGAAAGGAATCATTTCCCTATATGGATGGGATAGGAACAAATACATTTGCACCAAGCTCTGCTTTATATTTGGTGTGGAAGGGAAGTTTCACCTGTTTGCAACCAGGTGCTGCAGAAGATCTGTTCCTTAGAGGAATCTTGGAAGTTTGGAAATGAAGTGGGACAGAAAGAAAGGCACCATGAAAAATAACTTGTATTAAATAAGTGAGCTCTGTCAATACTGGGCCAAATCTTTGTCTCTGAAGTTTTCTCAAGATAAATATTCCTTGTTTAGTTTGATTATATCATAACTGCAAGACACACAGGGTGTATAGTTTTCCTCTGTGCAATAGCAGTTCCTGCCTGTGAACTCGAAACACTATAAGCTGTGATGATAAAAATATTCTTAGTGGAAGAGCTTCATAACAGACCCAAGCTTCATGTTTCATGAGACTTTATCTCTTTTCTCTATTTTATTCCTCTTAACAGGAATTTTGTTGATACACAGGGCGATAGTGTGATTTATTCTTTAGAAGAGCACGTTGGCAAGAATTTCTATTACAGGAGAGTAATGCACTCAGAGATGATATCCTGTGTGGATAAGGAAACTTAAATGATTGGTAGAGCCTATTAAAAATTTAATAGAAATAAGTTAGTGCAGAGCTGGATCCATCATACTGCTTTTGCTTTTTCCAGCTGAAGTTGTGCATACAAGGAGTGCTTTGCTCTCACTGGGGGGGATTTTGGTTCTTCTCATTTTGTTTCTTAGCCAAGGAAAATAAGCAACAAATTTACTTCCAAGAATTCTTGTTGATACTAAATCAGTGAATGTGCAAATTAAGTGTTGAATTAAAATGAATGTGCATTTTAGCTTATTTTCAGTGGTTCCTTTACCTTTGCCTGGAATGCTGACTGTTATTCTAGATCCTCATATGCTGTCTGCGGAGAAATGCAAGTATTTTATATCATTTATGAAATGTCTCGATTGGTCTTTGCTTACTTAATCCTCATTACTAATGGGGCTGTTAAGTATGGGGCAATGGTAGTCAAATAGGTGCAGCGTATGCCGAGTGATTTCTAATTTTGTTTGAATGTCTGAGGTTTGACATCTGTGTCCAGATTGCTTTTTATGAGAAAAGAATGACTGATCCAAATGAAAAGCAATTCTTTAGACTGCCTCTAGCTGTGTGGCATGACCTCGAGGATAGCATCAGATGTACTAAGAAGCTCTCTCTGAGGGTGTGCGAGAACGGGAAACTATTAAACTTTGACCACACATGACAGTTTTTGAAGCTCTTACTAATCATGGTGGTTTATATGCATGTCCTTCCAGGGAGGTGAACAGTTGGGGTAATTATGTAAAGATTAATTTCTAATATTGTATGCAGGGTTTTTTTTAATTCTGTGTTTCAGGAGTGAAAAGCAGTGTGAAAGGCATAAAAACTAAGTTATGACAGAAGATAAATTACCAGAATTTTACACATTACAGTTAAAAAGTAGAAAAACTAAGATATTATAGTAGATATTGTGGTCTTAGTTACCTTGCAGGTATGAGAGAGAGAACAAAATCTGGCCCTGTATTTTTTAAATAAAAGATGTGAGCTGGGATCGAATTCACATGTGCAAGGGATTCTTATCATGAGTAAAGTGATTTTTAGTGATATTTTTTTTCTTTGTGCCTACCTGTAGAAGGTCTCTGGGTAAAATTTATTTCGGTGCCAAGAACCTGCCAAAAGCTTCTGCCGCTTAAAAACTTTGATGTCAATCTTAAACCGCAATAAGTTTTGAGAGGGGACCTTGTGCAAGGCTTGTCCACTGAGTGAATATTGCTTTAAGCATTTTGTAAGTATTTTGTTAGGTACGTCCCTCTCTGTACTCCTGCACACAGAAGACCCATTAGAAGGATCTGCTTGTGGTGTTTCAGTCTAGTAATGAAGTTTACCAGAGAAGCCGCAAATTTTTATTTGTGGGTCCAATTCTACATGGGTGTAAATCAGAAAAAGGGATAAAAATAGAGATGGATGCAAGTTTTTTTTTTTTTTTACTGAAATTTTTTTCTGCTTTAAAATTAGGTGTCATTATAACATTAAATTATTAAAATGTTTAATGTCAGAAATAACATTCTTTTTAACGATCAATGGGAAATCTCAACACAATATAAAATTATGGTAGGGAGAGGAGAGGATTGAATAGTTCTTAAAAACAGTGTAATTCCAAAGAGAATAAAGCTCAGAAACTGTTATGCTTTGTTTAAGAAATAGGTACAGAAAGTGTGAGCCAAGTCCTCCCCTGGTTTATGCTTCTGTAAATACTTTAGATTCAGTGGAATTTGTAAATTGATACAAATTGAGAGCTTGGTCCCCTATTTCACTTTCTACTATATTTGTGAGTAAGAATGAGGACATCCTTGCTTAAATCTGTAAGGGCAAATTTAATGTATTAATTGTGAAGTTTTACTTGGGTAAAACTGTTGAATTTATAAATGTTTGTTGCCTTTATTAAAGACTTTAGGATTTACCATTAAAAGATAATGGCAAGTTTTTAAATTGCAACAACTGTTAAGCAGTGCGTGCGTGTGTGCACATTAACGTGTGTGTGAGAGAGAGATTTGACCATTATGGTCTAGCTTTTGAAAGCTAGACGTTGTTAGCTCGTATCTTAAGGAAATCATTTGACAGGCATGAATACTCTTTACTTTTTGTTTTTGTACGGGGGCTGAGTTCTGTACTTTTTTTTTTTTTAGCAAATGAGGAAGTAAGATGCGTGCCAAAGGTTCCTGACCCTCTTAATGAATCATGTGCATTTTCAAAACCATTAGTAGGACCATGCAATCATATGCATTTTCAAAACCATTAATGTGGTGTGATTGCAGAGGTCAGCAATTCCTTATGTCTTTTTTTTAGCGGGGTGGGGTGGGGGGAGGCGGGGAAAGGGCAGGGGGCACAGAGTGGCTTGCCCTGA
>NW_017728994.1:67041563-67043627 GCF_001723915.1 Gavialis gangeticus | reverse complement strand
AGGGCAGGGGGCGCAGAGTGGCTTGCCCTGAAGTAAATAGCTGTGAGTTCAGGCAAAATTTATTATTAAAACGTTAATTTGAGAAGCCAAATGCAAATAACATCCAGCAGAAAGAAAATCAGCTGCATTCTCTTTATTCTTTTATATTCGTTAAGTAGGGTGTGCACCCCTGAGGTGCCAGAACACTTCAGCTTGGTCTGGAGGGACCACATTTGCCTTTGTTGCCCTCAGCTGGGTGGGGTAACTCCGCTTGTTTTGGAGATAGCCTGTCTGAGAGGAAAAAACAAATTCAGTCTTCACTTCTGTTCAGTCTCTGCCCTTTCCCCTGACATTGCTAGTGATTAAGTGCTGGTCATTATGGTGTTTTCAGGCTTTTTACTTGTCAGAAAAATTACGATCATCACAATTCATGTCAGTAAGGGAGCTGGTGTGCGACCATATAGTAACAACTGGACTGGCTACTGACCTAGGCCAGAGCGTGTTCTGTAAATTAGAAACGGGAAACTTTTATGCTTCTCTTGCTTTCAGCTGACACTGATTTTCAGTGGTTTAAAAATAATGAAAAATGCTATTAAGGGTTTCAACAAATAAACAAACCTTTTATTTTTGCAGGTAACCTATACAAATTTTATCATGATATATCTGTGAACACCTTTTTCACTTTGAGGGACTTATTATCTTTTTGTAAATTAATTACAATACAGCTTTCACAAGGAGTAAAAAGGGATATATGACCAGGTTCTTCTCTCACTTCCAGCCTCTAGCATTTAAGATCTAGGCAGCTCTGATTCAGAGGCGGTGTCCCTAACTCCCATACTCAGTAGTCACACATGCACCATTCCTCTGAGAATCTGTCCAGTCCCTTTTTTCAATCTGACAAATTGGTTCATTAATGCAAGTGAAACTTCTAAAGTAATATTGGGAGCAAGGTGGTGGCTGGGTTGGGAAATGGAGTATCAAAACCCAAGAATTTAAAAACTATTATTTCATCCAGAAGCTACATAAATGAAAGATGCTCAGCTTAATGTTCCACCAGATAATGCCATCTAAACTACGATTGTAATCACCATGGGGGTATCTTATTATGGTTGTACAGCACTGAGCATCTGCTGATGCTTAGTAATTAGTAACTTTATCAAGCATCATTATCTATGCCTGGCTGACATCTTTTGCTTATCAAGTTTGCTTCCTTCACCTATGCTTTCTGGACTTTCTGTGCAGGGAACGGCCTTTGCTGACACCGTCTTTGGATGTACGTACAGCATTGCAAATGAGACTGTGATTTTTTTCCCCTCTACCTTGCATACCCTTATAGTTTATGTGAATCCATATGCAGGCATTGCAGCATAACATACTGCTGGATTATTTTCCAGCACTTTTTTCCCCTGGTGTCTGCATAATTTCTTACCCCCACAACAAACCTGCCACAAGGTGTTGTAAATGGAATACAAGGGGGATCCTGAGGCAGGATTTCCTGTTTAGACTCATCTAGTATTCCTACATATATGTTTATCAGGTGTTCAGCAAACACTTAAACACTTGCTGGGATAGTTTAGTTAGGGATGATCCTATTTTGAACAGGTGTTGGACTAGATGACCCCCTGAGGTCCTTTCAAGCACTGCTTTTCTATGATTTTATATACTTAAGAGTAACAATGCTGACATTTGGCATTGCAGCTTTGGTCAGACTTGTATTTTAAACAGTTACCTAAAACAGACAATGTAAAACAAATATTAAGAACAGAAAGCTGATCAATAAAAGTAAATGAAATCTACTCTCTCATTTAAATAGATGAGTAAAAGATTTGCTTAGCATATTAAAACAATTTATTTTTGTGAACATTTTTATTATATTCAGGTTTCCTTACAATTATGTCAGAAAAAGGGGGAAATTCTTCAAAACATCTTGTTTAGAAAGATTTTAAAGATCTGTTTCTCTTCATTCTAGATACCGGAATAGAAAAATAGACTTGCAAATGATCTTACTTATTTGATATTGCTGATTTAAGCTTATTTTTTATTGCATTTCATGGTTTTGTTGATCATAAGGGGCAGAAGCTAGAA
>NW_017728994.1:67034350-67036563 GCF_001723915.1 Gavialis gangeticus | reverse complement strand
ACATCTTGCTTAGAAAGATTTTAAAGATCTGTTTCTCTTCATTCTAGATACCGGAATAGAAAAATAGACTTGCAAATGATCTTACTTATTTGATATTGCTGATTTAAGCTTATTTTTTATTGCATTTCATGGTTTTGTTGATCATAAGGGGCAGAAGCTAGAAAATATTCCATATTAACTACATTTCTATTATAAAGCTCTTATTCACCCTGGGCCTAGCTAGCATGATAGCTTTTTACTAGGTGGCACTACTTGCCAAATGCCTCTCTCTGACTGCTCCCAGTTCAAGTAGGAGGCAAGGTAGATGTGCACCTTAGACTAACTAACGTGTGTGCATGTAAGTATTTCATATGCATACATATATGTGCACATGCACACACACACTTTACATGTATACTTTATATATGGCACCTCCCCGTTCAACCCAACTTAGTCCTGTGTGACAGGCCAGTGAAACCAATACAAAATAAGTTTACTCGGGGAGCTAGTAGTAGCAGGGAACTGATGAGGATGGTCTCCTCGTCAACTGTTTTGTTAAATACCTGATCACTTAACAGGTATTCATGAGTGTGCATTTATTTCTTGTTAATAGGGCAATTCTTGCTTAAAAACCAATGTGATCACATTGTTCAAGTCTCTTAAAACAGTGCTTTTTTATTCTTTTGGCTCCAGTATGTATTACTTTTTCACAATCTATGCTTATTGCTATCTTGATTCTCAGCTGTGTCCATTTTGCAAGGACTGCTTGCTGGATACAGATACTTTGGAGGTTCATACAGATTCCCATTCTGTGGCTAAGCCTGGTATACTTTTATACACAAAAGTCAAGTATTATACGGCCATGACTGTAAATGTACCATTAATAGTGTACCATTAATTGTAATAGGAAGAAATTACATGCTATATTATTCAAGAATATCCAAAGAAACTACTTATCACTTATGTCAAGTAATATTCTGCCAAGGAATTGATAGCAGTTTTACAATGAGGAGCATAAAAATAAGACACAAATATTTTATTGTCAGCTTTAGTGTTTCATGATCTTTCAGTGGCTAAAATTCATGTCCTCCTTAAATATAGTGAAAATAAAAGTTGAAAATACATTCATGGTCATGATTGTGCTTTGGTAGTGCTACAAGGAAGATACAGAATGTATGATAAATGCCACTAACGGAGACAACCTTACAATAGTAGGAAAATACAGGCTAGTTATGTGCCAGAAAGGGTCCAGGATTCATGTGTAGAGCTACTGTCTTCACTGTAAAGTTTGTTCCAACTTTTCTGGATTTCATAGTGAAAACTTCTAGTATGAACTTAATTAAAATTGCTTAGCAAGGAAAGAATTATTGAAATAGAGAATTAGCTCCAAACTTCTGTATGTGCGTTGTAGTTAGTTATTTCATTACAAGAAGATAGCAGAGTGTAGTACGTGCTATATATGCATATAAGAGTTATAAAAAATACATTTTGTTTTTGTTCAGTTCGTCCAGTAGTAAGTCATACTGCCCAATAGCAGGTCTTCATACTGATCAGTAGTAAGATTCTGCAAAATGCATATGGATAAATCGTCAGTATTATGCTTGCAGTTAGAACCTTAAATTTCCAGTTGCATAACTGGTATGATTGACATAGCCTTGGTATGGAATAAGCATGGCTTTGGGGAGTTTTTTGTATATCAGTTTCCTATTGAAGCATTTTTCGCATCTGTCAAAGGAGGAGTTAACATTATTTCTTCTCCAGTTCATAATGTTTATATTGGAATTACATCAAAAGTATGTCCATTTGATAAGAGTTCAATAAATTCCAATTCATTTTATTAACATACAAATGGACATAAATTTCATGGGACTTCAAAGCCTTGTGTAGTTTCTTGAAGATCCTAAGCTCTTCATTCAATAATGTATTTTTGACAGCTCCTTTTTGAATTGGAGAATTAATGTCAAATGCCCTCTTGCTCAAGTCTTGAGTGGGTCCTGTAGCAACATCTAAGATGAACCTGCAGTTAGTATTATTGCTGTATAGCTATTATATATAGAAAAGGTCCTAGTTCTCACTTAGCAACGGTTTGGAAAATAAGATCAATCTTTTATATAGGCGATGTGTACCACCTGGTCCTCTGAGAATGTAAGAAGACAAGGTACAAAGAAGTGGCAAGGGAACAGATTAAGAAGTTAGTTCCGTACTAGAGGACTTCGCTCAAGTATGCTTGTTGT
>NW_017728994.1:67028944-67029350 GCF_001723915.1 Gavialis gangeticus | reverse complement strand
AGAAGTGGCAAGGGAACAGATTAAGAAGTTAGTTCCGTACTAGAGGACTTCGCTCAAGTATGCTTGTTGTATAGAGGTGCCCTATGGCATATGATTATTTCTGTGGCTGTGGGGTAACTTGGCAACGTGACTCTTAATAACCGTTGCTGTAACTGGTTGGTAGCTTCTTCCTTTCCTATCTGTTTATCTTTGGGTGGTCCTCAGGATCCTTCTACACATTTTTACTTGGGAACTGCATTTCCTCCTATTATTTCATTGACTGTCAACAGAGAATTCCCAGATCCACTTTTCTGAACATAAGATCTCCTTTGTCCAGTGTCCTCTCTATCTCTGTCTTGGACACATCATTACTCAGATGCCTCATTTCATAGAAATCATAGAAAATTAGGGTTGGAAGGGACCTCAG
>NW_017728994.1:67025801-67028933 GCF_001723915.1 Gavialis gangeticus | reverse complement strand
CATAGAAAATTAGGGTTGGAAGGGACCTCAGGAGGTCATTAAAAATTATTTAAAAAATGTTCCTTGAAAAAGGAAATAAAGACAAAATGGCAAAAATTGTCACTGAGTATCTGAACCCCATCAGAAAACTTATGATTTAATCTGGGGGTTTTCAACCTTTTTTAATAAGTGCTCCTTTTTTAATAAGGGTGGGGGGGTGGCGACCAGCTGGACATGGAGTGGGGGGCGGTGTGGAGAGCAGCCAGATGCTGAGTGGTGGTGGGGAGGGAGGTGTGGCGAGAAGCTGGACGCCAAGTGTTGGGGGGAGGTGGCAAGCACCAGATGCAGAGCAGGGGCATGGCGAGCACAGTGTCTGTACGGCCCTGCTCTCACCCCACCCAGCCCTGTTCTCATGAGGCAGTGACGTGGGTTAGCGGTGCTCCATCCCTGCCTGCCCCTGCGTACCCCCTGGGACCTTTCAAAGTATCCCCAGGGGTACGCAAACCCAGAGTTGACAACCCCTGATTTAATCAACCAACCAAATGCAAACTATAGCTAGATAAGCTTATCATAAATTCATTGTCATCAGTATATTCAAGCCAATAAGACCATCTGTTTCCACGAATACAATTGTTGTCCCTTTATTTGCAACTTAGTATTGCTTGCTTGGTATAATTTATTAATACCAGGGTGCAATTGTTCATCTGCAATATCATTATGAGATTGCAGGCTTGAGTCCTTTTTAATTTTCAGGTGCCAACAGCGTTGTGTTGACTTCATAACCCAACGTAGGACTTGCTTTCATCAGTTATCCTTCACATCTGCCTTCATTCTTTATATTGCTTTACATTATTTCTAGTGTTAGTATGTACCATATGTAAATACATACACACAATTGTTAAAGAAAAAAATAGGCTTGCAAGATGCATGCTTATAAGCAAGGTTACCATGCTCTCTTTCATCTTTTCCACCCCTGTGCTCAGTACCCTATGCTATGCTTTTTCTGGATTGCCAATCCTTACTGTTATACTTTATCTAGGTTTCAAACCCCACAGTTCAGGGCTTTGTTGATTTTAAGTGTTATGTACTCACACATATTAAGAATGCAGCAGGATAATTGACTGATGGGTAAGTGTCAAAGCAGTGCAATATGCACACTTTGTAAATGTGAGCGTCTGCGTGACTCCCCAATATGGCAGCCCAGGGAGAAAATGCCAGTCATAGAGGCTGTCATCGATGAAGGCGGTGATGAAAGAAGTAAACAAAATGTTGTGGACTAGAAGCTTGGGTGCAAAGAAAGAAGTAGAATGAAACTATCTGGAAGGCAGGCAGAAAAGAATTTGTGCCATGTCTTGAAAGAGACAGCAGTGGTTTAAAAACACAACACAGTTAAGTATATGCAAGAATAAAGTGATGTTAGTTGTAGCTGGCGGCACTGATTTAGCTTTTTGGATTTTAGTTAATAGTGTTAGGACAAGAAATAAGGAGATTATTGTAGTAGTTGAAGCAGGAGATCACAAAGACAGCATGTCTGCCCCAGGGATGCTGTTTTTATTATCAGAACTTATATGGACAGGAGAGGATGGTCTCATTCTGAGTTGTAGTTATGCTTTATTTCATTTTGTACACACTCTGGTACTGCTGAATCATTCTTTGGTTTGTAATCCAAATGGCCAGACGATTTCCTATTTCATATTCTTAAGGTGACTTGAAAAATAACTTCCATTTAAATAGTGAAAATATAGCTTTGAGCATTTAGGGATGATATAAAATGTACTAGGAAGTTCTCTGTCTTAGTGAAGGCTAATTATGATACAAATTAATTCAATTTAAAATAATTTAATTAAGTAGAGTTTCATCCTCTTCTCCCCATGGGACAAAAGTTAATGTTCTGCTCAGATAGGACCACAGTCCTTTTGAATGCTTTAAACTCTCTTCTCTGCTATCTCTGCATTTATCTGCAATCATTTAATATGTTTTTTTTTAATGGGGAAATTGGATGCCCTGTGCCTGTCTTGTACAGGAGAGGTATTCAGTTAGCCAATCTGCAGAGATATTTCAGAGCCTCTGGAATACAATATTTTTATAAATGGTATACTTATGATCCTTTTGTTGGTTAGGTTAACATTGAGGCTGCCCTAGCCGGGGCTGGAAAAGAGAGTGCAGTTTTATTTTTGGGAAGCTATTTTGTCTCTTACACCTGCTACAGAAACTCTCAACATTGTGGTTTAGACTCCTATGAGACTACATGTTGAAAAGATTTTTTCTAGTTCGTTTTCCTCACTGTGGCTCTTATTTTCTAGTGTAACCATGTCTGATGTAGAAAAGGTAATATATGTGAATGGGGCATGAGACTTACCAGCAGGATGTGACACAGGGAACTGCTAGAGCACTGTGTGGAGAAAATAGCATATGTTTTCACATGTGTAAGAAGAAAGAAATGAAACTTTGGAAGCAAGATAAAGTTATGCTGGATTGTTCTGACACAACCCTGTGCCCCTGACCCATTACACCTGCTTACCAGAGAAGTTCATTTGTGTAATACAATGCTTCATTTTATAGAAATGAAAAGATTTATTGTGACACTATAGGTAATCTAAGCAAAACTCAGCTACGCTCTTGACCCTCTGACACTGATCATAAACAACAATAAAGTGTCTAGACAAGATGATAATGCTAAGCTAAAGAAACAGCTCCCCCTACTGATGGAGTTGCTCTCTGAACTGATCATGATACCTTTTCACTATGAGCCTATAGAAGTCATTATTACAGTGTGTATGTATATGCATACACCAACATTTATATTTCTGAGCATAGCCTGCTAATGCAGCTTTTTAAAGCTCTGTGTGACAGAGGCACAGAGGGTGAGACTAAATATTGTGTGGCTGGGGATTTTGGTGAAGTATAGCAGAGAATTACAGAAACCAGATCACCTTCTAGATTAAGTGTCTGACCCTTGGAATATTATTTTGTAAAAAAAAACAGTTAAATTTCCAGTCATGTAAGTAGTAGCCATTAGGGCTGTGCGAAGCTTCAGTCGTTGATTCAATAAAGCAGAGATTTGGCTCAATTCAGCGGCCAAATCTCCGAATCGAATCAGGAGACCCTTTAACCTCTCCAAATTGAATTGGAACCCTCTGAATCGATTCAGAG
>NW_017728994.1:67019694-67025790 GCF_001723915.1 Gavialis gangeticus | reverse complement strand
AGAGAGATTCGATGATTCGGACATATACACAGCTTTAAATGTTTTTATACATACCTCAAGGTACCAGGCGGCTTGTGAACGCTACGATGGTGGGGCAGATGGAGCATCCCACAGGAGCGTGGGAAGGGGGGGGTGGTTCCTTTGCATACTCAGCGGTGGACCTGGAAGGAGACCAGAAGCACTTCCGGTCCACTTCTGGGTCTGCCATCTCCCTCCACCCCCCGGCTCGGCGACTGGTGCCTCCTGGGTCTAGGGGGGCACCCAGGGTCCTCCTATGGCTCCATCCGCCCCACCTTCTTAGGGTTCATGAGCCACACTTGGTACCTCGAGGTATGTAGAAAAAGCATTTAAAGCTGTGTCTATGGCTGAATCACTGATTCTCCAAATCAGCATTGAATCTTCAGATTTGGATTTGGCTGAAATGAATCAGGACAGTGATCCGAATCAACAAATTGAATCGCTGTCCCCCGAATTGGGCCGAATCTGAATTGAATATGGCCTGCTTCGCACACCCCTAGTAGCTATGCCATTGTATTGTTGGAACAGGGGAAGTACAGAGAAAAAATGAAATCTCCCTTAGTGTGTTCCAGAGACTCTATAGCACACCAAAAGGGTCCATAAAGGAGGCAGGATCATGCCTTGCTTTCTTTGCACACCAGCCATACAGTAAGTGAAGTAGGTTACATTATCCAAATTTGCTTCTGGTCAGCCCTTACGCTAGAGGGCTACAGGAGACCGGGAACTCCCCTAGTCCTGGCACTACTCAGGTCCCAGCAATAGAACTGGGATGGGGTAGCTCTCTGGCCCCCACTCTATTCTGTTGCTGCTCAGCTCTTGGCTGCCTACAGGAATCAGGAGCTGAGCAGCACCAGGACTCAGGTTCTCCCTGCTTTTCCATGCAGCTGGGAGCTGGCCAGGAACTGTCCATCCTGGGTCCCAGCCAGCTCTGGGTTGTGCAGGGAAGCTCTACTGGGTGCAGGGCTTGTCCCCATGTGCATGGATGTGGGGAGAACGCCTGCAGCAGCAGCTGTCTCCTGGTCCTGTGCACGTCAGGACCCCTCCCGATGTGTATGGGGCCAGGTGACAGCTGCCGCTATAGTTGGCAGAGCTCCCCTGGCCCTGTATTCATGGAGACTGGCCCCATGCTCCCTGCCAACCTGGCTAGCACCCGGAGGGAGCCATTAGGAGCAAATCTGCTCCCAAAAGTAGACATGTCCACTGCAAATTAATGTACAATATAATTTTAGACAAAAATCAAAATTGTTTTTAAATAAAAGATTTGATCACTGGCTTTCCATTAGCAACTGTGGTGACATATTTAAGTGAATGATTTGGGCTGAAATCCAGCAAAACACTTAAACACCAGTGTAAATCTAAGCATGGGAGCGCTGAAGTCTTTTCAGGGCTCAGGAATGGTTCTATGAGGTGCTGTACGCAGCCTTCACCCTGGATTAAATGAACTCCATCTACCATGATGTCAGGTGGGCCTACTTTCATGCTTAACAGTTAAACCTGTTTAAGGGCATTTGCTGGATCAGGGGCTTGGGACTCAAATGACCCTGATAATCCAAGTTTTCATTTCACAACAGCATTCCTAGCCATTTTCATTGCTGAAGTAGCCTTCTAAAATGGAAACTGACTTTAGTGCTGAAAGTTTGTCACTGTGACTTTCCTGTATATCTTGTGTCATATTTACCCTCCATAGAAGCTCCTGTACCCTTATGATAAATTTTTAATGTCACCCCCTTTCAAATTTTCCAAGTTACTCTTTCTATCCCGCTCGCAGAGTTTCCTTGCCGGGGGCTGGCCCGTCCTATCCTGCAAAACCTGTGGCTGCAGGGGGCCCCACAACTAAGTCTTCCCAGCATCCAGCCACTCGCCACCCCCCTCTGCCGACTCTGGCTTCATGTCCGGCCGCTTGCCACCCCTCTCCCCCCACCTCTGCCACTAACTTCTCTGGGGCAGGGGGCCACAAAGCTATTTCTTGCGGGGGGCCCCAAAAAATTGTGAGCCGGCCCTGTTTCTAGCCCAGATTGGGAGTTAATATACATATGCTTTTGGGCACTGAATGAAAGTACTAAAGGGCAGGTAACAAAGCCTTTACTCATCTTGGTGAGCAACTATTGGGCTAAACGGTTTTACTTGTGGGCATAATTGGTTGCTGGAGTGAGCAAGGAGGTCTCAGTCTGTCCCGAACTGTGAATGAAAAAGAGGATGAAGTGGCAATTTTGAGTTGTCTCCAAATGTTAACTCTGTTGTAATTATAGAGTAGCTCCCCCCCACACCATCTTTTGATATAGTGTCATTAAATTAATTAGAAAGCTTTTTGTAGAGTGGATGACTATGTATTTGTTCAGTCATCTGATTAATGTAACAAATTAACCTGTTGGACATTTATCCATATTTATTTCCTGCTTCTTTAGGTTATGCAATATCGATCTTTGAAATTGCCTTTGTGAAGATGAAGCTTTCAGAGACAGCACTCCATTTTGGACCCTACGTAGTCTGAGGGTGTCTTGGACTTTTCTACGTATTTGCATATTCCTAAACAAATTGGAGGACAATGAGGGCTTTTTGTTTTTTGCATATTTTCACACTCTTCAGTGAAGTTTCTTCCACCTCACTTTGTTCAATGGGAAAAACTTGAGCCAGTCTCATAGTAGCTGTGTTGTTTAACCAAGTTGTCCATACTGAGCCAAATCCTTAGAAATCATGTGCCATGTACAGTTATTTAATTTTTTTTCATTTCTGACTGAGAAATAAATCACTTTCAGCATATATTTGGCTATTTAGGGTTTGAACCTGGGTTTTTGCAGTATGAAATATTCCTATAGTCGTGCAATGAATTAACTTGTTTCACATTTTTGGGAAATGATTTTGTATGCATCAGAACATTTTTTATGGCGATACATGGCTCATTAATACAGCAGTTCAATATTATTAATATGAGGCATTGCATTAATTGCTGCATACAATTATTGCCAAATGACTTACACAGACAGTGTTTCAGATGTCGTCGGCATAATCATAACAACCAGAAGTGTCCTGTGTGCAAAGGAGAAAGTAAAATTCCTTTCTATGTTGATAGCAAGCAGATGAACTTGCTTGCGGTTTTGGAAGTAAGGACTGATCACCATGAAAGCTGGAATGGATTATTTTGCTTGAAGAAAGGAAAGCTATGCAGCTTAATATTTGGGTTGATTATAATGACTCTAGTGATGGCGTCATACATATTGACTGGAGCCAAACATGGCATGTTGCTAATACCATCGCCATTCCATTATGGAGCTTTTACCAACAATCCAAACTTAATGGACAACGAAAGCGTTAGTGATGTAAAAGACCATTACCAGCCTTGGAAAATTAATATTTCATATATAAAAGATTATCCAAGCATTAAATTAATTATTGAAACTATAACTTCAAAGATTGAGTTTATAACAAGACAGCGACCAGATTTAGAGGACCTGAAGAAACAAGAGCCTCATGTAAGTATATACTGAACTGTGTCTATTTCAAGTATTCTAGTCTAGCTCAACTGAAGTAAACCGGTATAGCATCACTGCAGGTGATATGTCACTTTGTACCAGCTGAGAAGCTGAAGCTTCCTGATCTACATTTGTTGAAGTTCTGGCCTTTATATATATATCATTTGTTTTGGGTGAAGAGCTGGATTGTATAAATGAGCTCAGTATCAAGAGCTGAGAAGTCTTCTATAATTATACAACTATACTGTGTTTATACCTGATTGTATTCAAAGTAATTCAGAGGAGTTAGGCAGATATGATGTAACAGATGCATAAAAAGTAGGCTTGTTAAATATGTAATTGTTATTATGCCTTCTTGGACATTTGGCAATTGGAGTTCTGGACAGTTGTGCAAATTTTGTATTTAAGAATTAGTTATGGGAAATACCTTATTCTGATAATTTCATTTTTGGCTAAATCAGTGTCCCTAATTATTATTCTCTATAAGCTCATTTTCAGGATCCCTAAAATTAAGTACAATGACAGATTTTGGCTTCTGCTGAAGAGTTTTGCTGTTCTCATGGCGCTGAGGTTAGGACCTATTTCTGGGAAGGGCAGAGTGCCTACAATTCCCATTAAAGATGAGCAAAAATCACAAAGTCTTTTACTTTCAAGTAAAGTCTGAAATGAGCCTTATCCCAGAATAAAGACTAAGTAAAACCTAAATAGTGAGTTCAGAATTGGTCTGAATTGAAGTTAGAGATGTTCTAGATTTTCTTTGTGTAGACTTAGTCAACTCTATCCAGAAGAAGCTGGTACAACTGTGGCCTTGTCCTCAGTCTTTCACTCTTACTTTTTATATAAGATTATTAGTTGGTGATTGGAATATACAGATCTGGCTTATTTTGTGTTCACTTGCTGTGCTGAGGAGGAAAGCGTAGCTGTACAATATGTTTTAACTGGAATTTGTTGTTCTTTATATTGCAGATGTTTTCAGTAATTCCTAATAAATTCCTTCCAAAAAGCAAGAATCCGTGTTGGTATGAAGAATACAGAGGAAACATTACTGCAAATCCTTACACAACAAACTCATATGCACTGTATTCAAAGCGTTTTCGAACCATATTCGATTACCTCAGAAAGGTGTTTTGGAACCACTTGTATCAGTATAAGGACAAACACTATCGACTGCGCTGTCTTCCCCATTTCTACATTATAGGCCAGCCAAAATGTGGAACAACAGATCTGTATGACAGACTGAGGTTACATCCTGATGTTAGATTCTCAGCAATTAAAGAACCACACTGGTGGACAAGAAAACGATTTGGTGAGTAAACATATATTCTAACATTACAGAAGAGCTAGCACTGCTAAAATGGAAGTTTAAATCTTCTTTCACATTCTTTAGTTTAAGAGTAACTCCTTCATTAAGCCAGATGACCTGATGGATGGCTGCATCCCTAGTATATCTCTTATCTGCTAATTGTGTTGTGCACTTGTAGCAACCAAGTTGCAGGTTCTTCTGTATATGTACAATAATACACATAAATATTTTTGGAATATTTGAGATGGAATTGTCTCATCCATTTTGTCCTAACTCTGCTTTTATTGAAGTCAATGTCGAGCGCCTTAGAAAAACCCCACCGGTGTTCTCCAGTCTTTGCCCCCCCCCGATAATTTTAAGGGGTAGATTTTCAAACTAATGTGCAAGGCCTTAACCATACAATATCATTGAATATACATTATCCTGTAAATTTTCCCCATTGTCAGAACAGGATAATTGATTATAGTATTCTTTACTCGGGAATTAAATCACCAGTAAACAGAAGTTCTGTAAATACCTGATAGAAAAGAGCTGTGGCTTGAGAAGCAATATAGCTAGGCTTCGGTGGTAATTAGATGGGGTAGGATCCCTATATGGTAGTCATCTTAAATAAAACTCTCTTATATTACATTACCACATTTTGGGGTAATGCAGCTTCCTAACAAGACTGATTACCTATGGTAATTTAAAGAACTGTAGTTGCTTCTAAGAGGGGTGGAACTGAACCTGAACAGCTGGCAAGGGCAGATTTGAAGAAGGAATAGAGAGTAAAATAGAAAATTTAAACAACAAAGTACTGTTTTGTACTATTAAGCTGTTTGTTCAAAGCCTCCTTGAATCCTTTGAAGAGGAGATGTATTATTTTTTAATAGTAGTCAGCTTTAATTCCCAAGAATGAATAAGTACAGCTTACAGCAGAAGTGTCATTCATAATCCTATCATCCTGATCAAAAGTTGAACTAACTTGATGTTCTCCTTCAGGAATTTTATGTGTACTGAATGTACCTGCATGAACTTCAGACGTCACCGCCTATCCTCTGGAACAATGTCAAGTCAGGAAGGGGACACTGCTGTCCAGTGCTCAGAAAGAGAGCTTCTGGAGGGGCTGGACGCATTCAAGTCAGCGGGTCCGGATGATCTCCACCCCAGGGTGTTGAGGGAGCTAGCTGGGGTTATTGCGGGGCCCCTGGCACGGCTCTATGAGCGATCGTGGTGCTTGGGCCAGGTGCCAGATGATTGGAAGGTAGCAAATGTGGTCCCCATCTTCAAGAAGGGGAAGAGGGAGGACCCGGGTAACTATAGGCC
>NW_017728994.1:67013201-67019145 GCF_001723915.1 Gavialis gangeticus | reverse complement strand
GCTAGGAGCTGGAACCAACTTCCAAGGGAAGTGGTGCTGGCCCCTACCCTGGGGGTCTTTAAGAAGAGGCTGGATGCCCACCTAGCTGGACTCGTTTGAGTCCCATTTCTCTTTTTGGGGTTTTTGTTGTTCTCCCGCCCTGGCGGGGGGTCGGGCTAGAAGATCTACTAGGTCCCTTCCGACCCTTAATCTATGAATCTATGAATCTATGAATCTATGAAAGTAGACTAGAGTACTCATGATTTACCTAAATTAGGTACATCAAGGCCCGACTGTCACGAATTCTAAGAGTCTGGAATTCTGTGGAGCAACTGCATTATTTTTCCCACTGGAGAGGCTTAAATTCCATGCCTTTTTAAATGAAAGTTTAACTAGTACTGGATGATCTTGTGAGTAAGGCACTGGACTGTGACTCAAGGGATAAGTGTTCTGTTTCTGACTCTACCATAGACTTGCACTATGGTCTTGGACAAGCTTTTGTACCAGTTCCCCCTTTCGTAGGATGAGGACGGCATTACTTCTTTTATCTTATCCTTCTTTATCTATCTTGTCTCTTTGGGATAGAGACTTACTAATTATAAGTATGCCACACAACATGATAAGGCCCTGATGTCAGAGCCTCTGGGCATTACTTTGATACAAGATACTATTGCTTCTAAGAAGAATAGAACTGTGGTGCTATGTTGACAGTATCTTCTCTTTCATTTTTGATTTACCATTGTTCTAAGATTGAAATTGCCTTTTGAGCATGAGAAAATGACCCTTGTAGGACAGAGTATTTTTCTGGCTTTGCTTAAAATCACTGCTCCTTTTGGGAGCATTTTTAGTGTGTTTTAAGATTTCTCAGTATAGCAGAGCAGCTATTCCTTGTGAGCTACTGGGGTTAAAATTGAGGGAAGTCAGTTTGAGTGATCAAGGTGCTTGTGATGCTTTTTCTGTTCATTGCTAGACGTTATATTTATATTCTGTCCCTTACATGTTGTGTTACCATCTCTGCCTCTCCCTTATATACATCCTGGAGCTCAAGGGAACACTTGAGCCCCTATAGATTGGAGCTTTACTTTTTTTGGCTGCTCTGCTAAAACTACAGCTCAGTCAGAGGGCTGGGGTTTTATATCACTTGCAAGGAAATGGTTTTACAGTCTTTTTGGATTTTATTTATGTTTTCTTCTTTAAATACCCTAAAAAATGACCTGTAGTAAATGCACAACAGTGCCTCATTTGTAGAGCAGCAGCTACTAGAAAGTTGGCTCAGACTTAGAAAAAAACAGCTTTCCTCATTCATTTCATGTTAGCACTGGAGTTCAAACAGCAATGAGCTAAAACAGACCATAGAGTGCTAAACTGGTGCAGCTGATGTACCTGGATCGGTAACAGTGAGCAGAGCTAATAACATCTGGGTTATATTGTTTTCTGTTCATATATCTACACCAGACACCCGTTATATATTAACAAACAAAGCCAATGAGGAAAAGGAGATACCTGTTTCAATATATGTATTTATAGAAATGAGCAAAGCTAATGACAACAAGGATATATACATCCATAGAAAGAGACAGTTTATATATTACCTTTTTTCATCCATTAATAAATGAAATAGAATATCATAAAAAAGTGTTTAAATGTACAAATTATGGTTTCTTTTATCTGGATACTATCCTTTTAAAATAATTTTATGCAACAGAATAGAGTGAAGACATTAATTTTATCTTGCTTATGCATCAGTAAACAGTTCGATATTCTGAGTCGTGCTACATGAGAAGAAGACAAGAGAGGAACATCATGGTCCCAGCTAGACTTAAGGACCACCGAAAACAAATTCATTTGTTACAACCAGCCTCTGATGGAAAGTAATTGAAAAGCCTTACATCATGACCTGAAGGTGACGAGGCTCAAATTCTGTCAGGTCAATGAAGGAAATGAATTTCAGAATCAAGAGCTTTCCACTGAGAGTTCCCTACTTGTAGTCTCTAGAAGTTTAAATGTAGGGCTGGTCAGTTAAAACATCCAGACTTGATAGTGTTGGCCATGAAAGTGAATTTGGTTCTTTCCCATATGTACAAGTGTTATGTGAAGTTGAAGTCCCTTTATTCTCAGTCAGACTTCCATAGATCAAGTATCATAAGACAAAGACAGTGTCTTGGAGCTTGGCCTACTTCCCAGGCAAATCAGTGCAAGATGCTGGACGTAAAACAGAATTGTGATTTTAAAGCAGGCATGAGTTACTCCAGTATTTAGGGACATTCAGAAATACTTAATTACAATGATAAGATAGAAGGTTTTTAGTCTTGGTTTTTGGCTAAGGTGAGAATTGGTAACGGGACTCAGTTTCAGGACTAATACAAGTTCCTGGGGCCGTTCCCCACAGGAATCAGATCCAGCCCCACTCAGACAGCTGGATGTTTTTAATTATTGTAGAAGAGGAAACTGATGCCTGCAACACATTGCAGCCCTAACAATCTGGGGAGGGAGGAATCTCTAGAAATATTAATGTACTGATCATCTGTGCGCCAGAATGGCCACCATTAAGATGAGAGGCTAATTCACGCTCCTTGCCAATTCAGTCCCTGCTCTGCATAAACAGTAATGGTTGCTAATTATTATTTTTTAAACTTCATGTATTTAACAATGATAGAGTCACTATTAACTAGGATCCATAAGACCACGATTCCTTCCACGCAATCAAATGTATGACTCTTAATAAGTCACTGCTGGCTCTTAGCTCAGCTAGAGTAAACCACTCACCTGGAGCAGAAATTCCGCTTATCATATCACCAGTTGCTTGAGACTGAGAGCTTTTAATAAGGATTTTGACTGACTAACTTCCACCAAAGAGAGCTAATTCTAGACAAGACCTCTCTTTAGCCATCCCCTGGCCATTCCCATGCTGGCTGGGGTCTTTTGCACAGCAGGGCTCTGTTGCAGCCTGACACGCTCTTGTCCACTGCATCTTTTCACAGGTGCTGCTACCATCACATCTCCCAAAACCATTCTCTGCCACCAGATGCATGAGAGGTTTCCTTGAACTTCACAAACCTTCAGTGTTTTATTGTCCATTGCAAGCACATTCTTAAGTGGGAGAAAACCTAGTTGGAGAAAACAGGGTAGGGAAGTCCCTTGCTGAACTTTCTCCTACTTAGAGTATTTATTAAATGGCTGAAGAGGACACAGCCAGATCTTTTTTCTTCAAATTTTGTTTTGGTGACAGGATCCCTGCTTATCCACTAGTCTGCATGAACAGGAGAGGAATCCTCTTTGCACAGCTTCAGCATCACTCCCAGCTCAGTTCCCTTTTCTAAAGGTTTTAGAGACTCTCTAGTGGCTTAGTCAGAGGCAGGAGGGGGTGGAGGGCAGAGGAGGCTACACATGAGAAAATGAGGAAGGGGGACAGGAATAGGAATAAGTGGAGGAGATGGATTAACAAAAGGGGTGGGAGGAAAGGAGAGGATACATGAGATGCTGAAAAAGGCAGAATGAGACCTATTGATGTAGAATAAATCCCAGGAGGAGACAGAGGAAAAAGAAAATCTTTGCTATAATTATAGGGACAGGCTCTAGAATAGGAGAGGGGTTAAATGTGGATTTTATTATGCTATGAGTGCAATTTACTATTACTGGTAGGTAAAAGAAACATATATATGTCTTCCCCCAAATGTTTGAATTCCCTCCCCCCGACTCTTTTAGCCCATTTGAAAGTTTGTTTGATGCCATCAGACAAAACTGACTTCAAAGTAAGAAGCTGCAGAAAGATGCTGTTGCAAGATAATCGATGCCTTACAGTATGCCAATTTTCTTATTTATTAAGAGTGACTGTGTGTATGATTTACAGATTTATCTCCAGATTCTGCTCTCAGTTGTAGCATTATATAGACAGAGAAAGCCTACTGACATTACTTCAGTTTGTATTGGCATAAATTAAATGGAATCTGGTTTGCTACATTCCTTCCAAAAGCTAAATTTAGAAGAAAATAGATGCAGGTTACACATTCTGGGACTATAAAATGGAGCATTTAAAATTATTTCCTGTCAGTGTAAATATATAGCTTAATCTTACAGTATCTTGGATCCCAGCTACTTTATGACTGGCATTTTTGTCTTGGGTTTTTTTTTTATCTTGGGCCCTGAAATTGGGGTCAATTTTGTGGTCCGAGTGTGGCACCAGTTGCCATTTTCATGGTGGAGCATGGCAGGGTGCCCCCACTCTGTATGCCTCTGATTGCACCCCTGAGGCATGAGGGGCCCTCCCACCCCTCCCTGGAGATATTCCCTGCTTGCTGGCCATTCGCATGCTTTTTTGTAGTACCTGCACTTTTTTGTGGGGGATCTAATGATTTTACAGTTTCTGTGAAAATTGCGATTTTGGTAGGTCCCTAGTTATACTCCTTGGCCCTACTCTGCTGATGTAGGCTAATAGAACACCATTCATATTTATGGAGGTGTGCTAATTTGTACTAACTATGAATCTTGTCTTTTGATCTTCTAGCTTCTTTGCAATCATTGAACTTTTCTTTTCAGGAATAATTCGTCTGAGGGATGGCTTTCATGATCGCTACCCAGTGGAGGATTACCTTGATTTATTTGACTTGGCAGCACACCAGATTCAGGGTGTGTTGCAGAGTGACTCAACAAAAGAGCATGCCAGGATGAACAAGATCATAATCGGTAAGGTAAAAACTGCTTAAGAAAGATGCTTATACCTAATTTGTTGCAACTTTTATAGGGATGGAAAGCCTACAGGAGAAGTTGACCTACTCTATAAATTGATGTGCTATTTCACCTTTCCACTGAAGACAAGTCACTGGATTTGTCAAAATGCCATGATTGTCTATGGCCAGAGCCTAGGAAAGCAGTAAATGTGGGGACAAGATTTAGCAAAATCTTTAGGTTGTGGGGGAAGGTAAGAAAGAGAGGGAGAGAGAGATACTCAGATGGCTTTACATAATGCAGTGAGACACAGTCTTGTCTGGATTAGGAATTACCCAAGCAGTCAGGGTAAACCAAAAGGCTACACCTGTAGGTGAATGGTGGGAAGTATACTGTTCAGAAGCCTATTGAACATGACTATAGTACAGTTTCTGAGACGAGCTCAAAGACAGCAAACTGAAGTGTTCAGCTGATGAAAGCTTGTACTATATTGGGTAGCTAGGTAGTAGATAGATAGGTAGATTCAACTGAATGATCAATCAGTTTACTTTGGTTGGTCTGTAAGGGGTAAATTTACCTTGCCTTTGACTTAGTTGGGGCTCAGGAATTGCAGTCTGAGGAGCATAGATTCCAGTATGTTTTGCTATTCAACAAAGTTGCTGTCATAGTGTATAAACTATGCCTAGTGCAAAACATGCCTATACTCACATATAACAGACATTGTCACCTACTTTCTGGGCCACATATTTCCCTTTACTGGAATGTGGGTATGATAAATGTCCTGTAGCTGGCTGGGGAGAATTGCCATGACACAAGCCAATGGGGACAACCTTTTTGGCAGGTGTGCCACAAATTCACCCTGCACCCTCTCTGAGTGCTGCTCTGATCCCTGTCCCTTACCTGTTTTGCTGCTGTTCTTTCTAGTCCCTGCCTTGTGCTCCCTGCCCCATCTGACACTCTGCTTTTCACTCCTCACTCTATTTGTCAGTGTAATGCCTGTATGCCATACACAATAGCTGCATACGCCACTTCTGGCACCTGTGCTGCAGGTTGACTACCCCTGACAAGTAGAGTGCAAGACTGTCATTAGCAACCCTGCTCTCAGACTCCAAGAAAAGAGGCATACCACCATCTGTAAGCAGGTCAAGTTGGGCTGCCCACAAATTGGATGCCGTGACATGCGTTACTTATACCCAGGGCTGTTTTAGTCCCAAAACAGCCTAGAATCAGGATGGCCCAAAAGTGACTGAAACCTGTTTATTAGGCCTGATTCTTCCAAGATAGCTAGTTTTGAGCTGCA
>NW_017728994.1:67001869-67008201 GCF_001723915.1 Gavialis gangeticus | reverse complement strand
GACAAGTAGAGTGCAAGACTGCCATTAGCAACCCTGCTCTCAGACTCCAAGAAAAGAGGCATACCACCATCTGTAAGCAGGTCAAGTTGGGCTGCCCACAAATTGGATGCCGTGACATGCGTTACTTATACCCAGGGCTGTTTTAGTCCCAAAACAGCCTAGAATCAGGATGGCCCAAAAGTGACTGAAACCTGTTTATTAGGCCTGATTCTTCCAAGATAGCTAGTTTTGAGCTGCACCAAGAGGCATAGCACAGAATTACATCTGTGGAACAAGCCAAATATGTTGACTGGATATTTTGGTTTGAAATTGAACATTTTGATTTAAGAAGACTGTTGCCATGGCCTGATGGGTATTACAGTTTGGCTACTTGTTTTCCTCTGCTCTCTGGTCTCTCTGGCTGGATTACTTCTTCCAGATAAAGTATACTTACCTCTGTGACTTGAGTCACCATGTAAATCATGGGAGCCTCTGACCATGGTGCCTTATTACAGATGTAGTTTGCTGAGGAAGTCTAAAAGACCAACTGGGTCATGGGACACTCATATCATGGTCCTACAAAGCAGTGTAAGGGCATTTCAATAAAAATGTTTTGGTTTTTAGGTGCTCAGTTTTTTGAAGAAAAGTTGAAATTTTCCTGTGTAAAATTTACTTAAATAAAAGTCTTGATTTGACTAGCAAGACTTGTAGGGCCAGGTTTTGTAGAGTTTTGCTATCATTGGTATCTGCAGAAATTCTTCCTATGTAGATTGCGATCTCCAGTGACACAGGCAAAATGCACGTATTAATTCAGTTCACTAGTTTAAATTATGCACTGCATATTTGACTATGTACCTTGTGCTACAGCATTTGCCTGAGTTCAGCTTCTTTATTCTCTAAGTGTTCTTATTACTAGGGTTGTGCTCTCTTTATTAACTTTACAGAAAGGGGTTGGGGTAATTATGCTCATTGAATTATTTTTTATGACCTTGGTAAGAAAACAACCTAGTCAAGTCTACATGATACATGAACATTGGGTTTGGGGAGGATGCTGCATTATTGGACTTACAAATGAAAATGCAATTAAAACTATAAATATTTAAGTTCAAAATGTTGCATTGTTTTCACACCTTAAGCTTTTTTGAATCCTGTTCTTATTAGGTAATAATTGTATTTCCTTGGATTAAACAGTACATATTTAGAAGAACCAGTGGACACTGTTGTTCCACCTTCAGGCATTCTAAGCAGGATGCATTTATTTTTGATCATTAATATGATAAATTCACAAGAATGTTTTATGAAAACATTACACGATTTTATTCCATTAATCTCAGGATAAGGACATTGTACATTTATTCTTTAATGAAAATAGACATTTTAATCATACGGTATGTGCTTTAAGTCCATATGAAAAATTGGTGTGTTTTTGATTTGTGCTGCAGCAATTTGATATATAAATGCTTGACTAGAACAGTGATTAATTTATTGTGTGTTGAATATAGCTCTCTCTGCACAGATATTAAAATTGTATTATGATGTGTAAAGGGACACTGTTAAATTGGTAGGCTGCTTTATTTATTTATTTATTTTGCTGCTCTGAGAAATTAAGATTCTGGGAGCAAGTGGAGAGCAGAATTTAATTTCTTTTGCCATTTAATTCAGACACTCGTCCTGTTTTTAAAGGATTTTGGCTTCTGCATACAAGCTACACTGAACTAACCACAAAAAACCAGCATCTTGAGTTATTGTTGATCTTTCTGCATGAGTAAACTGAAAGCAGATATGCAAAAGCAAGCACTTTCTGGGCCAAATCCCCAGCTAGAGGAAGTGTTGCTTACTTTCCACACCCTTATTTACATGAAGAATATGGTCCTATCTGGACTGTGTGGAGAGGAATTCCAAGAGGGCCATGATGAAGGAGCATGTTAATTCTTCAGACACCCTGGCAATGGCTGAATGGGTGGGAAGTTGCAGAATATTTGCAGAGACACTCGAGCAGTAACTTGTGACCTGTTTAGTTGCTGTTCACTGCCTCCTTCATGGGTCATGTAATCCATAAATTGATTAATGTTTCTCTTATACCTATATTTTGGACAGATCCTGCTCTCAAAATACGTCTCTGCAGTAGCATATATGGAGCCCATTTTGTTTTTAGGCTCCCTGGTTCTGCTCTCTTTTTACATCCTGGTGCAGGAACACTCTGTTCTCTTATATCTGGAGCCATCCATACTTTTTAAATTAACTGGAAACTGATTGGCTTGGTTGACTTGTGTATTTTTCACATTGCCTATGTAGTCAGCAACACTGCTACATGTTTTATGCAATATTGCTCTACTCGACTGGCTCCTTGCTTTTTTTTTTTTCCTTGGGATGGCAAATGACACAGTTCACTTGAGCCTGACTTACCTGAACTTAGGGGAGTGTAAAGTGCAAGGAATTCTTAATAAAGTATCTTAAATAGAACTGAAAATCTTTAAGGTACAAATTTTCCTACCTGAATTACAGGTTAATTCTGCAGAATAACTTTACAACCACAAGGGTTCAAATGCTGGCCCCACCCTTTCTAAATTAAATACACTTAAACCTTTATCAGACACTTCCATAAATACAATGCGCAGATAATATAATTATAATAATCTAAAAACTCCCCTCGCTGTAACTGCAATAAAATTACAGTACATCTTTCAAGTTCTGTACAAACATTGGCCAGACCTTTAAGCTGGTGTAAACTAGCCTAAGTCTAATAATAAAGTCAATAGGCAGGTACTGATACACCAGCAAAGGACCTGTTTTATATGCCAGTGTACATCATTCAGTAGAGTCGCGGTTATTAATGTAGATGTTTTCTATTTCTAGGAGAGGCCAGTGCTTCAACAATGTGGGATAACAATGCTTGGATTTTCTTCTATGACAACAGCACTGATGGAGAGCCTCCATTTTTAATCCAGGATTTTATCCATGCCTTCCAGCCAAATGCCAAACTCATCGTCATGTTGAGGGATCCAGTTGAAAGGTTAGCAACAATAATTCATTTCAAACTGCAGAAGAAACCCACCACTAAGAGCTGGAATCCTTTCCTTGCTACAAACTTGATTTTTGGGGTTTATTTTATTTCTCTTTTAAGTGTCATTAGAATGTTTGCATGCTTGGGGTTTAGTTCTTTTCTGGTATAAACATTAATTCTTGGAAAAATCCAAGGATTTATTCAGTTATAATTAATTGTAGATTCTATTCATATCTATGGCTTCATTTAAAGTATTTTGGCATGATAAATTGTAATATAAACCATAGAAAATTAGGGTTGGAAGGGACCTCAGGAGGTCATCTAGTCCAACCCCCTCCTCAAAGCAGGACTATCCCCACCTATGTCATCCCAGACAAGGCTTGTCTAGGTGGGACTTAACTTCCAAGGATGGATATTCTACATCCTCTCTAGGTACTGTGGAGTGCTCTGATGCAAACTAAAAGTGGTGAGCAGTAGGGTTTCTTTGTAAAAGGGTAGAAAATTGGATATGGCACCACATCAGCAAATTTTCCTTTAACATTGGGAATACTTACTACAGGACTAAGCTACTGCTGCCCCAGATCATTTTAAATCACACTGCCTTACAGCTCATCCTTGGTTTTGCTGACTTTGGCAGCGTTGTAGGGGCTCTATTTTTCCAAAGATAAACTGTTCTTGAATTATTTTCCAGTTTGTTAGCCACAAGCATCCTTTTTTCCACTTATATTTTACCTTTGCTCCGTCCTTTTGGACAGCTGTGACCCTAATGGAACTGGAGTGGGATTTCTGTGAACTGCGTTCTCCTGGGGTGTGGTCCTTTCCAAAACCAAAGGTCAGCGTTTCTGTGAATCGGGATGTGGCAGCATGGCCCTCTTCTCTGTGTAGCTGCATAGCAACAGGCGAGTTTGCCAAATATACATGTTCAGGGCAGTACAATCAGCTGCAGACTGGAGAATTGCCATCCTTCAGGAAGACTTTAGATGTGCACACAGGGACAGACAGTATTCATTGGGGTTCTGAAGGCCATACTGCTGGGGCCAGTTTCTTATGGGTGCTTTAAGCTTGTGACAAATAAGCCACACCTCTGTGGGATGCCTTTAATTCCATATATATGCGCACGAGCAAAAAATCTGCAGTGGTGTTTCTTTCTTTCTTTTTTGTGTGGTTTGTGGCAATAGAAGGTATATATGTTAGTTTTTCCTTTCTCCATATTTTGACATTTCTGGCCTAATACATAGAATCAAAGATAAAGGCCTTCAAGAGCAGCAATGTAGAAAAGCACATTCTCCTTAAGAAGGTATCTAAAATGGGACCAGGCTATGACAGTTTAGGATCATGGACACACTTCTTTATAGAATCCTGTATCACTACCTCCTTCTGTCCTGGTTCCCATAAAATGCACTTATTAGGCTTGTGGGAGCCTAAAACGCCTTTGAAAACAAGAGACTTCACTTCCCTTTCTCCTCCCTTCCTCTCCACTGCACTTTTTCTGTCTTCATATGGCCTTCCGCAAAGCTGCTCTGATGTGCTGTAAAACCAATGCTCGTTCAACGAGCTTTAGTTCAAAGTGCCCTGCCACTATTCTTCAGCACGGGGATGCTGATATCCGTGATGCTTGGGTGCTTTTAATTAGCGCAGCTCACTAATTAAAGTTTCCCCCCTGCCTCCCAGAGCATGTCTATAAACACCCATCAAGACTAAATCTGGGGTGAGAAGATAATAGGTGAAAAACAGCCAGTCAGGGGAGGCAGAGTCTTTTTTTTGTTTGTTTTTGTTTTGTTGCTAATGAAGTCCTACTCTTGGTTCCCTAGTGTTTGGATGCCAGTGTAATATTGACTGAGAATATATTGTGCCCTGAACAACTGTTTTAAAGGTTTCCTAAACAAACAGGTCATGTGTATCCTTCCTCTTCCACTGGCAGAGAAGGGTGGAACCACAAAACTGAGATTCAGGTCACAGATAATCATTTCCGTTCTGCTCTCATACTTTCTGGTGACAGAAAAATTTAGCCAGAGAGGTCCTCATCAGACTCACTCCTGAGACTGGCCCACTCAATCAGATTTCACTGGGTTTGGTTGCCTGGCATCTGCTGCGTGGGTGTTCCCTGATTAGATTTCCTGGCATCTGGACTTGGCAGGACAAGGGCTGCCAGAGATGCTCATCCCTGTCTGTGTGCAACGAGGAGCCCCGCCAGCTCTTCCCATCCCCAGTATCAGAAAATGCATTTTTCAACTTTTAAAATATGTCTCCTGACCTCAGAAGTTAACATATGGTAATTTTATGCAAGAGCTGGTTGAAGTGGCTCCCTCATGTAAATCATCCAGGAATTCTCTGATTATTTTAGCCGCCTTCTATAATATGGGTGTTGCGCTTTGCCAGCTGTAATATGAGTGAGATAAGTGAGGTCCAGCTCCCTAGCTCTATTGGTAGGAAATCAGTTTCTTTGTGTTTATAATTTTGTTTGCCTTTGTTGCTTAGGCCATACATGAAATCATAGGAGCAAATGTAGCCCCAGTGTAAAGATGTAGTTCCATTGGTCTAGATAATACTGTTCTGTGCACTGGTGCAAGTCAGTGGTGCTCAACATTTTTCTTTAGAAGTGGGCCAAACCTTAAAATCAGAAGTGGGTCAAGGGTCACATAGAAAGGCATTGGCAGAGTTCAGCCTGCGTGGTCCGCTCTCTGAGCCCACCAGTTGTCAGCATTTTCACGCAGCTCCAGAGCCCAGGAAATGAACAACACTGCTTCTTATCCCCTCTTTGCTTCTCTGCTGCCAGACTCAGGGGACAGGCAGCACTGGTGTTCACACCCACAAAAGGAGTCTAGAGCTGTGCAAAAGCAGTGGCTCCAGCCAGAACTTGTGCTGATGTGTTGGTGAGCTCAGACAGGATGGGTGCGTCCACACATGCAAGCACGTGCACTTGCAGCAGCTCAAATAGAAGTGGTGCAAATTTGAGCCAGGGCTTTTTGGATCAGCGCACGTGCTTGGACATGCACTTTGTTGTGGAGCAAATTGTGCTGCTTGGGGCAAAATAAGCTTGCCTGACTCCTCCCCGATCTACAGCCAGGGAGAGCTAGAGCTGAGGTCCAGCACCTGTGCTGTCCCCACAAGTATAAAAAGCTGCCCTGTCCTGGCCCCAGCAGTACAAAAAGCTGCCCTGGCAAGTAGCTCAGGGCTACTTGGTCTCAGGAGCTTCTGGGGCCCAGCCAGTTGGTACCTGGAGACACTACCCCTTGTGCCAGCTGGACTGCTGAAGCAGCCTTGAGAGTTCCCTGCACCCTGTACCCACTGCAGCAGTCTGGCAGTGGGGACTGCTGCCTGGCTGTGACCTGCTGTGCACCTGCCAGAC
>NW_017728994.1:67000913-67001484 GCF_001723915.1 Gavialis gangeticus | reverse complement strand
CCAGGAGGTCAGCCACAGCCAGCTGGGTGCAAGATGCCAGCTCTGAGCAGGCAGGGTCCTGCCACTGGCCTCCCTAGCAGGAATTCTAGTGTTCCCTATTAGAAGACTGAAAAATCCCTGATTAAAAAAAATCCCAAAGTTGCTCTGTAAAATACCCCAAAATCCAGGTTCCTCCACAAGTAAAATGAAAAATCACTATAAAGAGAGAGAGTGAGAGAGATGGAGACAGCAATCAGTTAGGCAGTGTTTTATTGATATATCTACAGAGTTAAAGCAATGTGGAAGCCTACCAGTGTCTCTATCATAATAATAAAGTGAACTCTAAATACATGTATTCATGAATTCATGAAACATGAATACATATTTTGCTGCCCTCCCACAGGGGTTACATCCCCCACACAGGGGTTATGGCCCCCCAGCAGAGGCTATGCCCCCCCACAGGGGTTACAGCCCCCCAACCAATGCCCCCCACAGGGGCTACCACCCCCACCTGCAAGGCCCACATGCCCCACCCCAGCCCTCAGATTGCTGCCCCATCTGGCCCCATCCCCCGCCAGCTGCTGCAGCCCCC
>NW_017728994.1:66993905-67000484 GCF_001723915.1 Gavialis gangeticus | reverse complement strand
CCCCCTTGATGGCTGCCTCACCCCCCCCCATGCTCCCCCAGACCCCTCAATGGCTGCCCCACCTGACCACATCCCCACTTGCACCCCCAGGCCCCTATGGCTTCCCCCCAACCCCAGGCACCATCACTTTAAAAGGAAAAAGGAACAAAAAACCAAAAAAAAGCCTCTGCTTACCCCAGGAGCAGGAGCTGGGGGGGCTCCAGGGCCTCCTGGCAGAGTCCCCCCAGGCAGCAGAGGGCCCAGTGCTGTGTGGGCAGGGCCCCAGTAAGCCAGACGGCAGCTGGAACTGCCTGTAAGCGCTGGGGTTTTTTGTTTTGTTTTAAGCTGTTGGGATGCTGGGGTGGGGGGATGGGGCTGGGCAGGAAAGTGATCGGGGGGGCCGGTGGGGGTCAGGAGCCCTTGTGCTGAAGCAGCTGCCTGCCCTGCTTGGGCAGGTCAGATGTTTCAGCACCAGGGCGAGGGGCCAACCATAGAGATGCTCTGGCAGCCAGACCATCTCCATGGAGGACCCAGCCTCTGGTTGCTTCAGGGCACAGTTCAGGACTGAGTCCTGCCCCACTTTTTTAAACTTCAGTTTGCAGTGCGGGGAGCACTTTTTCATTCCCACATATGCCTCTTGCCCTGTCTCAAAGGGTTTGAGGAAGGGCAAGAGGCATATGAACACTGGATGAGCCCCACATGGTGTTAGATGACAGGCCATTCATTTGGGCTTCGTGAGCTGCAGGTGGAGCAAACTCAGTGGAATAGTACAAAGTGTAATGAGCTGATTTACAGTTGTGCTGCAGTCCTTTTGCAGCAACATAGTGCATGGTGCAGCAAAGCAGCTGTATATTCCCCTAGGGAATATTTAAGGGATAAATGGTCCTTATCAGAAGGGTCCCTGTTGCAGGGGGCATTCTGGAGTGTGTTGGTTCAGAGAAGATTTGTGATAAAAGGTATGACCAATGTGCTCCTGCATTCAGGCTTTTCCCCTTACTACTCCCTAGTCCCACCAGGGAACCGGATAGGGCAACTGTCAGCACAATTGCCCCCTACCCTGTGGCCAGCAATGAATTAGCAACTTCAACAGTGTCATTTTGCATTTAGGGCTCGATTCTGTAGTCACTGAAGTAATTGGGAAAACTGGCACTGACATGAGCAGGGTGACATCCCATGTCCAGATTTACTGAGATCTGAAACAGCCCCGCAGCCTTTGATGGCAGTTGCACCTGCTTAAATCAGGGTTGACTTGTTCCACACTCAGTGTTGGTAATATCGCCATTGTGGTCACCTTACTGAATTGTGATTGAGGATAATGACTTCAAGTAGCTGGCACAGCTGAAATCATAATTAACAAAGATTGTATTTTCATGCAGATGTTGGGAGAATCTAAAAACAGGTGGAAACATATACAGAAAAGCTAAGCAAGCCCCAGCAGAGAAATCTGTCCAAGTACGATGGTTTCCGTAAGGTGTCAGCAGGTTTTTTTTCAGGTTAAAAAAATAAACAGAAAAAGCTTTAAACCAAATTGCAGCCCCCACCCATTCCCAAAATGCTTCCTGCTGGCATGGTTCCCACTTCTACTGTCTGTTATCCTCCTATGCCTTAAATGGTGAGCGCTCTCAGCCTGATTCTGTGTCCCCCAAGTCATACACTGCAAGCTTGATCTTCATTTTTTGCTTCTTGTTACAGCCTTCATATGTTCATGCTCTTCTGCAAGGGAGGTATTTAATGGCTGCCACGTTTAACTCAACTCAGTCAGCTCCTCAGCTTCTCCCCATCTTTTTCTTATATTCTTCACTGTCATAGCCAGTCCTGCTATATACACCAGGACAGATGGTTCCCTCAGAGAGCAAAATATTAGGGAGAGCCAAATACTTAGTGGCTGTTTATCATCAGTGAATATGGGCTGAGAGGCGCATACATTTCCTTTCCTGATTTCATCAGCCAAATGTCCATAGTTGGCACCTTCCACACCACTTCAGGTTATTTAAAACAATTACCACAATCCTCTTTCCTTTTTAAAATCAAATTAAACTAAATGGTTTATATAGGGGCAGGCTCTGGCCTAATCCTACAGGGCTGTAAGGCCCAAGGAAAACTATAACATATATATTTTAGGGGTGCACTGATAAGGATTTTCTTGGCTGATACTGATAGCCAAATATTAACCAATCATATCGGCTGGTGCCAATCCAATAACTGATTTATTTTAAAATGCAAGGCATAAATAAACCCTTTTTTGTCACATTACAGCAGCCTCCTGCATCACATGTATCAGTGTCCTGGCACTTAAATATAGCAGTGGGGGTTGTTGAATGAGCTTTAGTTCCATGTGCTGCTGCTACATTTTTAAGCACAGGGACACTTTTAAGTGGAGCAGAGCTGAGCAGGGCAAGGGTGGATGCGGGCTGCTGTTCAGAGCTCTCCTCTCTGCTGCCTTTGCCCCGGGAACCCTGCACCGACCACATGCCCCCTGTCCGCCAGCAGTGGGAGGCACAACTTACCACTCCCGTTGCTGCCAGGCAGCATGCAGCCAGTGCAGGGCTCCCGAGGGAAAGGCAGCAGAGTGGATTGCTCCAAGCCCACAGTGAGCAGCTTGCACCCAACCCCATGCACAAACCTGGGGAGTGGGGGCGTGGCACATGCCTCTCCCAGGGGGGGCATGCAGTGGCAGGGAACGACCTCCCTACACCTCCTGGATGAGCTGCCCAAGGCTCCATCCTACTCCCTGCCCTGGCCTTAGGTCCCTTGCACCACCCTGGCTGGGCAGTGCCCCCAGCACCTGCCCCACTCCCTCACCATGGAGGCCTCGATTTGCCCCCACCCCCATCCCTTCCTCATGCCCCTTCCCCTCCATAGACTTACCTGGAAGCAGCTGCTCTCCATGCTGCCCAGCTGTATTCCTGACCATGTGCATGCATGCAGCTGCACCCATGCATGCAGTACCCTCTGCATCTCGCTCCCAGCAGCCCCAAGCGGGATCAAGCAGAATGCTGCCTGCCTGTAAGGGGAAACCCGCCATTTTCTGAGGAAAGCCAGGTATCTGGGGACCCCGGCAGCATGGGGGAGAGGGAACTCAGCTGTTCAGGGCCCTGGTTAGAAGGCATAATTATCGGCAAACATTATTGGCCGTAACGGCCAAATGAAGCCAACGACTGATAGTGCCATTTACCTCTTTTATCAGTGCTGATCCAATAGGCAACTGATATATCAATGCACCTCTAATATCTTTGCATCTTTTTCCCATATCAGGTTTCTTCTGTAGGTGTGGGGAGTAAGCAGGTATTTCCGTCCTCACCTCTGTGATGGGGAAGAGTAGGCAGAGCCAACCCCTCTCCCCCAGACCCTATACTAAGTAAGAGAAATTGAGCTGGCAAGAATCATTTCAGCATGGGCAATTAGACCTTTCTGCTAAAAGCTTATTATTTTCTTTTCTATTGTGAAGGAATTTTCCAATACACATCTTTAAAGGAGAACTGACTGTTCCTCTCCTGAATTGGAATAATGGGCATGTGAAACGTAATTAAAATTGTTTCCAACTTGTAACTGTATGATTCCCTTAAAAAAGAATAGTTTTGTAGCAGAGACTGATATTCTTAAGCTTCAGTAGTTCTTATAGACAAAACAGATATTTATTGGGTGTGATTTATAATTGATGGTGGCCATGAAGAAATATCAAAGCAGCTCTTAAAAAGACATTCATATTATTATATGGGTCTATGACTGTGTTCTGTATGTTACACTGGTATATTGCTACAAACTACAGTAGTAGTAACTTCAGTAACGTATTTAAACCAATTTTATTTTACTGCGTTAACAGAGGATGGAAACAACTGAGGCCTGATCATACACGCTTTATTCAGATAAATCTCATAAAGAAGTCATTGTACATATGAAATTTTGCTAAGGAGCAGAAGTATAATAGTAGCCATCTCTAGCTGCCTTATGTACTCAGAAACAAGTTCTGTTTCTCTCTTGAAGTTCTCCGCAGTCTCCTAGAAGAGGTGGCAGGCTCGGAGGTGAACAAAAATTGGAGAAAAGACAGGATTCTGTAGCTGAGTCTCTGGAAACTGACAGAGCTAAAGGTTATCTTTTGCTGGCCTATTATTACCACATATATATAAAACCTTCCTGACATTGCCAGTGAAGGGCCCAACTGTGAAACTCCCATTAGTATTGGTGAACAGTTATTAAGGCCAGTGGGGCCAAATTTTTTGGCAGGCATGCTACAAATTAACCCTGTACAGCCCCCGAGTTCCACTCTGTTCTCCTTCTCCTGCCCAATCTGCTGCTTTGTTTTCTGGTCCTGCCCTCTGCTCTCTGCCTGATGCGCTGCTTTGCTTTCTGCTCCCAGCTCTATCTGCCACTGTGATGCCTGTCCCCTCTGTGGTCTGCCATGTCACACACACAGGCCACCTGTGCCACTTATGACAAGTGTCTTACAGTTTGGCCACTCACGATTTAGGTGACGACACCCACCAAAATGAATAGGACTCTCGACAAGAATGCTGCAGAATTATGAGGACCCTGAATATAACTCATGAGCCCAAAACAAGCAAAAATCACTTACAGACCCTCATTCAAGGGATGGCAAACTATGCTATGCTGTGCCCCTTCATGACATTTCTCTTATGTTTCTTTAGAATCTGTATGATGTCAGGATGAGTTAAGCAGGGAGTTTTGCAAAAGTAAATCTTCCATTTTACACTTCACCCGCCCTCCCCAAGGAAACCAGAGTTCATTGTCTCTGTCTTGTAACATTTAGGCAACTATAAACAGTTTAAATGATTTGCACAAATATTTCATATTTGAAATGAGAGTATACATTCTCACATCTACCATTATTAAAAATTACTACGTGCAAATTCCAATTGCTGCAGTGTCTAGTTAGCAGCAGCAAAGCAACAGAGTGTAACGTGATTATCTACACTGTTGACATCAGATGTATGTATGGGGCCTAAATCCTGTCATCCATGCCCAGGTAACACTCCTATTGAAATGAATGAGAGGCGCTTGGATAAGGACAGCTAAAGTTCATATTATGGCATAATACAGTTCACCGTGTTGTTTTTGCTTCAGCAAGGTTGTTATAATAATATTTTAAAACAAGGCCTCAAATCAGAAACTTTACATAAAAAACAGCATGGAAGAGGGGATGGACCTCTTGAATAGGACTCAGACAACCTGGGTTCTCTTCCCAGCTCTGCTACTGCCCAATTAGGTGACCTTAGAAAAATCACTTTCTGTTCCTCTGTCTTCCCTCTCACTCTTTGTCCATCCTTGTCTATTTAAAGACAGGGATTGGCTTCTATGTTAGGAGCCTAGCACAAAGTTATCCTAAAATCTGTTTGGGGCTTATAAGCATTATCATAACAGAAATGTAATTTATACAAAATATATAGACATCGTTCAAAAGTTTGTCTTGGGAGGCAGGGCAGAGAAGGGATGAGAACTTTATTCTCAGTTATGAGAATAAAGCCTGATCCTGGGAGACGCAGACTTTAATGAGCGTGGAAGATGTTTAGCAACTCTCAGGATTGGATCCTCAGTGTCTGAGCCAAAACTCATTAAAGTCCATAGAAAGGCTGCTATTGATTTCAGTGCGATTTCAAACAGGCTGAAAATAGTACATGTTATAGTCATACCCTCTCTTTTTCTATTAATGTGACTAATTTTCATTATCATGCAAATGCATCTTTAATGTTGTCATTTACTCATGTGTTTCATTCACAGATTGTACTCTGATTATCTCTACTTTGCAAGTGCTAATAAATCTGCAGAAGATTTTCATGAAAAAGTGGCAGAATCACTGCAGCTGTTTGAAAATTGCATGCTGGATTACTCACTGAGAGCCTGTGTCTACAACAACACCCTTAACAATGCCATGCCTGTATGTATTTGCAGTAATATTTGATTCTTTGTTTAAACACTGGCATACTTATCAGGATTATTAAAATGTCAGGATACTGAGCAAATAAACATCAAGAGATAGTTTTGGTTTGTGACTACCAATAATTTTCTTTTTCTTTTTAAAGTGGATGACATAAAAATATATGCATGCATGTAAAAACTGATGTACTTGTTCAGCTGTCTGTTCAGTCTGTTCCCTGATGAATGCCAACAGTAATAATACATTCTTCCTATTGTGGAAGAGTATGAAGAGCACATTTAGCAAAGATTACAGTTTAATGTGTAAGCTTTTTGCAGATTTATCCAAAACGTACTGGTAAAGCACTGGTAAAGATCTATGCATTTCAGAAACTGGCTTAAGAGCACATAATCTGATTTTTTTCCTACAAAAAAAGGCTGCTGAAATTTAGATTCAGCTCTTATTTTTTTATCTGTGCACAGTGGAAAATGGACACTGCTATTACATAAAATGCCGACATAGAAAAACATCCCAATGTTAGTGTTTCAGAGTCCACATTTTTAGTTTATATTTTATTTCATATTTTGCTTGAGGAGCAAAAATGGGCTTTTGCAGAGCAATATGTCAGGTCCTCTGTGGCATCCACTTTTCATTATCATATGTGTGTTATGCAGTTCAGTGCACCCTTTTTTTTTTTTTTTTTTTTTTTTTTTTTTTTGGGGGGGGGG
>NW_017728994.1:66987194-66988905 GCF_001723915.1 Gavialis gangeticus | reverse complement strand
TTACTGATTTAGGTGGGGGAGGATATGTTTCTCTTGTCTGTTTTCAGAATGCAGTAAATTTAATTTTGTCATCACTTCTTCAGTTAATAAAATAGCTTAGTATTTTACAAAAGAGGCCTGAAATGAAGCCCAAAGCAATCAGTAGGGTCTTCTCATGACCACAGTGGGCATTGACTCAAGCTTCGTTCTTTCACATTGCTGTTGTGATTATCCAGGATTGAAAGAATTCCTCTCCCCTGAACAAGGTGGAAAGTGGACTGCTGTAAAACAGTATTTACCAGGCATCTCCCTGGCATAAAATGCATTATATTTACACTTCCCGACATGGATGTCCTAATGGGAAACTAAGCTTCCTATATCCCAGTAACCAGTACAAACACCCTCCAAATGACTGCAGAATCATCTTTTTTTCCCCACGTTTTAACCCTCCCTAATGCTCTGAAGATGATGATTCTGAAAATTCTGCAGTTGGTAGGAAGCTACTAACAGGTGTTAGTAGTGAAAAGCATGGACTTATAGCCATGTTCCTGAATGGATTTTCAGCTTGCTTGCAAGCCAGGTGGACAAAGTCTGTACACATGTAGTTTATTATATAATGGCAAAGCAGGTGTTTCCTCTTACGACCTTGGATGTTAGCTCAGTGACTATGTGACTATAACAGAAAAGAGTATTCCTAGGAGCTAAGAAAAATGAGTATCATATAACTTGCTGCTGCTGATAGAAAATACCATATACAGAAAAGGATGTTGATCAATTTATCTTCACTTGGAAACAATGGAAAGTATATTAACCAAACAAGGGAACCAGAACCAGGGCAGTCAAACCAAAACTGGAGAGTGTGATGTCATGGTGGGGCCCTTGTCAAACTAGTTACAAAAGAAAAGCAAATGGCTTTCCCAAAAGGAAGAATTTGCTTTCAAATGGCTTTCACAAAAGGGAGATTTGGAACTAGTGTGGCAACGCATACACCTGTATATCATGTCTTTTTAAGAGGGAAATGGTTATCCATGTGATAGTGGTCCTAAGAGAACTAAAGTTTTAGTGAATGTTGAAAGATTCTAATCCTCAGATCTTCTGTTGTGGGGTGCTTTGAAATTCAGTATCCCAAGCTACAGCATAGCAGATGTAGCTATCATGTCCTTCATTCCCCTGATGGCATCCTTTTGAGAGAAAGAGGGATACATTATAGTGATTTCATAGATTTCATAGACATTTGGGTTGGAAGGAACCCCAGAGGATCATTGAGTCCAGCCCCCTGCCCTAGGGGCAGGAAGTCAGCAGGGATCACAGGATCCCAGCAAGATAAGTATCCAAATGTGTCTTGAAGGAGTTCAAAGTGGGTGCTTGAACCGCCTCAGGTGGCAGTCTGTTCCAAAACTTGGGGGCCTGGACAGTGAAGAAGTTCTTTCGTATGTCCAGCCTGAACTGGTCACAGTGGAGTTTGTGACCGTTCGATCTTTTCATCCTTTCAGGGCCTCTGGTGAACAGTCGTTCCCCCAGATCCTGATGAGCACCCCAGATAAACTTATAGGTAGCCACCAGATCACCCCTGAGCCTGCGCTTTTCCAGGCTGAATAGCCCCGTTACTCTCAGCCTCGCATCATAAGGTCTCTTTCCTGACCTCTGATAGTGCAGAGAAGAGCCACATGCATGTTCTCAAGCTTCTCCACATCCTTTTTGAATTACGGAGCCCAAAACTGGACACAGTACT
>NW_017728994.1:66986700-66986953 GCF_001723915.1 Gavialis gangeticus | reverse complement strand
CACTGAAGGCTCATGTTCATCTTGTGGTCAACCATGACCCCCAAGTTTCTTTCATCTGTAGTGCTAACCAGTGTAGCACTACCGAGCCCATAAGGATGCTGCAGGTTTTTCCTCTCAAAGTGAAGAACCTTGCATTTTTCGGTGTTGAACACCATCAGGTTCTTGTCCGCCCATTTCATGAGTCTGTCAAGATCTGCCTGGATCACCCTCCTGTCCTCAGGTGTGGCTGCTTTACCCCAGAGTTTGGTGTCGT
>NW_017728994.1:66983857-66986345 GCF_001723915.1 Gavialis gangeticus | reverse complement strand
AGCCTCCTTAGCTTGTCAAAGTCAGCTTTCCTGAAGTTGAGGACTTCTGTACAACTGACTGACTTGCCAGCTTTACGGCAGATGGTGAAGGTGATCAGTTCATGATCACTGTCATCCAGCTTCCCTTCGATTGTTAGGTTGCCAGTTAGGTGATTCCCCGGTTGCCAGTACGAGGTCAAGCAGCGCTTCACCTCTTGTCGGCCTGTAGACTTTTTCGTAGTTATTTGCATTTAGGAAGAGAACAAGTTAGTGACTTGACTCTATAGGGCTTATCAAAAAGAAGCCTTTATCTAACCCAGTTCTAGTAGTACTAGTAATGCTATATATGAGGCCAATAATTAAAAAAAAAAATTAAAACTGGTGGTTTTGAGAGAGAGAGAGGCAGTCCACTTACTTCCCCTAAATTGTTGCATGGTGTCTGTACATCAGGTTAAACATTGGAAAAAGCTACCTGAAGAAGTTGTGAAATCTCTGTCCTTGGAAAATTTCAAGAACAGGGTAGAGAGACACTGGCTGGGATGGTTCAATCAGGAATGACCGTGTCTACAGCAGGGCAGTAGACTAGATCTCCTGAGGTCTCTTTCAGCCCTACTTTCCTATCATCTTATGATTTTGTTGCATGGGACACTCTAATACTTGTATCTGTTCCCAACTTCTGAGGTAGCTATGACCATTATATTGAAAGGATATTTCAGACAGAAACAGTATTTTACTGACTGAGATGTCTAAAACATTGAGGCCAGAATTATATTTTTACATCTTGGCATTACTGCAGTACAGATAATCAATACAAATAATGCAAGTTGTTAATGTTCTGTGGGGAACTAGTTACACCAAGAAGTACTTCATATAACTTCTGAGCCAAGAGTAAGAACTGAACTTTGATGGCAAAAGCTTTGATTTAAAGTTCCAAAGCAAATGCAGTTCATCTTCCAAATCTGCGCGCCCAAAGACAGCGCAGTGTAGACAGCTGCTCTGTTCATATGTGCAAATCAAAGGTTCCTTGCAAATTAAAAACTTATGCATGAAAAGTAAAGTGCTCAAAATGCGCATATAGAAAGTACATTTTTAGAGAGACTTCTAAAAATTGGTCTTCGTAACTTTGAATAGAATGCAAATCAGTTGGCATAGATTATAGTTTCTGTTCTTATTGTCTCATAAGAATAGATACCAAAATACTGCAGATGTGTTCCTGGTTTAGAATTTTAGCTTAACATCAACTAGGATGTGACTATACCTGGAGGAACGAACAACATGAAGAAACGTTTTCTTCCAGATGACATTCTTCATGTTGCTGGGTAGATTATTTTGTAACTCAGTTTTAAACACTGCTCCTCTGCAATGGAAACAATACAAAGCATGACTTCCTTGAGCTGTATTTGTCATAACTCCATTACTAAAGTCAACAAAGAGAGCACAGATGCTGTTGTTGTCTGCTCTTGTCAGTTCTCAACTAAAATGTGACCCCAAGATGCATCAAGCTTCTTTTAGTAAAAGTAGTTGTGGCCAGGTTTTCAGGCCCTGTTCTTCATTTTTGCATCTGAAAAAAGATTGAAAAGCAATGCTCATCCTTAAGAACCCCGAACTGGCTGATGAAACACTCATGGCAAATTATTGTGTAAAACTGAGTAAATATAGAGATCAGACTCAGGCCAGCCTCTCTCAGTATAGTATGCTTTACCCCTTCTTCTGAGCAATTCAGTGATGTGCCACTAACTACCTAGGTGTTTTAGACCTTGCCCATCACTGTTCAGTGTGTAATATTTAATACCACTTAATAGGGGTAGGGCTCTAGCATGCAACTCCTCTCTTGTCTTGGTGACACCTTGGTGACTTTTGTTTTCTTCTTGACATTTGTGGGACTGAATCAGTACCCAGTGATCATTCTCTACAGAACAAAAGCTAACAGACTCGATGTGCATGCATGACAATACGGTGCTAGGGAAAGAGACCCTGAGCTAACTGTGACTGCACTAGCTTGCATACAGGGAGTCTTCACAGTGCCAGGAAGTACTGTGCTCAGATACTGATCTTGCCCAGCACCAAAAGTGATACAGTCACATTTTCCCCTGCAAATGCTCATTGTGCATCAGATAATTAGCTCTCTTGAAAAGCCACACTTATTAACCCAGGTACAGCACCAACTTCTGGTGTACGCTGTACAATACTAGCTCAAGTACATTCGTGGGGCTCTGCCTCACGTCTCCTGACTTCCAATTGGCTTGAAAAGCTGAAATGTACCATGATAAGCAGGGATCCTGGTTTTCTCGGTTTAAAAATCACAACTTATCTGATAACCCCCCCCCCACAAGTTGTCTGAGTAAACCCCCCAAAATCCGTGTTTTTCTGCAATTAAAATGAAATGCCACTATACATATCAATAAACATTGTGTTCAACTGATACCTATATATTTATAATTTCAAAGCAATTTGGAAACTTCAGTCGTTAAAATAATTCTAAATACCTATAAATGTTGGTATATGATTT
>NW_017728994.1:66969392-66978857 GCF_001723915.1 Gavialis gangeticus | reverse complement strand
CACAAGTTGTCTGAGTAAACCCCCCAAAATCCGTGTTTTTCTGCAATTAAAATGAAATGCCACTATACATATCAATAAACATTGTGTTCAACTGATACCTATATATTTATAATTTCAAAGCAATTTGGAAACTTCAGTCGTTAAAATAATTCTAAATACCTATAAATGTTGGTATATGATTTTGGGTTTTCTTATCACGGAAAAATCAGAGCTCCCCCTGCCCCCTTTGTTCACCAAGATGGGCAAGCTGTGGCTGTCCCACCTCCCCTCACTGCTTTGTGGCACTGAGCAACTCTGATATGCCGGTGCCCTGCCCATGGCATTGCCCCTCACTCCCAAGCCATAGCCCCCGCCATCCCTGTCAGTGCCCCTCACTCTTGACCCATAGCCCCCTGACCCTACTGATGCCCCTTCACTCCCCACCCTCCCCAGCAGCAGTGGGGGACACAACTCCATGCTGCCACACCCCCGGGGGAAGGACAGCAGAGTGGGGAGCCCTGAGCCCACAGTGGGCAACCCCCACCCCATGCACAAATCTGGGGGGCACATGCCCCCCACCCTGGAGTGTATGCACTGGTGGGGAGCCAGCCACTACCTCCCAGGACAAGCTGCTCATGGCTCCATCCTGCTCCCTGCCTGGGCCCTGTGGCTGTTCATTCCCACCCCAGACTTGGGCCCCAAGCCCCATGCAGCACTCTGGTTGGGGAGCACCCCCAGCTCTGCCAAACTGACTCCCTCCCTCCTTCACTATGGAGGCCCCCCTGCCCCCCCAACTTACCTGCAGGGAGCTGTGGGAGCTGCTTTCTATGCTGCCTGGCAGCCATGTCCATGTGTGCATGTACACATGCAGATAGCATCCCCTGCCTGATTGCCCTCTTCCCACTCCCCCCAGCCCCTTATAAGCTAAAACTCTTCCAGCCTGCAAGGGAAAACCTGCTGTTTCCCACATTTTTCTCCTTTAAAGGGGAAAAGCTGCAATTTTCTTCTTAAAATGAGAAAATCTGCATTTTCCCATGGCAAATGGAAAACACAGATCCCTGATGGCAAGTCATGCATTCCATACAGCTTTAACAATTAAAGGATAATAGAAACATCATAACATTAGGAGTTTTTATTGAGGTGTATTGTCACTGATACTGCTGTAGATAAAAGGTTATAAAATGCAAGTTTGATACAACAGAGGTATACACTGCATCTCCAAAACAAAAGGTGTGCATATTAGTCTGTGCCTTGAATTACTTCTGGTAATTACTTCTGGCTACAATAGAGTCTCAAAGCTCACAGCATCTTCTTGGAGGCATAGGGCTCTGCACTACTTGGTAATTCTCAGTGCTGCTAAGTATTCTGAATGTACTGAGCTGAATGTACTTATTCATGGGTTTAGCTTTCAGTCTGCGACTGGTCCAGTTTGTTTCAATGTTTGAGCATCAGAATTCTCAGCAATTCATAGTATTTGGCCCTAAGTGTATTGGAGTGGGCCCTTACTAAATTTGTATATAAATTTTTCCAGTATTGGGATGCACTGCTGAAGGGTTGGACTTTGACTTCAGTGAGCCACTTGCAATATAGCTACTCAGTGCCCAAGTCTTGCATGATAAAGATTTCCTCTTTTGTAGACATCTTATTTTAAAAATCTTCCTCATAGGAAGGCAAACCTTAGTCTGCATTTTCTCTAGAAGGAGAGAGAGGAGTGGATGCTCATTTTATTCCAGCATAAGTTATCATAAATGAATTAATTTAATTTATTTTTGTTTTTTGTTTTTCAGGTGAGGCTACAGGTTGGCCTTTATGTTGTATATCTCTTGGACTGGCTGACTGTCTTTGACAAAGATCAGATTCTAGTTCTCCGCTTAGAGGATCATGCATCCAATGTCAAATACACTATGCACATGGTCTTCCAGTTTCTGGATTTAGGTAGGCATCACATGGCTTTTTTTGAAGGAGACAGCATATAAAATTTGAGTATATTGCTGACAGTGATGCTAGTCCTATAGCACTGACCCAGAAAAAAAAAATCGCTGTTTTCAATGGCAGGTTTATTTGAGAAGATAGTGTGGGAAGATCATGTACAAATGAATAATTAGATTTAAAAAGAAAATCATAAGTATGAAGTTTCAGGGATATGTTTTCCCATATGGAGTCTGATCCTGCTTCTACTGAACTCATTTGAGTCTTGTTTTCTCATGGACTTTACCAGGAGGACTAAGAGCTTGCCTTGAGCTTGCTTAAATAGCCTGGTTGAAATGCTGCCATGGTATGCTTCATTGCCAGCTCAAAGCAATCCAGAATCTAAATCTGAGCATTGTAAAAGGCACCATTTCTAGTCTTTTGGGGAATAGCATTTTGACTGTTGTTAAGTAAGACAGCTGTTGCTAATCCTCAGAACAAAATTGGCAGATTGAATGATGCCCAGTGTTGATTTGGGGATGGAGATTTGGCTATGACATATTCTGGCTGATCCAGACACTGGTTTAGATGGTAAGAGGACCTTAATTTATAAGACTGAACAGATAAAGAATCTGGCAACTGCGCTGCCTATTCAAGTTGCACTGTAAAATGTTTGGCCTTTAAACTTAGTGCTGGCATGTTTGATACAACAGAGGTATACACTACACCTCCAAACAAAAGGTGTGCATATGGGAAGACCATATGCTGGGCATGCAGTTCACAAGTGCCATTTGAAAGGAAAAGCTGTTTCCTTTATAGAGGCTTATCGTGTGCCAGCTGGCACAATAGGAGACTCAGATCTCAGTCAGATCAGTTTGGGGGAGGCTGTATAGTGCCCAAAACAAAGAGTTTCTGATTCAAGAGGAGAATTATTCAGCACCAGAAACAATGGGACACCCCCAATTTCAGGCCTGGTCTTAGAGGCCTCTGCCGCAAACTGAGTATATTACACAGTTAACTGGTAAATTGCACAATAAATTTAGATTGGCCACACGTGCAAAGCAGTTATCGTGCCATAAAAATGTCCACCCGACTCTAAAAAGAGCCAGTTAGTTACAAAGTTAGTACTTTAAAATGCATGACAACTTTATAGCTGAGTTCTATCCATCTTCAATTTGAACGTGTGCTAGGGCCCCGAGTTTCTTAAAAAGATGATGAAACTGATACCCAAGAGATGCCTGCCTGAATGCCACTCTTGCAAGTATCAGGCAACTGAACAAAGAGAACACAATGGAATAGTGGTTTACCCAAGGCTGAGTACAGACCGTCAACAGTACAAAAAACCCAAGGCTGAATCAATTCAATCTTTGCAGGTTAGTTTAAACTGCATAGATTGATCCAATAAGCAAGTAAACGGAGATTTGCTTTTGATTCCAGAAATGCAGTCACATGCCTGCAGTGGCCCAGACCAAAAACCTGGGGGTACTAGAGCACACCTCCCTGCACAGTTGGAGCAGACAGTTTGGGCCAAGGCCAGCCCGCCCACCCTGTGAGGTGGGGTGCGGGGGGGGGATGGTTTGTGGGGAAGGTGCAAAGCATCCTGGGATGCTGGGGGACTGTGAGTTAACTTGAATAGGGATGGGATTTGGGACAGATGTTCAATAAACCAATTTGACCCAAATCTGTTAAGTCTAATACTGCATCCATCCTGGTTTATCTTAAATCACTTTTGGCCATTTTGAAAGTAGTTTATGTGCACTGAAGTTCTGTTGTGTTACAGATTTGCACCAGTTTCTGATCACCTACGAGTTTGTGTGTAATTTCTGTCCCTAGCTCTAAGAGTGCACAACAACAGTTATTTTTACTGTCACAGTTTGTTTCCAGAAAGCAAATCTCTTCTTCCCAAGATGATTCATATTGCTTGTTGTACAGATGATTAATTGATAAGAAAACAAATTCTCCTATGTTTTCTAAGTGTAATTTATTTTACTAAAGTAAACCCCTATCCAATATTCTGAAGCATAATTTCTGCTAGCACCCATTCCATAAATCTTTTCGTGACAAATCTGTTTACTTAGTCATTTGCCTTCAACATGAACATTTTGGGAAATATGTATTACAGTAATAATGTTCTCTTTACCATAGGGCCTTTAAGTGAGAAACAGGAAGCCCTGATTACCAAGAGTCCTGCATCAAACACTAGACGGCCTGAAGATCGAAGTCTGGGACCCATGCTACCAACAACAAAGGCTATTCTAAGAGATTTCTATAGGCCTTTTAATACAAAACTGGCTCAAGTTCTTTTTGATGATGCTTTTTTATGGAAAAAGACATAATAAGTAAATTCAGTGCAGAAAATACAGTGCTCAAAGGAGTTTTATTTTTTTAAATTCTATTTTTGTGCATGGGTATTTACGTTTTACCCATTCCAAAGAGAAGTAAATCTAATGAGATGAGAGTTGTGTCTCACCCTGGCTATATCATATTTTCTGTGGGAGAATGTAAATCATCATCTTATCAATCTCCTGCATCTTCTTTTCCCCCTAACAAAAGAGAGCAGAAATAGCATTGGTATGAAGGAGTTCCCTTACACTGTCTGCTGGGATTTTGAAATGTAATCTTCTCTAAGACAGTTCAATATGATTGGCATCGGTCTCCTAAAATTACATGTAAATTCCCACTTTCAAGATAAGTCATTCATTCAAAATATCCTTTAGCCACTGAAATTTAACTGATAGGTGGATATTGTCAAAATAAAACTAATTCTGGATTGAATTCAATTAAGCTCCCTAAGTAGCTTGTTTGATATATAAAGGCAAAGCCGTGTGACTTTTAAATAGATAATTACATTTATGATTCCATGCCTAATTAATCCCTCCAATTTAGCTTTATTCTCAGACACTACAGTTTTGAGAGAGAATTGATATTCCATGCAAGAATCAGTAACTTCAAAGTGTTCAATCAAATAAAGTTATGCCCAGTATTTAGCACAAGTTCATGCATTTCATTTAGTTCCTCATTTTCTTTGTTTACTTGAATCATCACACATGTTCCCAACAAAACAATAAGGGGCTTCATGTAAACTCCATTGATGTGAATGAGAAGCTTACTTCAGTGGACTTTGGATTGGGTGCTCCATGAATTATTACTTAATATTTAGTTATGAAGAAATATGGTGCATCTTGGAAACCATCTTAAAACGGTCAATAAATTAATGCCATACAGTAGCACACATCAGGTTTAATGCCCTGCATACTAGTAAGATAGATACTAATGAAATTGCACACTTTCTTTGTTTCTCTCTGTTCAGGCAGTTTGTATGCATGAAGTCCAAAGTCAGTTCAGATGCACTGAGAGAAAAAGTCATTTCAAGTGTTTTGGGAAAATGTTGCGTTATTTTAAAACTTTGATTTAGATGGTTAAATTGCATACATAAACAGCTGATATATATGTATATACAATATTTCTAGCATTTTATTTAAAATACAAAGGGCTAAATTTAGCTTCCAGTTGCAATGAAGGCAAGATTTGGCTCAACATAAGCTATTAAGAATGTAACTTTGTTTTTCCTTTTTTTATATATAAACTATAGCAGATTATAAACATTGAGGCACTTCCTTCTGTGTACTTTATTTTCAAGGGCTAGATGGTTTCTTCAGATCCAAATTGTATCAACTAATGTCAATGCTCCAGAGTTTAGAGAATCTATTCTAGCCGGCTTTCCTGTGCCCTTATTCAGTATGCTGTCATTCTGTTTTATGCTTTGTCCCTAATACAGCTGGCTGAGTTCTGAAAAGCAGATTGACAATTATATTTACAAATAGTTGGACTGATTCACTACATATCATGTACAGGCTGATATTAGTTGCTGTTCACCAATGTTCTCTAAACTGACAGAACTGTGAACTTTTACAACTCCTGAACATTTCATAAATGTTCATACAAGTGATTTTTCATATGAGAATTCATGGTAATAGTGCATTATTGGTTATTTGCAATTTGGAGAGCTCTGGTTTATAAAAGATTCAGTCATCCAATTAGGGGACAGAAACCAAACCAGCTTAGGTAACTGATTACACACCACAAATATGGAAGAGTTTTCAGACACTTATAAATTGAAAATTGTTCACGGGAACTATTTAGTTTATCCTTAGAAATTATTAATAAGGTTGCAGACATTGGAATAGATTCAGCTACAATGTGTGATTGGGGAAAAAAGTTATAAACCTTCAACAGATGCTGTTCACAGTGATTAATCTGGCTGGTCCCATTCTATATTAGATTCAGCACTGCAGGGACAGGGAAAGGGAATGAAAAATATCAAAAGCTTTTCCAAGGGTTCTCAGTGGAAGATCATTGTATTGAACTAGCCTGTCACAGGTTTCCATTCAGTTGTCTATAACACCAACTCTGACCTTCTGGTATGGATTTACCAATGCTAAATGTTAATGAATTTTTCATTAGCGCTCAGTATCGAGACTGGCTACATAACCATACCACATTGGGCCAAATTGTGTAATACTAATTCATGCTAGGGAGCTCCAATTCTCACAAGTAGACCCATTGAATTCAGTGGTTGTCAGGGAGATTCTCCTTTGCCTGGGTGTGTAGTTTTAAATCACAATCTAGCCCTTTGTGATCCAAACCTTTGTTTAAGTTTGATTTGCCCCAGCACCATGCTGGGCCATTGCTCAGTAGTAACGTTCAGAAGGAAAGCATGCTTCCTATCTAATTACCAGCACTAAATCCTGCAGCACCCTCTTTTTGCTGGAGATTTACAATCCAAGTGTGGACAATGATGGGATCGCAGCTGGAGAGCTACAGGCTGGATGGCAAGCAGATCATGGACAGCTATATATGGGAAAGATGCTAGACAGATAATTGATTACAAAAAGAAGAAAAAAAGGCATTGATCCAGAAATGGAAAGATAGAAAAATAATCCATGAAGGTTTGGAGAGATCAGATTTAATTTGTGCTGAAAGAAAGTGCTGCTAAATTGACATAGACAATGGATCTCTGTTTAAATGGGCACATTTTGAGAGTGAAAGCACAGACGTATATCCCAGTGGGACTCTCAAGAGAGATAGGAAGTTTTAAGGTTATCGTCATACATTTGCACATGAATTGGGTCCTAAGGCTGCATTTAAGTAGAAGAGCTGTGCTCCAAACTACATACTTTATCAAGACCCAATTAACTGCTAGGCCCTTTTTCTTATTTATGTTCTTCCCTATCGTTACTGATTTGCCTGGGTACTGCAGTCATTTGGAAAATGGAAATAGCCATCTTTTGAAGTAGGCTGCATTTCTCTTGAGGCAGCACCAGAATATGACATCATAATTTGATAAATGCATTTTGTCATCAACAAGTACAAGAAAAGACATAGTGAGGAAATAATTCATATAAGGTTCAGATATCATTTGTTAATAGCCAAAATTGAGGTGTGGGAGAGGGGAGTATATTGAATTGTTGCTCCATAAAAGAATGGTACTTGGTTTTGTTAGTATTCCACAAAGTGCTACATTAACCGTTCTGGAAATCAAATCGTCGTCTTTGGCCAGAAAATAGGTATATTGCAGCAGCAAAGCAAGCTTCCTAACACTCCCCACCTAACAGCTTTGCACCAGATATTGCAAAGACTTCATATCTGAGAAGGTGGTTCAGTTCCCATATTCATATAGTTCCTCTGTTTCTCTGTAAACCAATAATTTGATGATGGTAACTTTTGGGCATGGCAGATCTGGGGTGGACTCAGTAAAAAAAAGGGGATTCCAGAAACCCCACAATGATATTTTAATTTGAAATGTATATGTATGTTCACTGTAACATGTTCCAATGATTGCCAAAGCACGGCAGAGACTCTTCAGAAACTGAAGAAGTTGGAATGAGTATGTTTGACTTTCTGCTTCCACTTTTCCCTCTAGAATTACAGTAATCAGGAGAAACGAGAGATATCCTGATTCCAAAGTCAGTGAGGGAAGGGTCACGTCCAAAGGCGGTGTCACTGCAGGGGAATGTGAAACGTGTTTTCTGTGAGACTGTCTGTGTTAAATCCAAGAAGCTTTGATAGCTGGAAGACAAGCAGTGAAAACATTCAACAACAAAATGCCTCCTACTGAGACGGACATAGAAAATGATACTTTGTTATCTGTTGATTTCAGTGCATAGGTTTGTATGCTTCAGCCTAATAAACTGAAGATAAGCAATGAAGCTGCTACAGTTTTGCATATGTTTTCCTGCCAAGAATTAATCTGGTTTTTTCCTAAGACTTACATAAAAAGGAGAGGGGGAAAAATCAGGGCAGAAAGTTGCTTGCATTAGAAAGAGCGTGCAAGTTGAATACAGGCATGTTTATTGTTAATGTGCTGCCGGGTGAGAGAAACTATTGCCACTGTGCTGTTTTCTGGCTCCTGGCTTTAGATAAAAAGGCTTATGTTGCAGTACCACCTTGTGGTGCATCAGGAGAATGTTATTTTGTGCAATGAACACACGTATATTTTTTCTAAGATTCACAGAAATTTGGGGCTGGAAGGGACCTTGTGAGATCACAGGGTTCAGCTCCCCTGCTCCGGGCAGGAAAGACTGCTGGGGTCAAATAACCCGGGAAATGAGAGTGTTTTTCAAATCCTTTTCTTATTGGATGACTCAGGCATTTACTTTGTGAACCGTGTCTGCAGGGAATGGGAGGAAAGGAGTGACTTGGCTATTTTTAATTAGTTTCCTGAGGTCTAATGCAGATGTGCTATGTTCAGTCCATGGACACATTTTGTTTTCCGTGCTTCAGGTATCCAGGTTGTAGCTGTACTGGTCTAGAGGCAAAAGGCATCAGAATTCATGGTAGGGGCGATAACTTTTATTAGACCAACTAGATGTTTGCCAAAAACAATTCTTCTATGCTTCGCACTTCAGGGGCTCACTTCAGATTGGTTGATCCAAAAGGGATCAAATTGCATGCACTTTGATGCAAATTGCAGTAGAGGCCAGCACTAAGGGGAATGCTGTCTCCAGAGGGTCCACTGCTGGGGAAGAGTTGTGTGTGCACAGCCCAGTATATTTTTTAAGATCTCATGTACTGCCTATCCCCTGCCCAACCACATCTGTACTGTTTGTCTGAGGGTTCCCTGTGATGAGACCACTGCCTGTACATCACACAGCAACCGTTGCCTAGCATCTTTCCCCTCAGGCTTTCGTAGGTTTAAATCAGTGGAAACCAGAGCTAACCTTCTCCCTGCCTCATCACCTCCACAGGGGCAGCTCAAGTCCCCTCTCTCTTCCTCCTCCCACTGTGCAAGTCTTATCACCAGGAGTCTGGCTTTTCTGTTTCCCATGGAAAAATAGGGGGAAAAAATGCAGATTTTCCCTTTAACTGAGAAAAATGTGGATTTCCCATTTCAACAGAGAAACATGCAGATTTTCCACTTTTGCAAAAAAGCTCTCTGCAGGTAGGCAGTTCCAGCCTGCGAGGGGCTGGGGGAGTGGAAGAAGGGCAGTCAGGCAGGGGGCACCATGTGCATGTGTGTGCTCACACATGCACGTGGCTTCCAGGCAGCCTGGAGAGCAGCTCCTCTAGGTAATTCGG
>NW_017728994.1:66961964-66969223 GCF_001723915.1 Gavialis gangeticus | reverse complement strand
TCGGAGGGGGGGGGGGCGTGGAGGCCCCCATAGGGAAGGAGGGAGTTGGGCTGGGGCTGCTGCCTAGCCAGGTGGTGCAAGGAGCTTGGGGCCCAGGGCCATGTGCAGCTGCAGGGCTCCCCAGGCGGGGAGCAGGATGGAGCTGTGGGTGGCTCGTCTGGAGGGGGGCTGGCTTCCCACCACTGTGCGCACTTCCGGGGGGAGTAGGTGGGGCACGTGCTCTCCAGATCTGTACATGGGGTGACAGCAAGCTTGGGCTCCCCACCCTGCTGCCCTCCCCGCGGTGCTTCCATGGCCCAGCGGGTGAGACCTGGCATAATAAGGCAGAGCAGGACGAGGTGGGGAAGCATGTTCCCACCACTGGAAGCCCTGCTCTGCCCTGGCGAGGCACCCCCTACCCACCTGGCAGCACTGAGGGGCACAACTCTGTGCCTCCACCTCTGCTGCTGCCAGGCAGGCAGGGGGCACCTTGCCAGGGCAGCATGGGGCTCGCAGTAGCAAGGAGCTATCCTGCCCAGTCCCACTGCCTTGCTGTGCTGGGTCTCACCGGCTGCACTGCAGAGGCCCCAGGGGAGGGCAGCAAGGTGGGGAGCCCAAGCCCACAGCAGGCAGCCTGAATCCCCCCTCCCTCCCACAGGCTTCACTCTGGCCATGCCCATGGCAGGGGGGAGCTTGGCTCCATGCTCTGCTCTGCCACAGCAACCACCACCTCCCACAGCAGGTAGCCAGGGCTCAGGCGCCACTGCGGGGCAGGGATGCTGGGGGCTGCAGGCCCAGGTCCCTGGCCCCATAGCCCTGGCAGCTGGGGCCCCTCCTACAGGGCTGTGGAGGGGATGCAGGACTGCGGGTGGGGAATAAGAGGCACAAACAGGGGTGGTGGGGGCTTTGGCTTGGGAGTGAGGGGCCTGGACTTGTGTCCTGGTGAGTGAAGGGGGAAGGGAGAGCTCCAATTTCCCATGATAAAAAACCCCAAATCAAATACCAAAATTTATAAGTATTTAACATTTATTTTATTACAGCGATTGAGGCACTGGTAGGCTTCCAAATTGCTTTAAAATTGAAAATATATCAATAAAACATTGTGTTCAATTGATACACATATATAGCGATGTTTCATTTTAATCACCGATTTTGAGGTTTTAAATCAAGAAAATGTGATTTTTTTAAATCAGAGAATTTGCAATTTTTAAACAGAGAAAACCAGGATCCCTATTACCACTGCCATGTGGGGAGGTGCCCACCCCACTGCCAATAAACCCCCTTCTTTCTTTCCTCTGCTGCCACCACCATGCAGATGATTCTCCCACCACAGCCACACAAGCAGTGTGAGCCTCCCAGCGGGTGCTGTCACATGGGCAGTGAGCTCACTATGCCCCAGAGACCCCAGCTGCTTTTGCATGGAGAGCCCTGGGGCTGGACATTAACCCCTCATAGACTGATTGCAGCCCATAGGCAGCTAGTTAAACAGCCTTGCCTTAAACTACTCCTGCCCCAAAAGTTAGGGATAGCAAAACTGTGGCTTTAGACTATGAGTCCCTCATTCTTAAAATGAGCTTGTTGGTTGTAGTTCAAACAATTCCATAGTTACTTTTGCATCAAATGGTTCGTTAATGCAGATCTAAGTAAAAGAGAGAGTCATCTTCCAGCAATTGCCAAACCTATATCAATAAAACATTGATATACTTGATAATATAGCCCAGCAATGGGGAATTTGCTGCTATGACCAATCCATCTAACTGCACCAGCTTTTAGGTCAAAAAGACTAAATGGCCTTGTGCAGGGAAAATCTAAAATGATTAGAAGGGTCAAGCATATCCTCACGGATATGACAGCAAAATCCTAATTCCCACTTCTGTGCAGAGCTGGTCACTGCTTCCATTAGAAATAAGCACTACCAGGGTTTTATCATTCATTCTCTATGGGTCTGCTTTAATGCCCAAAGGCCACTGAAAGACTCTTGAATTCAGTGAGCTTTGGGTCAGCAAGTTCGCTGTCCCTTGACAGACACTGCCTTCAGTGGCTTTCAGCATGGATAGGCTTTTTCAGGAATCCCCTTGTTTCAAGTATCAGCTTCTATGAAAGCTGTGCTTGCTCCCTGCATTGCGTCAATCAATATAAAGGAGCTTTAAATGATTGCTCGTCAAGTCAGCTTGACAGGGGCTTAATGGAGTGTTAGGTTGAAAGCTGGCTTGGAGCATTAGGATCCTGCAGGGCATCCATTAGCGCTGCAATTAACAGGAAAAAAAGCCCTTTAAAAAGATACAAATATTAATCAACATATTGTGTCACAGGAAAGAAATATTGTTTCTATGCTCATATCCATATCCATATTCAACAACTGTCTGTTTTAGGTGCACTAAGTTTTCCATGCCTCCATCAAGGAAGCTCACAGTAAGGTCATTTTGCTAGTACAAGTACTGCTCTGAGCCACTGGCGCAGCTGCTGGGGAGCTTGCTCTGCTTCCCCAGCCTCCAGCAGCTCCTTGTTGTGTCCCTGTTGTGCTCACTCCAGGAAGCAGGTAGGGGAGCTGCAGGTGGGCAGGAGCGTGGGGCTGGGGCTGGCAGGAGCGTGAAGCCTAAGCCCAGCAGGGCAGGAGTGCAGAGCTTTGGGTGGGGTTTGTGGGGTGAGGCAGGGTGGGGGGTGTAGGGACGCCCCCCCCAACTCCCTCCAATGGTGCACAGTGCTCCTGCCATCAGTGGCAGCAGCAGGGGGCAGGCCCTCGGGGTGCTCACACTTTGTGCAGCTGCTTTCAGTTCCTGGATCTGCATGTGGTAGCAAAGAGCAGAGCCATGCCAGCCCACCTCTATTTCTCACATGCAGCTCCAGGGATTTGTGCACCACCATTGGTTAGCCCCACATGATGGAGTTGGCTGCCTTCCCCACTCCCTGCTGCATTCCAGCAGCCTCCTGTGTCTTGTGTATCTGCACCCCCGCACTTAAAAATGGTGGCAGGCATTCTTGGATTGAAGTGGAAACAAATGAGCTTCAATTCATGCACCCCTGCTGCTATTTGGGGTAGCCCTGAGGCTAGCTGATAAATGAGATGTGGCAGCCCAGGGATCGCTGATACATGAGACGTGGCAGCGCTTTAATTAAAGTGCACCTCTGGAGCATGTTGAAGAGTGGCCTAAGGTAATGAATTTCATGCATGTCAGGAAAAGCGCATTACTGCTTGTGTAGACATGCCCATTGAGCTGCAGGCATAAGCTCATTATCAAACAGTCAGTAGGCACAATTAGGCCTCACCCAAGGAACCAATGACTTAGGTACCTAAGCTCCACCTAACACTGACTTGAATTGCAACAGAGCGTAGATGGGCGAAGCGCTTAGGTAGCTGTTGTGCATGTTTCTGAGGCACCTACAGGCTTTTTTACATGGTTGGTGAGGCCAGTTAGGATTGATCTTTGTAACTAAATTCTAGCTAAGGAACATCAATTTGGGTCTGATCCCAAAAGCTGGAACCAAAAAAGGCTTTTAGGCACTCAACGGGAGTGTAGGAGTTAGGTGCCTAAATATCTTTCTTTGGATCTCTACCATTGTGCTCAGCCCCTTTCATAGATTCATAGATGTTAGGGTCGGAAGGGACCTCAGTAGATCATCGAGTCCGACCCCCTGCATAGACAAGAAAGTGCTGGGTTCAGATGACCCCAGCCAGATGCCCATCCAACCTCCTCTTGAAGACCCCTAGGGTAGGGGAGAGCACCACCTCCCTTGGGAGCCCATTCCAGACCTTGGCCACTCTAACTGTGACATTCCTCCTAATGTCCAGTCTAAATCTGCTCTCTGCTAGCTTACGGCCATTATTTCTTGTGACCCTAGAAGACCCTATAATCACTTGCCTTAGTAGAAGAGATCATTTTGATGTGGGAAAAACTTCCATTTGAGACAATGTTTGCATTTGGCAGCATCTGATGAGCCTTATTTGAAGAACCCCTGCCACCATAAGCAAGGATTTCTCATATACACATACACTTTAGTGCTAGAGAAAAATTCTTTGTAAAAGAGCTGGGGCAGTTTTTTGGGAATCCAAAAGCTTTGCCCCTAAGCAAGCACAGCTGAGACATGCCACAGTGCTCCCGCTGCTATGACCCTCTCTCAAACCCTGTTTGGGGGAGGAAGAAGGCTGCTGGGAGTTGGGGCAGTGAATTACGTATCACTGGGGCCCCAGGTCTCTGCCAAATCTTATTAGCATAGGTCATATTACCATAAGTCCCACTTCCTCTTGTGGACCATTCACTGGAAGGCATCATCACATATTCATGTTAAGCTGTTAAATCTGAATTTGCAAGGCCTGGTCCAAAATTCATTGAAGTCAATAGGAATCTCCCTTGACTTCAATGGGCTTTGAATTAGGCTCTTTGTATTGTAAGCACTTTAAAGTGACACAGCTCCCTTTAGTGCTTTAAATGAACAATTCTGAATAGCTCTAATTTAAAGTGACATTGGAAGTACCCCTTTACTCTGTAATGCATTTCCAATGACCACATAAAAGGGTTATTTTCCAGCTTACTAGAATGTCACTCAGAAGGCTTGAAGCATTCCTTTGCTGCAAGGGACAGAGAACACAGCTCTGTCTTAAAGTGTTTCCAGGAAGACAAGTGGGGTTTGGGGAGAAAAGTAGTTCTGGAACCCTGGGGATATCTGTGGCACTTCAGGCAGGGTAACGAAACAGAACCGAGTCAGAGGAAAAATAAGACACAAGTAGTTGCATTTAATCTGTGCATTGATGGGACAAATCCCAAGCTTGTGGCATAGCCACTCACACCCTCCTTAAATGATGCCCCAATTATAAATGATCTCTACCCTGTACATATGCCAGAAGTAGAGCATTCATTTTGAGTTTCAATGCTTGAAGTCAGATTAAAAGAACAAGAAAAGGAAAAATGGGAGTCACAGCAGCAGCAGTCCCAGGCCTGCATTTATCACTTTATAATTTTCCTTGCAGGGTATAGAATGATGAAGAAAGCTAGAAGAGCACAGACAAGGTTGTGAAGTTTCCAAATTTGTTTCTCTTCTCAGCACATATTACGGTTCGTGGTCAGACCTTTTGGTTTTGCATCATGAACATGGAAAATCTAAGAGAAAATGATGGAGGAGCGTGTGCAAACCACAGGAGCTTTCAGCAGGCTATTTGTTACCAAAGTAGCTGTTGCCGTGGTAACTATTCATCACGTGATACTTGTGGCATCTCAAAGCTACCGTACCCAACACCTTTATAAAAAAAAAAAAAATGCAATACAAGCTTTTACTGCATTACTGCCAAGTTCTGCAGCCTGGTGTTAGACTGGGAATTAGACTATATCCTTTTGTTTCTCCCTAAATGACATATAGACTGGATATTATATTTTCTAAAACCCCCTTTTTCTCTATGTTACTAATGAATGGGAAGGGAAGGAAAAGAGAATGATTGCATTGGAAGCTAAATGGGCATTTTGGAGCTAGAATGCATAAGCGATATGAAAATAGCTGCAATAGCATAATGTATACAGGCTATCGTGGCTTGATCCCAAGACCATTTATAATCATGGAGAGTTTCTCCATTGACTTCAGTGGGTTTTGGATCAGGCAGTGGCACTGATCAGGAGACAAATAGGGATCCCTCTCCCCAACCCACACTGCTGACTCCACCCGAGTCACTCAGCTGCCTCTGAGGAAGTTAGTGGTGCTTGCCCTCAGGAGATCCCGGCTGCTGATTACAGCCTCATCTTTCAGACTACCCAGACTGGCACCTGGGCCAGCTATTGTGAGCAGTGGTGGGACTCGGTGCAGCTGGGAGCAGCAGCAGGTCCCCACGGAGGAGCCAGCCAGCCCCTGTGGCACCTGGGCAGCCTGCACCTGGGTGCCTGGCAGCTCTGCTGCTGCTGTGGGAATGCCCCAGCTGAGCAGCATGCCTGGGCCTTGGGGGCAGCAGCCAGGGCATTGCAAGCAGGGAAGTGGCCCTAGCCAGACCAGGCCCAGGGAGACCCTGTGGCCACTTCCCTGCTTGCAATACCCTGGATCCTGCGTGGCTGCTCTGTTCAGCTGGGGCAGCTCTGTAGCAGTGGCAGAGGTGCCAGGAGGTGAGGTGCAGGCTGGTCCAGGTGCTGCAGGGGTTGGCTGACTTTTCCTGGGGGACTTGCTGCTGCTCCTGGCCATGCTGAGCCCCACTGCTGCTTGCAGTGGCTGGCCCAGCTGCCAGGCCCCCCAGGTTGAGTGCTCTGAAAGAGAAGGCTGCTGTCAGGCAGCTGCAGCACCCAGTAACTCTGCAGGTGAGTGCTGGCAACCTCCCCAACAATGGCCATGACTCCCCAGAGGTGGGCGAGAGTCACTTAGGTGAAGTTAGCATTGGGGGTTGAGGGATGGGGATCTCTGCTTGTCTTCTGATCTGTACCACCTCCTTCCCCTCCCCTGGGGACACCCACCCTGTGCTGGGCCTGGGCCTGGGCTCCAGGTGGGAGTAGAAGCCACTGGGCAGGTGCTCACAGGTCCCGTCCCTGCTTTTGAACATCCCGTTTTCTCCCCATTGTTGAATCACAGAGATCAAGTAGACACTGCCATCGTGCCAGGCACCTTCAAAGAGAGAGGGTGGCAAAGAGGGCTGGTGGGTGGCCTGGTGGCAAGCAGTCCCCACCTCCTCCCTTCATGTCCAGGGTGCAGGTCAGGCTCCTCTTGCTCTCTCCAGCCCCTTAAAATATATGGGGGGGTGGAGTCTGAGGGGAAGGGCCACAATCCCTTCTTGTGGCTGCAGGAAGCCTATAAGGAAGGCAGAGAACGTGTGTGTCTGAGTGTGAGTGTGAGTGTGAGTGTGAGTGTGAGAAAGAGAGACAGAGAGAGAGAATGACCTTAGGCTTCACGCATCCCTTTGTGCATGTCCCAGTGCAGAGGTGACTGTTCTGACAGGGAAACAGGCCCCGGGGCTTTCTAGCTCTTCTTTCTTCAGTAGAACAGGGGCCTGAAACACTCTGTTCCTGGAGGAGCAGCTCAGGGCGGGTTTCTCTGGATCAGGTCACAGAATCCTAGAGGAGTGGGGCTGGACGGGACCTGCAGGGGCCACAGCTAGCCCAGCCCCTGCCTGAGGCAGGAGCATCCCTGTTCAGACCATCCTCAACACACCCATACTCTACACTCTACATAAGATGACAGGCAGCCCTGAGACAAGGCTCCCCCACCTCAGCTACTCAAGCGGCGAGTGGGGTGGGGAAAAGGTCAGTGGGAAAAAGCTAGACAGCTGGGGACCCTGCAGATCAGGGTGAGGGACCCCTCCCCAGTCACACTCAGAG
>NW_017728994.1:66955678-66956964 GCF_001723915.1 Gavialis gangeticus | reverse complement strand
TCAACACACCCATACTCTACACTCTACATAAGATGACAGGCAGCCCTGAGACAAGGCTCCCCCACCTCAGCTACTCAAGCGGCGAGTGGGGTGGGGAAAAGGTCAGTGGGAAAAAGCTAGACAGCTGGGGACCCTGCAGATCAGGGTGAGGGACCCCTCCCCAGTCACACTCAGAGGCCTACCAGGCCTCCCTCCCCTCCCAGTCAGCTTCGCTCCAGCCTTAGAGCTGCTGTGGGAGGGAAAGGAGGGCTCACTCTAGTGCCCCCCAGCTTCTAGCCTGAGCCACTGAAGGCATGTGCCTGCATTTCTGGAATCAAAAGTGAATGTCTATTCACTTGCTTCCCAGTTCAAACTATGCAGGTTAGACAAAAATTGAATAGATTCAGGCGTGTTCTTTTCAAATGTCTGCATTTAGCTTGAGACATTTACTGCAGAGCTAATTAGGCAGCTTTGCAGTAAACATCTTGTGTAGATGTGCCTGCTGTGTCCTGTTTCCACCAAACCCTGCAGCTTCCAGAGCAGTGTGCTGATAACATTACTGTAATAGTTGACTGCAAAGAATATTTTTCACTGAATTCCATGCAAGAGAATTTCAGTGCACAACCTTAATGATGAAAACTTACAGTCCTGGGGAAACTATCTTAAAATAGTATAATTAAGAGACCCTCAAGTATGGTTTGAAGATTGTGCTCCAGGACAAAAGAAACCATGAGGGGGTAGAATTTACAAGTTGCAGGTTAGATCTCCGACTGTCCAGTATTTTTGGATTTCCTCAGAGACCAGGTGTACCAATATCACCAGGGTGTTCTGAGGCTTACTAGAGAAAGGGTTGATTATATTTTCATTTTTAAACAATTGTGCTGTTTTTAGCAGTTCAAAGTATAGTAAAAAAATCTTCATGTCCTTCATGGCGATAGACTATAGTGGGGAATCACTAAAATACCTATAACTTTGTCATTTTTTTTAGATTTGGATGAAAACAGCAAGGGTGGTAGTCCCATCTGAAGGCATGACATATGCCAGGTTTCAGGGAGATAGGTGCAGGAGATTCTGTGAAAGTGTCCCTCAAACTGCTGAAAGCAAAACTCATGTGGTGTATGTGTGTTAAGGCAGAGCATGATGAAAACATCAAGGATGGTAGTCCCTTCTGAGGGCATGACGTATGCCAGGTTTCAAGGAGGTAGGTGCAGGGGCTTCTGTGACAGTGCACTTCAAACTGTTCAAAGCAAAACTCGTGTCACCTGTGTGTGTTAACTGGGTTTCTGGTTGTAGCCGTGTTGGTCTAA
>NW_017728994.1:66948277-66955368 GCF_001723915.1 Gavialis gangeticus | reverse complement strand
TCAGATGTCAGGCAGGTTATAGTGTGTCATAAATTCAATGTTTATATTGAGTCCATGTGTTTTTGTATCGAGAAGGTTGATGAAGTGAAGTTCATTGGCTCATCTCTGAAAAGTGTTTTGTAGATTCAAACAAGCACTGAACCTTGCTAACCTCATCACCAGAAGCAAACTTCCTAAAGCCCACAACACACTGAATTGGACCCAGACCATGCCAAGACAAGAAATGTAAAACCTTTCAATATATCTCCAGTGCCCCCACAATTCCTACACCCCACAACAGAACCATCACCATTCCTGTATCTTACAGCTGCACCTCCAGAAACATTATATATCTCATCCAGTGCACCAAATGCCCTGATGGAAAATACATAGGAGAGACCAAACAACAACTGCACATCAGAATTAATGCACAACAAACTTCTATTAAAGACAAGAACACGGAATTACCAGTGGGGGCACATTTCTCACAAGAAAACCACTCTCTCTCCAATCTCTCAGTCCTGATCCTCAAAGGGAATTTACAAAACACCTTTTGTAGACAAACCTACAAACTTCACTTCATAAATCTACTGGATATAAAAAATCATGGGCTCAATATAGACATTGGATTTATAACACACTATAACCTGGGAGACATCTTACTTCCCAGGTACCTCTCAATTTTTACCTGGCTGCAACATCCCCCTTCAGAATCCCTAGCCTCTTGCTCTGGGCATTCCTCGTGGTGGGCCTCTGGCCTTCGACCCCTCTTTGGGTCCTGGGCCCACAATGGACCAGTTGAGGGTACCTCAGGTCAGATCTGAGCTGCCTGTCTGTTCTAACCCTCACAACTCCACTGAAACCAGTAAGCCTCAGGCCTCTCAAAGGTCTTACAGGTCTGGCCTTTCCCCAGCCGGGGCTGTGTGTGCATGTGTGCAGTGGTTAAAAGTCATCAAGCACCTCCTACCCGCCTTTCACTAGGGAGGTTCACGGTCCTGGCATTTCCTGGGGCTGCCACACCACCAGCAGTTCCACCAGGCCTCCCTACCCTGGCAGGGTACAGTTTAGGTTATGCCTGGGACCTGGGGCTCCTCCTTCCCCATAGCCCCAGCCCATACCTCCAAGTTTGTCCTGGCACAGGAGCTCATCAGGGAGATGTTCTTCCCCAGCTAGCTGGTGAAAATCTAAACTGTCACCTCCAGCTCTGAGAATGGGGCATTAAATGGTCATGAAAGAAACTAAAGAAAGGAAATAGGTGCGCAGTGAGGAGGATGGTGCTCACTCCATCTGCAGGTGGAGCTTGGGGAACCCCAGCAGTGGGAGTTTCACCTTGAGGAACACCAGCTGCTCCACCAACCCAGAATCCAAGGAGGTGCAATGGGGTGTCACAACATCTCCAGCAATGCTGAACAGCCTCTTTCATGGAAAGGACAGGTCTTCCCAGGCAACCGTGGCCAGATTCTGCCACATCTGGCTGCTGGTTGCCCAGTAGGGCAAGGGGTCACATTGCAGCGGCTCCATATCCTCGGCAAGATAGGTAGCCACTGAGGCCTCTGCGCTACCTGCCGGATCATGCAGTCTGGTGCCTCTGGACCCCAACATTGAAGCCATGCTCTTGGCCCACATTGGCAGTGGCTGTGGTGGAGGAGATTGGCTGGTGCTTGGAGTGCTGGCACGGGACAGTGCATCCCTCTCTTCCACTTCTTCCCACCTCTGCCCTTCTGCCTCCCTGACTCTGTTCCACAGTACCTCTGTCCACTGACCCAAGGTTTTGCTGCTGCAGATGCTCCCCTTCACCCTCAGATTGACAAATGTCCACAATGGATCCAGCTGTTTTTTGATGCCCTCCTTCAGCTGCTTCACCAGTGCCTGCACCTCTGGTGAAAGTAGCTTGCCCCAGACAGAAACATTGATTCCATGGAACTTCTCCATTTGAGACTCAAGCTTCTTCACTATGGGGATCACCCAGCTAAAGAGGGCATCACCAGTGCTGAGGGTCTCGGTGGCCTCGAGGAATGGCTTGAGGACTCCCAAGATCTGGGAGATGGTATCCCACTCAGTTTTGTTAAGGGGGCCACTGATCCCAATCTCCCTGAGCAAGGCCATCTCATGGATGGCCTTTTGTTGCTTGACCAGCCTTTTGAGCAGCAGGTATGTGGAGTTCCACTGAATCTCCACATCTTGCATGATTATGTGTTGTGGGATGCTCAGCTCTGCCTGTTTGTCCTGCAGCATCTTGCCACCCTTGATGCTCCAGTGGAAGTAGTCCAACGCCTTTCTGCATTTTGAAATGAGCTGGCTGGTCGTGGCACCATCACAGGGAGCCCTGTCCCTCTCCAGGGCATCCATGACTATGAGGTGGAAACTTGTGTTCCACACAGCAGATGCCAACATCACGCACTTGACCATATTGGCCTTATTGTCGGAGACAATGAACCCATGGGTGAGCTCACCCTGCCCAATGAGCCAACCCTGCACCATGCAGTTCATGGGACTCATCCATTACCTCTGCTTGGAGAGCCCACTGATGCCCTGACTGATCACACCCATGCCCTGTGAGGGAGAGGTATGGCTGATCTCCACTCTGGCTGCTCTAGATGTCTGAGGTGAAGTGTAAAGCTACCTGCAGCCCTGCCTTGTGCAGCTGCTTCCTCAAGTACTCCCTGCATGCCTCATACAGAGAGGGCACCACCGTCTTGCTAAAGGTGGTGCATGTGGGCACTTGGTAGGCTGGGGCCACAAGTGCCATGAGCTGCCTGAACCCTGGACACTCAACTATGGAGAAGGGCTGGCTATCCAGAGCAAGCTCTGGGTGACCTCACTTGCCTTGGGAACATACTCTCCTTTGTCCCCACCTGTCCTACCCTGGTCCAGGGTGGCCTGCCTCTTCTTCTTGGGAACGAGGGCTTTAGAGTGAGGGGAGACTTCTTTTTGGACATGCTTCCACTAGTGCCAGACTGAGGAGGAACAAGGGCAATTGGCATCTGCTTTTCTAGCATACTTCACAATGTTTCATGTGCTGCAAAATGTGTGTGCGCCTGTGTGTAATATATGTAATATATGTTGTGCTTTCCTGCATAGTGATGACATGCTGTTTGGGAAAACACAGATTTCTTTTTGTGGGAGAAACAAAAAGACTAACAAGAAAAAATCAGAGGATTTAGGGGGAAGAATAAGATGAAAGGAACTGATAACAATAGGGATTGTAGGCCAGGGTAAATAGGAAAGGATTGGATAAAACTTGGTGGCAAGAGACTACCTACTGCCAAGCCAGAGCCCTTCAGACGCTGCTGCTGGAACAGAGAGACAGACAGACAGCTCACAAAAGGCACACAGATGAGTTCATACACAGCCTTATATGTTGTTTCTACGTCCCTTCCCCAGAGCACTGGGATTGGAAAGGAACTCAGAGAAAGATCACAGTCGCTGGCCAGCTACAGATGTTAATATCAGAGCAGACTTTCCACCCCGCCTCCCCCTCCCTCGTCTCAGTTTCTGTTTCCTGCATGTCTGCCTTCCGAATCTTTTCCAAATCGATTCAGAGGCTTCAATTTGCTTTGGAGCTTTTAATGGGTTTCTTGACTCTATTCGGATTTGGAGATTCAGCTGCCAAATTGGACCAAAACTCCTCAGAATCGAATTGGCTACCAAAGCTTTGCACAGCCCTATTCTCTAGGTAATCTGTCCCAGTACTTAACACCACTTCAATAGCTAGAAAGTTCTTCCCCATGTCTAATCTACATCTCCACTGTCCCAGTTTAAACCCATTGCTTCTGGTCCTGCCCCCTGTGAGCACAGAGAACAACTGGTCTTGTCCTGTCCCCTGGTACTGTCCTGTGCACACAGAGAACAACTAATTGCCATCCTCTTTGTAACAACTCTTTCTGTACTTGAAGACTATTATCAAATCCCTACTCTGCCTTTTTTTCTCTAAAATAAAAATAATACCCCATTTATTCCAACCTGTGCTAATCTAATTGTAATCTGAACATTACCTATCACAGCTCTGCTGGAGCTTTCCTAGGCTCCCTGCGGTGGGGCTTCAAACCCAGGCCTATATGGTCTTAATCTTCTAGTTGATGGAATCCCAGCAGCCCTCTCTTTCCTTGGTCTTTGTTACCCACTTCTTAGGCCCAAGCCCTCTGGATGTTATTCTAGTCCTAGGGCTACAAGACTAATACCGAGTGCTCTTGTCTCCCCAGAAATGTAATCTTTTCCCTGAGTTTTACCTTGTGGGTTCACAAAAGTTAATACCTTAACCCCTCACAGGTACATGAGAGTTGCAAGCAAACAGATATGGATATCTAGGTTTCGCAAAGGTTTCTAAACACAATTGCTCTTTAGTTAGATAGTAGGAAAGCTATCCAAAATCTGACTAAAGCAAACAACCCTATTGCGCATGTCCCTCCCTCCATTTTCTCACCACTCCAGAGCATTTTCCTAGGTTTAAGTCAGAGTCCTCAAGGGTACCCTGAATCCTTTCTTGCAGCTCATGGCTTCTCCTTCAAAACATGGAATTTCTCTTTCTCTCTAACTGAAATTACTTTCTTTCACCTTGGATGATCCCACAATAAAAAACCTCTGCTAAAATCATGCCTCTCTGATCCTCCCTTCCTACCCACCACAGCCTGATCCCTCCAGAAGTTTGAGCCTTTGTTCCTCCTTCAATTCCCTTTAAAATCCCTGCTTTGTCACCTCTGGCCCTTTGTCTTGTTTGGAGATTTTCCATTCTTTACTTCTCCATCCCTGCAGAACAGTTAGAGAAATTAATTCTTCTAGTTTCAGCCAATCCATTGCCCCAAGGTCTTTCCACCTGAATAGGCAACTATTATGCTTTAACAGCTCTCTATCGTCTCTGGTCTGGCAGAGATGCGACACAGCCCCTGTCAATTCATGGTGGGCGCACTAAATGTTGAGGCATTTCATAAAACAGCAATTTCATAATTTCAACCAGAAGTCATAAGTTGTACAAGGACAGATTCCCTAAATTGTCACATTGCCTCATTTTATATCAACTACATATAAAGGGGCATAGGTTCAAAATAATTCTCTCGCAATATATGGAATAAGAGTTAGACTCTAAATAAAAGACAGCATGTGAAAGATGCAAAGGATATAATATATAACATTTGCAAAACAGTATAAAAGGAGTGAAAATGAAAAAGAAAGCTCATAAAAAAATGCACTCGAGTCAAATAAAAACCTGGAGTGGTAACAGAAATCAATAGGTCAAAATTGCACTGAGGAAAATAAAGCTGGGAGATGTAGCCAAAAAGTCAAAGAAAGCAGGCTGAGAAATAACCAGAAAGATAAAAGACATTTTTTCTTGGAAAGAAATGGAAAATGAATTATTTTTGTAAGCTGAAATGACTGGAGAGAACAAAAAACCCCATAGATATAGGGCATGTTGATTTAACGTCCAAACCTCAGTAACAAGTGCCACAGTGAGACACAGGACCCCTTTATTTCTGCATGCTATCCTCAAATGCTATCGAAGAGCAGCCCTGGGTGCATGCCAATCAGCTCTGTCTTGCAGGTGTGTCCCGGGAGTCAAAATAACGAACAGCACTTACCGGCAGCTCGGGACGGGACACACATGGGAAGGAAGGAGGAACCTGCACGGCTCGTTAGCCGACTTTTTGTGCAATTACAGCCGGCCGGTGACGTCAGTGTCGGACGCCAGCCGGCAGAAATAAAAATGGTGGCCGGTGCGACGGAGGGGGCAGATAGACGGGAGAAGCTGTGGCTGACGCCAGCAGCTAGGAAGACCCCACACACTGGACCCGGGGAGCCTGACAAGCAGGAGCAGATGCAGGCTGTGGAGAGTGGAGCACCCCAACAAAAGACCATGCCGGACAACGAAGGAGCGACAGGCTTGCTGGCCAGACAGGGAGCTGAAGTGGCACCTGGAAGCACAACGGAACCCAGGTGGGAGTGCCGGGACGACGGGGTGCGGAGGAAGGGACAACGGGGGGCGAAGACCCCGGGAGAGCCCTGAAGGGGTTTGTGGTTGGGGCGGGTATCACCGCTGGGGTCCATCGTATTAAGGAACGGAGGGGAGTAGGTCCAGGAAGTGATGAGTCAAGAGGAAAACGTTCCCTCCCCGTTAGGCTCTGGGGAAGGGGATAAAAGGGGCAGGAATTGTTTACTGGTCAGTTTCATTAACTCGTTTATTGTGTTACCCCAGGCAAAGGGGCAGAGAAGCCTCAGCAAGGTTTCCCCTCCTGGTTGTAGGTACCCTTGAAGGAAGGGATGGGAGTGTGAAGGGCTGTGGGGCAGGCCCACACGGGCAAGCAGGGCCTTAAGCCACTGGCTTCTAGAGGCAACTGCGGAGAGGGTGACCCCACGGGAAAAGGCTGCGGATAACGGCTGGGCAGAACACCGAAGGTGGCATGAGGCCGGGGTGTAGGGGTGGAGGAGCCCCGTGAGTGACCGCTGGGCAAAGCCCGGGCCACCGAGTGTCCCGTTAAACGACCCCACCTACTGAGGAACACCAAGTCATGGCAGATGAGAATGGGGTTGGCGACGCGGGAAGGAGAGAACTACTCCATCAACAACACAAGCCCGGAAGGTGCGTGACATCTGTCAGTAGATCAAAGGCCACCTGAGAGCGGCTATTCGAAGCCTGGCAGTCACAAGGTGCTTGTTGACTTTGCCCCATGCTGCTTAAAGGCAGCTACATAACCATAGAGTAGTCCTTTGGCCATGATCCTACCTTGAGCAGGGGGGTGGATTGCATGGCCTTCTGAGGTCCTTTTCAGCCCTACTTTCCTATGACCATATCATTAAGACCCAAATCAGTGGCCTAGGCTTAACCAGCAAAGCACATATTTAACTTCTGACACTTGCTTAAGTCCTATGTGATTTGCTAAATGCGTCTCAAATCTATATGCATGAGTATGCATATTGTCTGTGCAGTTGGCGGGAAATTTCATCTTTGATTCCTTGTTTCTCTGCATTGCTATTTTGAAGTTCCAGTATTGCCAACCCCACTGTGCCAAAAATCATGAGATTAACTCCTAAAAAAAAAAAATCAGGAGATTGGCACATAAATCATAAGAGGCTATTTTTGAAGTGTGTGTGTGTGTGTGTGTGGGGGGGGGGGGGTTTTT
>NW_017728994.1:66929708-66948187 GCF_001723915.1 Gavialis gangeticus | reverse complement strand
GTGTGTGTGTGTGTGTGTGTGGGGGGGGTGTTTATGAAGGTGTGTGTGGGCTGTGGTGGAGCTGGGGGAGGGAGAGTCCCTGTGCACTCTGGCAGGGCTTTCTGCTTCAGATGATCAGGGAGGCATGCTCTAGCACTCTGCAGCTTCTGGCCTGGGCCACTGTAGGCATGTGGCTGCATTTCTGGAATCAAAAATGAATGTCTGTTCATTTGCTTACTAATTTAATCTACACATCTTAGATTAACCCAGGGGTAGACAAAATACACCCTGCGGGCTGGATCTGGCCCATGAGGCCATTCTATCTGGCCTGCAGGGCCCCTAAAATTTTTTTGAAAATTAAAATTTATCTGTCTGTGGTTCCTGTCAAAGATGACAGAAAGCAGGGGCAGTAGGACCCAGGGGAATCCTCGGCTGGCTCCTGCAACAGCAGGGCTCACCCGGCCCCACCTGGAAGCCCCAGCAGGGGCTTCTGGCCTGGGAACACATGGCTGCCCCAGCACGGGAAGCTCAGGTGAAGGGGGGTAGCAGGGAGGGCAGGGAAGGAGCTGGTGTGGAGCATGGGGAAAAGCAGCCCCTTGCCCAACCCCTGGCTGGCACTCCCTACTGCAGCCACTTGCAGTCCATGTGCGGCTGTCCTGAGCAGGCACAGGCAGCTGCACGTGGGCTGCAAGTGGCTGCAGTGCAGGGCGCCAGCCATGGTGTGAGACTGCTTTTCCCCCCGCACTTAGACCAGCTTGTAACCTGGTCCTGTGCTGGCTCTGGGATTGCTCATCGGGGCTGTGCATGGCAGCAGCATCTGCGGCCCCACCGCTTGCCGCACTGGGCAGTGTTTGCTGCTGCTGCGTACCTGGAGCTCACACCATGGTAGGCTCCAGTGAGGCTGCCACTGCTGCCTCTGTGCTGCCCAGTGTGTGAGCTGCAGGTGGAAAACAACAGCAAACATTGCCCAGTACGGCAAGCTGGGGGGCTGCAGCTGCTGCTGCTGCTGCTGCTGTGGCACAGCCCTGATGGGTGAGCCCAGAGCCAGCATGGGACCCAGGCTGGCAGTGGGGGCAGGTTACAACCTGGTGCTGAGTGCAGGTGAAAAGCGGCCCCGTGCCCAGCACCCCATGCTGCAGCCACTTGCAGCTTGCCTGCGGCTGCCTGTGCCTTCTCAGGATAGACCCACATGAGCTACAAATGGCTGCAGCAGGGAGCACCGGCCATGGGGCAGACAAGGGGCCACTTTTCCCTGCACTCTGCACCAGCTAGTTCCCTGCCACCTGTACTGCAGGGCTGGGGGGCACTGGGAGTGCGTGGGTATGGGAGCACAAGGCCCGCACTGGTGTCCTGGGGCCAGTGCTAGCAGGGCACAGAGGAGGGTGGCAGGGGTACAGGGTCTTGGCCAGCAGGGGCTCTATGGAGCCAGGCCAGCTCCCCCCCTCTCTGCTGGTGCAGCCCAGGCGGGCTCCACAGACCCCTGCCAGCCTGTGCCCTGCTCTGGGCCCCACCAGTGTTGGCCCTGGGATGTTGGTCCCAAGACATTGGGACATTGCTTCCAAGATGGTGACCAGGGGATGGGGCACATGTCAAGGGGCAGGGCTACCCATGCAGCCCTCGACAGCTTGCCAAAACTGCGTAAGTGGCCCTCCGCCCAAAGTAATTGCCCCCTTCTAGATTAACCTGTGAAGATTAAATCAATTTAGCCTCAGGCTTTTTGACTGTCAGTACTTAGCTCTGGGGTAGAGACATGCATTTAAGGATTTTGGCTTGTTGTTTGACTAGTTTGTAGACCCACCTATTCAGTAATCACAATTTCCAGGTTAAGACACCTTGATGTGGCAAAACTTGTACGTGGCAGCAAAATAGCTGGCAATGTGGCAGTTGTGAGGACAGAGGGTAGTTTCATGTCCCTCACTTTTAGGAATGCCTGGTCTCTCCTTCTTTTTCAGCAATCCCTTAAAGTTGAGATTAATTGTCTTCCATGATTATTTTATTTGTGGGTCCAAAAATGGCTGACAAGGCTAATCTGAAACCAATAGACTTTGCTGCAACTCAGGCACATGATTCTATGTGCAGTGGGTGGGTGGCTTCAGATTCTTGATTTGGTTCATGAGACAGCGGTTCTGCTGCTCCTGCTTTTCTGTCTCCTACTGTTGTAAGCTTCCAAAGTACGAAGATCCTTGTAACAGACACTTCCTTGATTTGGGTTGGCCCTGGGTGATAGTCTCCCATGAGTTGATGTTAATGTTGCATTTTTTTCAGGTTCGCCTTGAGGGCATCCTTGAAACACTTTCTCTGCCCTCCTTTTGAGTGCCTGCCTTGACTGAGCTGGGAGAAAAATATTTGCTTAGGGAGCCTGAAGACTAGTGCTAATGCAATTACTAGCTCCAGTACAATGGTGAGGGCAATCAAAATGTTGTTGTGTGGATGGGCCTGTTGAGAATAGAGTGCTGCTTAGGCTGGGATTTTGGATAGTAAGTGGTGTTTTTCCAGGCCTATAGGACATCTGTATATGTGTTCTAGGTTGGGGGGGAGGGTGCTTTAATTAGAGCTGCTCTATTTAAAGTGCCTGAAGAGTCATGTGTATTCAGCATCCCACACTTCAAAATGGTCATGGGGGTGCTTTAACTAAAACTCATTCAATTAGCATGCATTAGTGCAGAGTCCATCATGTGTATAGGTGTGCATGATAGTTTTTTCAAGTGATGCTTCTTCCTTAACTCATTTAAAAGTTACTTCACTGAAAAGTTCATAAAATGAATAGATTCCAATAAAGTGGAATATAATGGATTTTCAGATGGAAAAAATAAGATTTTAATTTTTTTAAAGACCACATTGGAAATTCTAAATGTCACAACACAAAACTGTTGATGAAAATGATGCGATGCTGAAAATGACAAAATCCAAAGAATTTGGAAATGACAAAATCCAAGAATTACCATAATGATTTCTAACAACTTCCTAACTCCTAAGAGGCCTTTACATGTGATTCTCTGAAATGGAGTGGAGGTGGTTGTTGATCCCTCCATCCTATACACAAATGAAGCATGGATGTTGATTCCATGAGTATTTTCCCCCCTTACTTCTGCAGTATTATTGAGAAATTTTATATGGTTAAAAAATGAAATACCACAAGAGGGCAGGATACATCTTTAAATTCAACTGTATCAAAAAAGATTAATTTATGTAAGTGCAAAGCATACTTCAGCACAGCCTGACACCAGAGTGTTGCTGTTAACAATGGATTTCAGTCAATCAATTTTTGATGGAAGAAATCTGTGAAAAAGAAATGACATTTTGAAATTAACTTTGGTGTAAGTTCATAGTGAACTGCACTGTACTGGTTTATGCTCTGCTGCAGGAGGCTCAGAGAAGGCAGCTTTTGCAGCACCAAACTCGTGGAAGTTCTATCACAATTTCTGGGAACATAGGCAGCTGCTTACAACATAAGCAGTCATACATCACAGGGACTCTCTGCAGTGCCTGCAGGCCACTGTATGGCTCACCTTGGTAATTTAAGAGCACATTTGTAGTGGAAATACATAGGTAGTCCTTCCCTCATAGGCCACCGTACTAGGACACGTCTAACTTCCTTTAAGTTTCCCAGCATAGATGGGTCTTAGGGCTGTCTTTTTCTTGGTTCCACCTCAGCTGAGCACCTTAACCCCAGTCACAGCTTTCTGATGCTGTGATGCTGTTCTATAACAGGGATGGCCAACCTGTGGCATGGGCACCCTCTGTGTGTGGCACATGGCACATTGAGGAGGGAGGACAGGCAGCACAGTGGAAGATAGGGCGGGGAGCAGAAAGTAGAGTGACAGATCAGGCAGGGAGCACAGGGCTGGAAGCAGAAAGCAGAACAGCAGCTTGGTATGGGAGCACCGGGAAGGGAGAAGAAAGATGAGCAGCAGATCAGGTAATGAAAAGGGATTGGAGAATCACTTGGGGATGGCGAGGGGCCAATCTGTGGCACAGACCTGCCAAAATGGTTGTCCCCTACTGGTCTATAAGATCCAGAGCAGGGGAATGGGACTATAGAGGATTTTCCTCTTACATACTCTCCATGTGGGGAAATAAGGATCTTTATGAAAGGAGAAGGAGCTTTGCCGTGAAGTTTAATATTCATGAAGCTATTTAGGCTCCTAAAATGAGAGAAGATTTTTTTGAATTCATGTCCTAGTGGTTTTGTTGGAGTAACTTAAAGCAATCACAAGATATGCCTTCAGGCACCATTACTATTTTCTGCTGCCAAACTTGGAGGTTCTGTTTTACCAGTATGAAAGTCACTGGGAGGGTTATCAAAAAGGACAAAAACATAAATACTGAAACAAAATTAAGCTTTGTTTTTAAAGTTTCAAGAGTCTCAATCTCTTACTGATTGTAGTCAAAAGAGATATTTACATTAACTACGATAATTTCTGTCATGAACTCCTTGTGCCTTCTGAGGCGGGGGGGCACAGCGATTGCCCGCAGGTGGCATCAGCGGTGGGGGCGTGGTGACGGTGAGCGGGGACCACCTGCAGGTGGCTGTAGTGACGTCGGCGCCGAGGGTGGACTGAGCGGGGTCTGCCCACAGGCGGCTGCAACGGTGTCAGTGGCAAGGGGGGGGGAGGTGGTGAGCACTGAGCGGTGATTGGCGACCACCCACAGACGCTGCCAGAAGCGTCGGCTGGGGGGGGTGCGGTGGGCAGCAAGCAGCGATTGTCCGCCGACCCCACCAGCAGTGTCGGTGGTGGCCAACCTCAGGGGGGGAATATGCGTCTGCGTGTACCCCCTACACATCACCAATGATTTTTGTCATATTTAGACACATTAATTGACTGAAAACCCCAGTCCTATATCTGCACACAATAAATTGTAGAATTGAGATGGTGCCATGTAAAAACTCCTTTTCCCTGTTATCCCTGTCAATAATGCAGGCAAATAAGTGACTATTTTAATTCTTGCAGTTCATTATTCTGATGCTTCATGTATGTATCCTACAGCATTGTCTGAGAGAAAAGGATATATTAATAATTTTGCCATGCCTATTGAGAAATCAGTTCTATGTATGTATTTCAGTACTTTTTTGTTACAGGTTTTTATAGAAAAAGTAGTCAGTTTTAAGCATTTACTGACTTATTTAAAAGGTATTGTTGAATGCTATTTTTCTTTTAATTTTATATCAAAACTGCCTGGTATTAAAATCCCGGACATATTTTGAGTGTAAATGTGTACTTTAAAATATAAAAATGTATATCATCTGTTGCTGGTAGTAGGCTTTAATTCTAAAATTCTAAAAAGCAACCTAATTTCAGGGAAGTCTTAGTCTTTGCATAAGTATATATATATATGTATATGTTGTGCATCACAGAGCAAGGCCAGTCCTGAAACATTTATTCTAAACACCAAGCTAAGTATGCATGCTATGCATGAGGACAGTCATACGGGTTACTGTGACTGTTCTGAAAGTTTGATTGCAGCCAAAATGCACCTCTCAATTTCACTAGGTGGCACAACAGAGCAGTTTAGCTTTGGTTTAAGGAAACAACTTTTGTAATGGTTTATAATTGTTGCATTTGTAATTGAATGGTTTTATACACTTATGTTAAACTGGTTTTTAAAAAGGCCTTTATTCCTTATGAGTAGAAATGTCTGCATTACTTGGTGAACATGTTGATTAGAGCATTTTTGTGTATTTCAAGGTATAGGCATGAAAGAAACACAACAGGAGCTAGGTGAGTGTTTGAAGTACAATTGTTCACCAAGCAGTCAAAATCCTAAGACGTATCTAGAATAAGGGTGGGCGAAGTCTGGCCTGTGGGCCACATTGGGTCTGCAACAGACTCCATTTCCCAGCAGCCTCTGCCTGTGTCACTGTGGCCAGCTTCTATGGAGACCCCAGGAGCGCTGGTGCCTGACAGCAGAGGACCAGGGTTTCCATGGAGAGCAGATCCAGGACTGCTGGTAGGGCACGTGGCAAGGCAGGGAGCTGGTGGGGATGCTGAAGAGGTGACAGTGTGATCCAAAGCTGGGGTCCAGCTGAGATTTGCTGTCTGCACACCCCGGGGGGGTGGTATAATTAGTGGATTGCAGCTCTGCCCTGGCTCCAGACCACTGTCACCACTGCAAGATCCCAGCCCCAAAGCAGCTCCCCGCCGTGCCCTGTGCCCGGACAGCACTGCTGGGGCCAGTTTCCATGGAAGCCTGCTGCAACAATGCAGACAGGGGCTGCTGGGAAACGGAGTCTGGCTGCTGGCCAGATCCTCCATTTTTCTTACCCCCAGATTTAGAAGGTTCAGAGTATTCAACATTAAGGTGTGATAAAAAATTGTAGGAGTTAGAAGCAGTAGGTGTCTAGAGCGCAGGAGACTGGATCTGTAGCTGCCTCAGCTGGTGGTGGCAGGAGGCTGAAGATTTTAGTGCTGGGAGATTCACAAAAGTTCTAGAGACCTGGAAAATTCAAGATACACGGTCATGAAAGGCTCCAGATGTTCCAATAAAAAGGGAAGCAAGTTTATTTCTTTCAGAGGATCAGCATCAGCGTATCAGGGGAGTTTGGTTCTGTTGCTCTGAAAGGGATCATACTCTGATTTGGTTCGCTGGAGCAAATTCGATTTACTCCAAGGAACTGCTTCTGGGCTTTAGGGTAACAAGTGTTTGTTTGTCAGAACTGAAGAGTCTAGAACTACTGGAAGTGGATGCGTGTCAACCAGCTGAGTTTATGATATCTAAACAAGACTCGATATAGTTACCTTGATCTGAAATTTCATACTTTTAATTGGTTATTTTTAATTTACACTATTTCATAATAATACATTAAGGGGTTAAGGTGCTCCCAGAAGCTAGTGTTGAGCACTTGAAATATGACCCTGAGCTCTCTTGAAAATGTGGTCTTGAGCATGAGCATTTTTATTTGCTTAATTTTTCTTAAACAGCCATATTGGATCAGTACAGTCCACACTTAGATCCACTTAACTAGGATTATAGGTCTGCACCTGGGCAAACTAAGTTACATCGGGTGGCCATTTTTAACATGATCTAACCTCCCTGAACACTTGTACACAGCCATAGAAAAGTAAATCCCACTCTGAAGACAATCTAGTCAGTCTGCTGGTAGGAGAAAGGAGTTAGATGGGGAAATCTTACTGCTGCGTACAACCAGCTGGTTCACTGCTAAAACAGACCCAAAGTGGAGCACAGAGCACATGACCTATTAGAATATACAGACTTGAAACATATATTTTACATGGGTTTTACAATTTTCACTGTGCCCTTTTAAAACTAGAACTAGATTTACACAGCATAGCTAAGACAGTTTAACAATCTTATCAGTGATTTGCTCCTCTAATCAAATAGCCAGTGTAAGAATAACCAACAAAACCTACAGCAGAAGGATGGGGACCTTGCAGTTAAGCTCTACCTTGTGATTCAGGAGACCTGGGTTCAGTTCCTGGCTTTGCCATACTGTGCAAGTCATTAAGGCCATTGGCATGTGAGCAAGTTACCATGAGGTAGCAAGGATTTACAGCTCATCAATCACTCTTTGGTAGCTGCCTTAGTGTATGCTCTTATGGTGAATGCAGGCTGATGTGTGGAAGTTTAGCTGCTTGTCACTGAGGAGCAACCTGCCAGGGGTTACTTTTCATTTACTGCAGGAGTTATCATGGAGCAGCTAACACTGTAAATCTCCCCCCATCGTTTGCCTTCTACTAACATTTTCTTCTCTCTATCCCCAAGTTTCCGTGTGTCCACTTCCCATTGTAAGGGTAATAAACATTCCTCTCTTCATAGGAGCTGTGAGGACTTATTAAAGACTGTTTTGAGGTGTTATGGGAGACCAAGCCTTGGAGATGCCTCTCATAGAAAAGTAAATCCCACTCTGAAGACAACCTAGTCAGTCTGGTGGTGTGGGAAAAGGGGTTACATGGGAAAATCTTATTGTTTCATACAGCAGCTGGGTCACTGATAAAACAGACTCAAAGTGGAGCGCGGAGCACATGACCTACTGGAATATACAGCTTGAAAAGTAGATTTTACACAGGTTTTACAGTTTTCACCATGCCCTTTTAAAACTAGAATCTTTTATACAGCATAGGTACGACAATTTGACAATCTGAAAGCAGCCAGCAACTGTCTGTCTTTGGAGCCAAGAGTAATGAAACCATCTTGGCTGTTTATCAAATTTCTGTCTAGAAAAGATAAACATACTTTTCTTTTTTTTAACTGTAATTTTATGTACTTTTTTCTTTTTTCTACCTGGAATCCCGCAGTTGAAAGACATGCAGTCAAGCCAGGTCTGTTATCTGATGTGGAATAATTGCAGAAAGAAGAGGATGAATTTTCTATATTAATACTTTAAAGGACCAGAAGCCATAAAACTCAAAGCTCTGGAGCCAATATCATAGCAAAATATAGTAAATATCAATTTACATGCTTTTAACACATAGAGTGTTACAGTTAATGCCAAAAATAACCAGTATAGTATCTCACATTTTACTTAAGGCACCCCAGCAATATTAATCTAGGCCTATAAACTTTCTGTGGCATGTTATCTACTCTTTTGGAAGGCCTTGTTGCTTACATGATACCATGTCTGCAGCACATCCAAAAAGCAAAACCCCTCATTTATTAAGGCTATATAAAATGTATTGTCACTCTAAGCTATTTCCACTACAAAGAAAGAAAGTTTTGCATTTTTATTTATTTTTTCTGCTCAGTCCATTTTCTATGTGATAGATTTGTCCTAGTTTCCCTCAAAGTGACTGGAACCTAGAGACGTTCTGTAGATTTTCTTTCCTGCAGCCCACACAGTCCTCCATAATAAGCAGATTCTGGTTCCTTGTTATCTTTGAAGTATTTTTTACACTTATTCTATTTTAATGAGCAGAACTAATGCAAATAACAGGGGATCAGGTTTGCAGGTTAGGCTGATAAAATGCTTGTGGAAGCCACACCCGAATAAATCATCAGGATGAATAATCTTTACCCTTGGGCTCAGGGTTTCCTCTGTGCTGTCCTTAGATATATATATATTTTAGTGACTTTATGACCACGGGCAGAAGGTAAGGCAGAGTTGCACGTAAGAGCAAGTTTGGAGAGGCGTGAGCTTTTGTAGGTAACAGCAGACTTTGTCAGATGCCATGGTAGGTCATTTGACGAAGTAGTTGCCTAGAAAAGCACAAGTTCCTCTGAACTAGTCAGTCTCTAGCGTATCATCATGCCCTATCTCCTGCCTGACTGCAGACTAAACTGGATAACACTCTCTCTGCTTCATAACCACAGAGCCAGATTTTAAAATGGTATTTGGACACTTAACCCCTGTTGATTTCAATGCATGAATGTCAGACACCTAATACCTTTAAACATCTGCCTTACTGTTAAGTTACTGAGTATGCTCAGTGTAAATCTAAACCTATCTAGGTTTATCTTAATCATTGTCTTTGAAAGTTGTCCTCTTGCCTCAGCAGTACAAAGAGGTGTCAGGTGCATTTATGTTAATAAAATTTGGGTAAAGTTAGCTTGCTTTACCCCTCTAAACCATTTATACTGTGTCTAAGTATCTTGGGTATAGGAAATCTTATAATGATTTGTAAAGAATAATAACTAAATGTAATCAATAAAAATCTAAAAGCACTGAGTCAAATACCAGATAATACTGACTTATCTATTTTAATTCAAAATTCAGTCACTATCTATGGAAATGCGTGTGTGTGTCAGACCCTGCAATATAACATTTCATGAATTTCAAATGCTAAATTTGACCCAGATATATCCCAGTGGGATATATCTCAGACAACAAAGAGGTAATATATGCACATAAATCCTGCCAGCTATTCTACATCTGACTATATTCCACTGAACTAAATTAAATGCGAGCCATTTTTCCTTCTAGGTGACAAACGCTGTAATAATATCATCTCTGAATGGCATGTTAGATTTTGAACATAGTCCTATTCTCCCCCATGTGGGTATTCCTACACAAATGAGGGGAAATGCCTAGTGTCAACTAGAGGAGTTTCCTTTGACTTGTTTGGACCATATCCAGACCCATGCAGCAGCTCTTTTCTACTGATCTGTTGCTGTGAAGTTATCTTAACCGACAACAAAAGGGTTCCCCTACTTTCAGTATGGTAAGGCTGACAAGATTTGGGTATATATTACCCTCTCCTGGACACCACTTGAAGAGTATGCCAATGTTTCCCAGTTGACAGAAGTTTCTTGGAATCATTGAAGCAAGCTAGAATAGTGCCTAGGGTGCCCTTACCTTGCTCCTGGTGCTCACCAAGACCATATGCTAGAGACTTTAAGGAGAGCTGATGCTACTCTTTTGCTTCCAAACCATGGCCCCTCCCACTGGTGTCTCAAGTTCCCTAATGTCCATTAATGCAAAGCTGGTGAAATACTGACTCAAAAGGAGATTGTCATCTCCTGAATCACTGCTTTCATTTCCTGCACTATGACAGAATTCCTAAGAGACCTCCTGGCCTGACCAGCCCCAATGTATTTAGCCTATGGGAAATGGTGAGATCATAGTGCAATGTTTCTAAAGCCCAGGAGGATATAGGGTTTTGAGTTTCAAATATTACAAAAATGAATGTTAATATTATTAATTTCAACTTATCTGAAACTTAGGAAGTTTACTGTGCTGTATAAACGATAAAGACAAAAATATTCAGTTTTTAATTCTACTACCCATCAGAAAATGTGTCAATTGGGATACAACATGGACAATCTGTTCATTATAAACATCTTCTCTGAATGAGCCACAAGTGGAAATTTAAACACTGAACATGTATGCAGTTATGTTCGCCACATTTTGAAAAACCTTTCAGATATTAAACATCTATTTGAACTCTAAACAGCAGAGTTAAAACAGATATTCTAGAGTCAGATGTTTTGTATTTATGATGATTTGCTACATATTGTAGCCAGAAAACCTGTCTGCAAGATTTTTGGATACAAGATTTACAAGAACAATTGCATATTGTGTCATCTATTATTGTGAGAGAAAGCACTGTGCTTTAGCTCTGCATATCTACTTAATTCTGTCTGCATGGAGAAATGTTTAGGTTTTGTGAGGCACAAGAAACAACTAAAATAGGAGTAAAATACTACCGTATTTCTTTGTACAGAGGGGTACAATGCTTTTCTGAAAGAGTAACTGAAAATGAGATAAGAATCATTCGTTTCTAGATGCCCTTCTAATCCAAACAATCCCTTAGTTATGCTTTTATTCTAAGCAAAGCGAAAATCCATTTAACTGGCGTCATTTCCCCAACACTGCAGCTGTTTATTTATCATTCTTTTTCATTTGCAGGATTTATGGGACTTAAGTAATGGATGGTTCAGACACAGGATAGTTTTACAGGGAAGTTACAGTTACAGGAGATGCTCTTGTTCTCATACAGTCCTATCTTGAATTGGATCCATTTTAACTACTAAAACTCTGAGCAATTCTACGACAGGTTTACATACATAACTTGAGTTGGTTGGTTTCCCTTGCCAAGGTCGCAGGAGCTGCTGTAGTTAAATACCTGCTATCCACTTCATTATGTGGGAGATTTTGATCGAGATGAAGAAGAGAAGGAGGGGAGAAGGGCAGGGTGGTTGCCAGGTTTCTCCCTTGGGGAGAAAGCTCTCTCTGTCCTATTGTCTGAAAAGCTGCTGTACATAAATTGCACTGTGGGTTCTTGTGTTCAGCGTTTGTCAATGAGGCGCTCCCAATTTACAAGTACATTCAACCAGCAGTGAGGAACTGGGATTTGCCTCAATTACATCAATCGTCAATGGATTTGCAGAGGTATAAACTTACCAGTCCCATAATTAGAGCCCAGTGAACAATTCCAGGGGATTGAGGGGGCAGCATCCAGCTCAATCTCCTTCAGATCCATTGCTAGGAGAACAGTAGGGGAAAAGCAGCAAAACACTTATTTATTTATTTTTTCTCCAATAAAGGATAATTTGCACAGAGCCCATAGTGGCTATGTAGAAGTCTCTCTCAGGAAGGAGCTCCAGAAAGCTTGTTTTTCATAGGTATGTAGCCCGTGTGTGTGGGTCCATTAATGGATGCTCTTCTGTATAGGAGTAGGATGGACAAATGCCATCCTACTCCTAAGCAAGGGGGCAGAGGGACTTCAATTCTACTTGACCCTCACAAAAGTTGTACAAGGGGCTCCTTACAGCATTTGACCCACAATGGACTGTGTCCCTAAGCAAGCAGCTATGAATTTGACCCTAAATATATAAAATAAACTTCTCTCATAGGTAAAAAATTACTTTACACACTGTTTTGTACTATATAGTGTGGGATTGAATGATCTAAATTAATATTAGCAGAGCAGTTTTTCAATGCAATGTTGCATCCTTTCACCCATGAGAAAAGGTCTCATCAATTTTTTGGGATCTTGTTGATTAAAACAAGCCTTATAGACTTTTGGAAGCATGTATGTGGCATAAAAGTGGGCCATCAGCAACTACTTGTCCAGGGAAAAAATAAGGAGAGAAATGTAAGAACCCAGAGAGCTTAATTAAAAAAACTGGCAGTGTATAACATTAATTTAATAAATATGTGATTTTGATTCTAGGGGCACAAAGGAAATTTCTTCCTTTCAAGGAATTCCAATATTGTGCAAGAAAAATCTATAGAAACCATTATAATCATTGACAACACCATTTAATTAGAAGTTTGATCTCTTAGAACTCACCATCTACATCCTGCATGGAAAAAATGTATAATCTCTTTAGTAAACATGAAACACTCTCTCTTTTAAACTAAAACAAATGAAAATAAACATTTGTTCTGTTCATATAAAAACAAATATTTGTAAGAGCTAACAGCTTAATAAAAACCTTTAAAATCTAGATTAAAATTCTGCACATGAGTCGGAAGGACCTCCTGAACACCAAAACACACCAAAGAATCTCACCCAATTTCTACATCGTGGTGATCATACCTTGTTAATCACATTTTCATTCACACTATATCAAAATAAATATGAACAAGGATGATGAATTAGGAGTGCCAGGAACATTAATTCTGTCATTTCCTATTTCTGAGAGTTTGATTTTGCAAACTTAATGTTCTTTTAAAATGTTTTTGAATTTAAGATATAGTTTTGCTGTGAATGCACCAGCTTATTCTGAGGATCTGACCCAGTCTACTGAAAGCCACTAGAAATATTTTCAAAACAGATCAGATAGATACCATATTCCTGATGTTCTGGTGGAGCTAGAAATGATGGTATGCTGAAAACCAGGGTGACTTTTTAGAAATACACTTAATGTAAAGGGTTGGGTGAGGTTTTATGATCCGTTTCACCCCAGTCCTAGAACTCCATCCAAAAACGTGCTGAATGAAGTAGCCGAAGTCATTGCAGGACCGCGGGAGAACCTCTTTTGGAATCTGTGGTGCTCAGGAGAGGTCCCAGAAGACTGGAAGAGTTGTGCCTATCTTCAAGAAGGGAAGGAGAGAGGATCCAGGGAACTACAAGCCAATCAGCCTTACCTCAATCCCAGGAAACATCCTTGAAAATTTTCTCAGGGAGTCCATATGCGATAAGTTAGGAGAAGACAGAATTTTGAATGACAGTCAGCATGGTTTTGATGTGGGTAGGTCATGTCTGACTAAACCCATCTCCTTCTATGACCAGGTTATTTACTACCTGGATAAGGGAGATGAGGTCAATGTCATTTACTTGGACTTTAGGAAGACCTTTGACTTGGTGTCCCATGAGGCTCTCAAGGTAAAACTAGGGGACTATGGGTTCAACAATTCAATGGTTAGATGCATGGGGATGCATGGGGTTGGACCCAGAGAGTACTAATAGATCTGTGTTGACCTGGCTGAAGGTAGCCAGTGGGGTCCCCCAGGGTTCGACACTTGGACCAGTACTTTTCAATATTTTCATCAATGATCTGGATGTGGGGGTGAAAAGCAAAGTTCACTAATAACACTAAGCTGTGGGGAAGTGCGGCCATGCATAAGGGTAGGCCGATGATCTAGGTGGACCTGGACAGATTTTGTTAGTTGGGTGGGTCAGAACCAGATGCTGTTACACACTGAGAAGTGTAAAGTGCTCCATTTGGGGAGGAAATAAATGCAACAAACTTACAGGCTTGGTGGTGCTACGCTAGCTAGCACCATGTCTGAAAGGGACTTGGGGGTCATAACTGACCATAAAATAAATATGAGCCATCAGTGTGATGCTATAGTTAGCAGGGCAAACAATACACTGCCATGCATCAACTAAAGCATCTCAAGCAAAACTAAGGAAGTTATTCTCCCACTCTACTCAGCATTAGTGAGGCTGCAGTTGGAGCACTGTATCCAGTTCTGGGCACCACACTACAAGAAGGATGTGGAGAAGCTTGAGAGAGTCCAGAGAAGAGCCACTCATATGATTAGAGGCTTGAAGAGCAAGCCATATGAGGAAAGGCTGACAGACATGAAACTGTTCAGCCTAGAAAAGAGAAGACTTTGTGGGGATTTGGTGGCAGCTGACAAATATATCAGGGGTGAGCATCAGGGGCTAGGTGAACAACTATTTACCAAAGCGCCCCAGGGGAAAACCAGGAGCAATGGTCATAAACTCCTAGAAGAAAGTTTCAGACTGGATATAAGGAAAAACTTCTTCATGGTTCATGTGACCAGGCTGGAATAGACTCCCAGCAGGGGTGGTGCAGGCACCTACTCTGGAGATCTTCAAAAGGAGACTGGACGCACACCTTGCTGGGGTTATTTAAGTCTTTCCTGCCCAGAGCAGAGGGGCTGGACCCAATGATCTCATGAGTTCCCTTCCAGCCCTAAACTTCTGTGAGTCTGCTACTTGAAATAGTTCTGATCTGATTGTTAAATCACTTGGATGCTAATGTGTTCCAGGTGGTTCTAAGCTGCAGGGAACTGACATGTGTTTCATCACTGAGACGCACAGCATTAAGAGCTTACAAAATGGAAGCACTAGTAAGTCTGCCTATTATAATTTGTTCAACAGGCAGAATGGGCAATGATGATTAAAGTGCACCACCACAACTTCAATTTTAGGCACTGAATCACAATAATAAAAATAAGAAAACTACTGTCGATAGGTAAATAAATAATACCATCTGCTAAAAAGTGAGCTAGACTTCCTTATAAGTGCTCAGCCTAAACTTAAGCATGCTTGTCATAAGCATTCATACAACTTATTACCATGTGTTTCTTTTATGACAGATTCATTTCATTTACAGAAGAGCCATGCTAGTAGATCATATTTGACTTGAGCTTAAAGTGTAAAACATTTCTGAATGAGCTGGGGCAGAAGTCTTGGAAAAAAAAATGTTAGTCATGGACTATATGGACTTGATTTGTTATTCCTCCACATGGTACTAAAAATGCAAAGCACCTATTCCAAAGCTCCAGCTTCTTTGCAAGGGGCTCTTTTACACAGTGTTGTTAAATCAGTTTTATTTAGTGGTTACAAGGTCAAGGTATTGAAAAAGGCTTAAACAAGACCACATAAGTGAGTGGGAGTCTCATTACTTAGGATGAACTTGAGATATGTGTACTAGGTATGCAATGACTAGACTAGTCTCTAAAGTTCAGTTTTGCTAGAATATACATTAAAAACCAACAACTAGACAAACACAAGGCAGATTTACAGACATCATGGTAGACAGATAAGTGACAAGCATGACTTGTAGTAGAACTTTTCTGATAAAACCATGAAAAGGAGTTTGACATGTACCTGAATCCTGCACAATATGAGCAAGAGAAAACAAGGAGCTGGGAGGAGGGCTTGCTGAACTGTGTGGGGTAGTAGTAGCTATTCTGGATTTGTTAGACAATCTACATCGTATCTGCCACACTGATACACTCATATACATGCAACTCATTTAAATGTGTCACTCCAGTAGAGAAAAAATGTATGCATCTGTTACCAATAACTTATTGTTCAAGGATGAGAAATGCCCAGTGGAAATCTGCCTAAATGAGAGAGAGAAAACATGCTTTTCAGATGGATGTTGGCAAGAAACTATAATACATTTCTCAATGCACTGAAGTGGGTTGTCATTTTGAGTGTGCCCATCTAGTTTTGCAATTAGGCATGTGGTTTACGGATGTGGATACAGTGATGTTGAGTTGCCTAGTTCTAGGAAGTTTATCTCTGCCCCATGTTTCCATCCCAGGAGATATATCTACATCATCTTGTGGTTACAAGCAAGGCTAAAATTTTCAGAAGTCAATCTCTCCTTTTTTTCAGGTTTTTTGGGGGCTGGTTCTAATTGGAGCTTACAGTTGAACTGCCTGGAGGGTTCTGTTCTCTTCAGCAATAACATGGGGTGCCAAAATGTTAAGGACTGGCTCTATTTCTAGACACTAGCACTGCATCCAGACGAGTGCAATGTGTGGCGCCTCAGAACTGTTTGTAGTGCCACACACTGCAGATTCAGGTGTTCTCCGTGCTGTAATGTAGCAGCATGGGTTTTTTTTTCTTGACCCTGGGAGATACCAGAGTCAAAAAAACCTGGGCGGGGGGAAGTAGGTTGGCGCACACAGTGGCAGCACACGCCACCCAAACCCAAAGCCTGGCCGGCTGGAGCCACACTCTGGCTGCCAGTCAGGCTCTGAGCAGCAGAATCACCATGGCTGCAGCTCCCAGAGGGCCCCAGCACCTCAGGTAAAGCTGGTAGGGCCAGTACAATTGCTGGTTACCCACCTGGGGTAACCTGCCATGTGTCAGATGGCATGTGGCACAGGCATTCCCTGGGAACAAGTAGCAAGTGGCTTCTGGTCCCTGGAGAAACAAACATCCATGCTCGTGTGGATGTGGCCTAGAAGGACATTATTTTGAAGCTCCAGGCCCAGGTAGGCAGACTTTGTTCCATCACGGCCCATGAGCAGAAGATTGATGACTAGTACAGTCAGGCTCTTCTCCTGAAGAACGAAGAATGAAGAGCACAGAAGCCTGACTGCGTGAAGATGGACAACAAGAAGATCGATCAGGAGCCATACCTGGGGATGGTTGGAAGACTATCATCTCAGGTCTCAAGACACAAAGTACCAGGGTCACTCCTCCCTTGGACCTGAGCAACAGGTATGCACCTCTTAGACCACCAGCAGGGAGATCAGCAGAAGCACTGGCTCTGGATGAGGCGAGGCAGTTAGCTGCCACCCCTAAGAAGAAATGCAGAGTGATCATGGTGCGTGACTACATCCTGACAGAGACAGAAGGAACAATCTACTGCCCTGACCCCCTGGCCCATGAGGTCTGCTGCCTACTAGGGGCCCATATCTGGGATGTGGTAGAGAATTCCTAAACTCAACTGGCCCTCCGACCACTACCCCATGCTCCTCATCCATGTGGGCACAGATGACGTGGCTCAGAGCAATCCTGGACAGGTAATGGGTGACTACAGGGCTCTTGGGGCTGGGCTTAGAGGGTGGCGGGTGCAGGTCTTTTTCTCCTTGATCCTTCTGGTTATGGGTCATGGGAATGGGAGGCAGAGACATATTGAAGAGTTCATTGCAGAAATCCTCCACTTTAGGAAAGTTGACTTGCACAAGCCCAGAAGGATGGTTGTTGAGGCCCTGAGAGATGATGATCTGAAAGGGAGGGGGGTCCATGATGAGTGGTCGCTCCTTAAGGACATGATCCTAAAAGCACAAGGGAAGTCCATTCCATCCTGTAGAAAAGGTAGTAAAAGGGCTGGGAGACCCCCTTGGCTCAGTAGGGAACTCATGGACCTCCTTAATCTTCTAGGAGAAACTTATAATGGTTGGAAGATGAGAAATACCTCTAAGGAGGATTATGTATCTGTAGGAAGCAGACAAGAAAAGTCAAGGCTAAAACCAAGATCAAACTGACTGTGGGAATCAAGGACAATAAAAAGTCCTTCTTCAGATATGTGGGGAGTCAAAAGAAAAATGAGGGCAACATTGGACCCCTGCTGAACCAAATGGGGTAGCTGACAACCTACACTCAGGAAAAAGCTAATGATTATTTTGTGTTGTTTTTTCACCAGCCCAAGGGGATCACCCTGCCTGACAGGACACAGGATTACCAGGGTAAGGGCAATCATAAGCCTCCAATTGGTGAAGACCTTGTGAGGGAACACCTTGAGAGGCTGGACATCCACAAGTCAGTGGGACTGGACGGAATGCATCCAAGAGCGCTAAAAGAGGTGGCTGGCATCATAGCATAGCCAAAGGTGAGGATATTTGAGAACTTGTGGTGCTTGGAAGAGGTTCCTGAAGACTGGAAGAGGCCAACCTGGTGCCTGTCTTCAAGAAGGGAAGGATGAAGACCCAGGGAACTACAGGCTAGTCAGTTTGACCTCAATCCCTGGAAAGATCTTGGAAAAAAATATTAAAGAATCCATGAACAAGAGGCTAATGGAAGGCATCATGCTAAGAGATAGCCAACATGGCTTCATTATGGGTAGGTCATGCCTGACCAATCTCATTTCCTTTTATGACCAGGTGATGCATCACCTGGACAGGGGAGGAAAGGCTGATGTCATTTACTTGGATTTCAAAA
>NW_017728994.1:66928901-66929298 GCF_001723915.1 Gavialis gangeticus | reverse complement strand
CTTCCTGCGGCCCCCTCCCCCGGCAAGGCTAGTTTAAAGACTTGGTCTGCCATGTTATCCTTATGGTAAAATTCAGGAGCTGCAGCCCTGACACCCTTATGATCTGATGGCTGGGGAACTGGTTCTATGGTTGGACCCAGAGAATGCCTGTCGATGGAACTGAGTCATCATGGCACATCTTGACTAGTGGCATCCCCCAGGATTCAGTTCTCAGGCCAGTAATATTTAATATATTCATAAACGATCTGGACTTGGGTGTTAGAAGTGGACTGGCTAAGTTCACAGATGACACCAAATTATGGGGAAGCGCGGTCACTTTTTGAGGACAGGCTGGGGATTCAGGCCAATCTGGCCAGGCTTGCAACATGGGTGGATCAAAATCTGATGACATGCAACA
>NW_017728994.1:66919855-66923901 GCF_001723915.1 Gavialis gangeticus | reverse complement strand
AGCGCGGTCACTTTTTGAGGACAGGCTGGGGATTCAGGCCAATCTGGCCAGGCTTGCAACATGGGTGGATCAAAATCTGATGACATGCAACATAGAGAAATGCAAGGTGCTCCACCTCAGGAGAAAGAACCCACATCATACCTATAGATTTGGCAGTGCTACACTCACTAGCACCGTGACCGAAAGACTTGGGGGTCATGATTGACCACAAATTAATATGAGCCATCAAAGCAATGCCACAGCTGGCAAAGCCAATAAAATCCTGGCTTGCATCTACCGATACATTTCAAGCAAGATCCAAGATATCATCCTCCTGCTTTACTCAGCCTTGGTGAGGCTGCAGATGGAGTACTGTATTCAATTCTGGGCTCCACAATTTAAAAAGGACATGGAGAAGCTTAAGAGAGCCCAATGGAGAGTCACACACATTATCAAAGGTCAAGAGAGCAGGCCTTATGAGGAGAGGCTGAGGTATGGGATTCCAGCCTGGAGAAATGTAGGCTCAGGGGGGACTTAGTGGCAGCCTGTAAGTACATAAGGGACGTGCATCAGGAACTGGGAGAACATCCGTTCACCAGGGCACCCCAAGGGAAGACGAGGTCAAACAGTCACAAACTGCTAGAAAACTGTTTAGACCGGACAGAAGAAAAAACTTCTTTACTGTCCGAGTCTCCTGAGTCTGGAATAGACTCCCCTCAGAAGCGGAGCAAGCACCTACTCTGGACACGTTCAAGAAGTGTTTGGATTACTATCTTGCTGGGGTCATCTGGCTCCAGCTGATTTCCTGCCCATTGGGCAAGGGGCTGGACCCGATGATCTCATGAGGCCTCTTTTAGCCCTAGTGTCTATGAAATCTATGAAGGAACCTTCATGATAAGGATGACTCTTTTCTGATGGGCAGCATGCTATGTCCTCTAGTTTATGTCTCACCTCTTTCTCTTTTTACAGTTCTTTAATTTTAGTACCCTAAATCTCTATTTGAGAGCCAGAGATTGGCCAAATGTTTTCAAGTTGTTTTACTGAACAGTCAGCTTGTTGGTTAAAATGTCTAGATCTGGACTATATATTTTCAGATACACAGGATGTTATTTTCGCATCCATTGCAATGCTTGTCTTTGGCATTTTTTCCTACTAAATTTTAGATGGATTTTTTTTTGTTTTTGTTTAATTTGCACTTTTTTTGGCTTCAAACTGAACACCTCTTATGGTAGAACTAAAAATGGCTCTTACGTTTAAAGAACTATTTTTGGAGTTGAGGAGTTTGTTTAATTTCATAGAATCGGTTTCTTTGCCATTTGCAGCTCAGCTTTTTGGAGATGTGTAGTGTTTTTTGTTTCTCTTTTGCATAAAATTACAATCAGTTTTTAATATTTAAGTTATAAAGCTCTTTCCTTATCTAAGGCTGTCTTCTGTTTTCTCCCTTGTAGGCCATGACTTAGTTGGTCTTGTTTTCTGTTTAACTCTGAATCTCCTTAGGTTAAAATGTTGAGACCTTTAGTGTTTTTTTAGTTTAATAATTTTGATCAACTGGAAGACAATTTCCAACTGTGATTTACATCTTTATAATTATACCCATAATGCTCAGAAACATTATTCATTAGTAGTTCATTTATGAATAAAAGTTCAAAGACCAATCCAGGACAGCTTAACTAGTGTGTTGATTAGAACTATAAAAGTCCAATTGACCACAAAGCATATTTTCCAATCCTGTTACAGGCTGTAGTTTATTCAAAATAAAGCAAGCTTAGAATCTAACTTTGCATGACCCTTTTTATAAAATGTATTTATAATGTACAATTCCACAGAAATAGCTCATCCACATAAGCTTATCTCCAATGGAGAAGTAACCAAGAGAACCACAATTCCAAGCATTGTTTGACATTCATTAAAGAGGAGGCATAAAAGTGCAAGATACACCTAATTCATATGATGGACCTTTACTTGGCAATTCTCAGAACAGATAACTAGACTAAAAATCATATAAGGTTTAGACAGATCCATAGCTTTACTAATAAGGAGTGTGAACAAGCAGTCATGGGATCCAGCTCAAGTTCAGGTGACTTAGTTTAAGCCACCTAAATCTGAGTTGGGATCTGTGCAAGTGTTTGCAGCTTGCTTGGAAGAGGTGCGGGCAGCCAGAAGAAAGTGAGTTGCAGGGGAGGGGCTGGCAGGTCCACAGGGTGCTGGTGGGTAATTTGGGGTGGCGGAGAGGTGGCTTTCCCAGCCCTGGGGCTGTGCTGTGAACATGTGCATATATGTTCACTAGGCTGGGTTAATCCTCATTGGGTCATGCTGATCTAAAGTTCATTCATGTCTGCCAGGAACTAACTTTAGATGCGGCACACCATTTTTAGGGGGCCACAAGCCCTGCAAGCTCTTGCATACCTAGGCATTTATATCGCCATATACTTGGGAGTTTGATTACCTATTTAACATAGAAGAATTTTATGATTCTAAAAAGCATATGATCAAAATATTAACATAGGAAAAACACGGAAGGATGGTGATGTTACTGAGCAGGTATTTTTCATGTGTCATACAATAGTTATCTGCAAAATTACCTCTGAGTAAAGCCTAACAGACTAATCCAAGTGATCACTTCTGGGCCTTTGTTGAATGGTAATAAAATACAGGATTTCTCTCTATGGAGATGAAGAGTGCTTATACCAAAACTATGTAATTCTACATCTTGTGATATCTATAGAATCCCCTTCATTTAATAACAGTTTTCTTCACACAGTGAGGACTGCTTTTTGTAAGCTAGGAAAGAGCTCTATTCTTCATTTGTTCTTATGTGGATGATTCAGTTACTGTTAATAAGAATCATGCACTCACATTTTCAAGTGTAGACCTATTGTACTATAAATCCATGCTGAGTAACTGATAGAAAAATCCAGCATGATTAGTTGCATATGGAGGAAAAAATGCATGTAGGATTTTAACTAGATTAAGCCACTGTGATTATATTATCCAGCTCCTCAGGGGACTGCATATAGGCAACTTACACATTTTAAAAATTAGTTTAATGTTCTTTAAGTGTGGGATTGTTTAAATTGATTGTTTAATCCTATTCGCCTGAACCACTTGACTTTATTCTGATCATATAGGAGATTAATGTCTGCCTCCTGTTACAAAGTAATACTTTGCCTCTCATGTACCAGGTACAGCTTTAGTCAAAGATTCAAGGGGTAGGCTCCATCTTTAGATGGACCGAAGTACGGGCCATTCAGTGCAAATGAAACCTACTTTAGGCCTCCAGTCCAGAAGTGCAGTGAGGAGCCACTGGCTGGCTGCAGATTAAATATGACCTTCATAATGCTGTGTAGAAAACACTAGTGAGATTACAAGGCAATTAGTTTTGCAAACTTAGTGTTCTAGTTCTCCCCTTTGGAGCAGGGGGGTGAAAACAATGCTGACCACCCAGCTCTGTTTTATGGTTTGAATGCCCATTCCAAGATGTCAAAATCTTGACATGTCTGTATAGCTAGGGACAGGCATGATACAGAAACCAGTTTAAATGATCAGAACCTCATTTAAACCTGTAAGAGAACAGATGTTCAGTGCACACAAACCAGTTTGAAAATGCCTGAAACCAGTTTGAGATAAGCCTGACTGAATATAGTATCAGACTTAACTGATTTGGTTCAAACTGGTTTATGCAATGTCTGTCCCAGACGACTTGCTGGTTTAAGTTAAATCAGACTCTCCCAGCATGCTCTCTGGGTTGGCCGGGGCTCTCTGCTCCACAGCAGGGCTGGCCCCTGCCCTCTGCTCCCTAGCTGGTGCTCCAGCAGACTTGCAGGCACAGCAGGGTCTGCTGACTTCCCTGTGCCTCTCTCCTCTACCCCCTCACCACTCGCTGCTTAAGCAGGGATCCTTTCCTTCTCCCTGCCACAGCATAGACCATAGCCAGCATGTGGTATGCTAGCTAATGCTGTGCTCCAGCAGAGACTGCTGGCACAGCAGGGTCTGCCTTGCTTCCCTCTGCCCTCCTCCTCCCCACTCCATCGCTGCTTGAGCAGAAAATACTTCCCCCTCCATCTCCC
>NW_017728994.1:66906189-66919844 GCF_001723915.1 Gavialis gangeticus | reverse complement strand
CAGCTCAGCTGCCTGCAGAAGGGAAGGGAGGGCTGCTCTAGCGCTCCCCCTCGGCTTCTAACCTGAGCCACTGCAGGCACGTGCCTGTATTTCCTCAGTCCAGAGGGAATGTCTGTCCAGTTTCAGACCAGTTCAGCCTAGTCAGTTGAGATTAACCTGCAAAGACTGAATTAATTCAGGCTTTTTGACGGTCTGTCCTTAGCCTTTAGTGCTATATGTGAACAGCTTGATTGGTGACTGTGCAAAAAGCTGCATATAAGCATTACATTAAGTTCCTCAGGAAAAAAAAACCCTCTTCTATTAAAGTGTAGCATTCATTTTTGATATGTTATTTTGTTAACACCTTGTTTACATGTACCAGGCTTTCAAAAACATGTTGTTTCATACCTTGGCTTAAAAAGCCCCATATAAATAAAAATAAGCATGTCTGTGATGCCTAAGTCTTTTAGGAAATTCCAAATCCACACCAAGCTAAACAAATCAGCACTGCCAGGTTATTGAAAAAGGAGGCCTTGAACCAATTAGTCATCTGTGTTTTGCTTTAGTTTGTTTAGAATGATTATATTAAAGTCAAATTTGCCCAGGTACTACGTAATGGAACCACTTCTTGGATAGTGCTATAGTAACAAGTCTTCAGAAAAATGTTATTATTTTGGCTCAGTATCGGAAAAGTTATTACATTTAATGAACAAGCTAATATTAAGCATCAGAATGAGCATGGTCTTAATGGCTGTGTGTAGATGAAACAAGGGGCATGGTGCACAAGAATTTAAAGTGTTTTAAACGTTTTTGCATTGCGTTAATGGTGTTGGTGTTTGCATGTGTCAGCAGCATATTGCATAGTAATTCCAGCCCCTGCAACAAATCAGCAGCATAATGCACCTTAAATGACTTTGCTGCCCTACAGACGTGGAGCAAAGCACCAGGCTCCGTGCAGCTCCGGAATATTGCAGGAAGCCCGTGCAGGCAGCCTGGCAGCAGCCCAGGAAGGCAGGCTCCACCCAAGGAAAAAGAAATCTTTTTCTTTTTCTTTTCCTGGACCCTGCCTGCCTGAGCTGTATGAGGGATCATTGCTTCCCTCTGTGGCTGCAGTGCCCCCCGGGACTGCCCAAGCTGGGTGCCTGTGGGCGGGTCGCCCACCTTGGGGGAGGAGGGAGGACCACTGCTGGCTGCAGAGGGAAACACCAGCCCCCTGTCCCCCACAACTCAGACACTGCTCCATCTGCCAGCAGCTCACCCTTCCCTCCCCGCTGCTGGAGAGGCAGGTTAAGTGGCTGTGTGCATGACACAGGGGTTTAAAGGGCCCTAAATTGAAGCAGTGTTTTTAAAAACCCACCGTTTCAATTTAAGCCCCCCGTTTCATCTACACATGCCCAATGTTGCTATATGACTGATTAGAAGGAAGTAATGCTGTAGTAGTAGTTGTACTGAAAGACAGAATTAAAGAGCACATTTATGCTTCATTAGATGTTACCAGTCTAGAAAGTTGAATGACGACAGATCTAACTTTACAGCCTCTTGCTTGGCATCTTAATGGCACTGTATGAGAGATTAAGAGTTGGCAGCTGTTTTTTTTTGTTTGCATTTTGTCTCATTCCATAATTTTCACCTCTCTTAGCTACGGGTGGTCTCACTAAGTATGACAAATATATATGTTACATGACAGTTTTTATTCTGTTTGAAGAATTAAGACAAGATTATGCATTCTGGGTTTCAGGATCACAAAGAAGGTACTTGTCCATGGCTAAAAATGTGATTTTAGAACGTGAAATGATATTGGCATGCTACTATTTCCCAAGGCTTATTGTTGCCTTAAAAAAATAAATCATATCCCTAGAACTTAAAAATTAAGATTTGTAAGATGCTTAGTCACGACTGAGGTGGACACTGTGAAGGAAGAAACAAAATTAAAATAGAATTTCACCTTTCATCAGCTCAGGTCGTGGTCATAAGCCAACACTTTCCTGCTTACAGTCTATGCAGTTTCCCAGGGAATGTACATTTTTTTGCAGGACAGGAGAGATTTCAATTTAAGATGCTGAGGGACTGATACTCACTTCATTTAAACATGACATAGCTCACATATTCTGTACTGTTGTATATCTGCATCATAAAATGCATTTCCATTCATCAGCCTATATAAGGAACTGGAAAAGGAAAAACACCTTTCCAAAGGAAGTCAGGAAGTCAGATATTTAATCAAAGATTTCCATGGCAAGTATAAAAATTAAAGAGAGGCAAACACATTCAAGGAAAATCAACAAGGAAAGGAGACACATTTTGGGCCAGATCCTATTCTATGTACTGTGTGCTAATGTGATTCTATTCCACCCCATCCAAATCCCTGAAAAACAGATGGATAGTCCCACCTCCTCACTGCTTTTTGTGACTTGTATTGAAGTGATGAGTCACAAACAGTAGGTGCATTAACAATTTTTTATCCAGGAACTTCAGCAGGGTGGGATATGATTACACTTAGGCACCTAATAGGTAGTATAGGTCCTTGATCTTTTGGTTGTGAAATCTCTAATATTTTTGCACCCCAAAATCCTTCACAAAAGGATTGAGGCTTCTGTTAAATCCCTCCTTGAAATGTGTGCGCCTCTGACACTAGCCAGAGCCTCAGACACTAGTCTTCCATTTGTAGAAGTAGTACCATTATACATTTAAAAACTAAGGGCCAGACTCTGGAGCTGTTACTCATGTCAAGTTGATAGTACCCAATGCCATGACTAGTTCTATTGATTTCAGTGGTTTTACTAGGGAAATAAGGTATTAGTCAATAGACTGTAAAAATCTGTTTCAAAAATTGTTTTGCTATGCAAAGATAGTGGTAAATATTTGCCAGTCCAAGGCACAGGATTAACGGCCTTTTTGGACAGGAACTACTGTTGTCCACTCCAACACTTCTAGCAAATCCTGAGATAAAATGTGCGACTCATTGATGATATCATATTAGCCCTACAGATGTTGGTTAGTAAAATATACCAAAGGAATTTTGAGGAAATCATCGCAGGGAATTCCTACAATACTTACTACTCTAGTAATTACGGTATTACTGATGGAGTAATTAGTTTTAAAAGTAAGATAAATCAGCTGCTCTTGACAAGTAACCAGCTCTTAAATCACAGTCTTCTTAAAACTCTAACCTGAGAGAAAATAATTCTAATATGGAAAGGCACTAGACATAATTGAATTTTTTTCTTCTTTTTCTCTTTGCTGCTTATTTAAAACAAAAATTAAACAAGACAAAGCAAACAAAAAGAAACCCCACACAAACTAAAAACAAAACCCTGCATGATTATCAGGATTAAAGACAAAAAAAGCTATGCTTTTAATTACCATTGAAAACCTTGAAAGTGTTTTCTTGCTCAAAAATTAAATTACTTGGTTCAGTCTCCTGGAACCAAGTTAATATCTTTCACTTTTGAAATTTTGTATTGACAAAGGATATTCTCTAGGGTTAATCATCCTAATTTGTTTTTCTCTCTTCAGAAAAAATGATTGGGGGATGGAGGGAAGGATGTATGAGAATGAGGTATTCTTCAAACTCCTGACCCCACTGAAGTCAACGGGAGTCTTTAACACCTCCAGGATTTCACTCGTTATGCCTTGTGATTATACTGTTGTAGCCAGTGGGCCTAGTGGTATAATCTAGACTTCCTTATTCTAGTCTCTTGCATATTTGATTTAAGTGGGACTTGGGAGCCTCCAAATTAATTTACACCTCTTACATGTTCTGCTGGTCCCTCATCATATAAATACACTTTTGCCAAGTCCTTATCTTATGGCTCAAATAGAGAGCCAGACTTAGGGGAAATGGTGTATTTTGGGGCCCCCTCCCAAGTCAGCAGTGCTGCAGTAGGTAGGAGCAAGGCGGGTGGACTGAAGCAGGTGCCACCCCATGTGCCCATGCTTAAGCTCGCTCCTCCTGAACGGTGGCTGGAGGCGGCAGGTGGGCTGGGCTAGTCAATGCTTCTCCTGCCTGGGGCGAGGGATTAGCTGGGGTGGGGAGGGCAGGAGGAGAGAGTGCTGCTGTGAGCATGGACTGCTCATGTGTGCGTACGTGTGTGTTTGGCACTCCCTGGCCACAGGATCCTGGGCAGTTGCCCATATCGCCCACCCCTAAGGCTTGCTCTGCTCAAATAGGTGTACATCTATGACAGTCGAAGCGTAGGAGAATTATATTTAATGCTATGGAGCCCCAACTGATACCACCTTATGCATCATCTGCATCAGGCACACAGTCTATGCACACTTTAAAAAGGAGGCGTGAATTTCTTTTGGTAAAAGATTTCAATAAGAAGTCTTTAGAGAGATACCTTTTGTTTTCTTTCACTGTATAATTTACAGCTCCACGGTCAGTTCTCTATCCTTCAATAAGCTTCTGTGGCTAAAGATGCTTGCATTCTTTGCAGAAGACAGACACAATAATTGGCTTTCAGTCAGAAGTGACCCTAGGTTCACTCAGAAATGTCCTCTCTTTTGTATCCCATCTGTATTAACATGGCAGACATGCAGTCTTTGGGGAAAATTCCTTGGGTTTGGACAAAGTATTTTAGAAAGATTTATCTCCATATGAGGCTTGATTTTGATCTCATTCTCACTAGCTGAAATGTGCAGGAAGTCCATGGAAGTCACACATCAGGAGAGGAGAATCAAGTGAAGGGAAGAAAGCAATCTAAAACAGAGCCTGTGGTCTCATGGTTAAACAAAAAAATGGAAGAGCCTGTTGAAACTTGTGAAGGGAAAGTACCTGTTGTCTTGATATAAGAAGTGGAAAACTTTACACCTGTGTTAGTATTTACTTTAAAAAGCACCCTGGTTGTGGAAAATAGGATAAATTAATTTTGGGCCTTAAACCATTGTAGGATTTTATAAGAATGTAATTCATAGAAAAATAGGGCTGTAATGGACCTCCGGACATTGTCTAGTCCAACTTCCTGCTCAGGGCAGGCTCACCCTTGTCTAAACAATTCAAGGCATGGGTTTCTCTAACCTTGTCTCCAAGGCAGGAGGTTCCACTGCTTCCAAGGAAGATAATCTTTTCCAATGTTTAATCATCCTCATAATGAGAGAGTTTTTCTTAATATCCAACCCAAATTTTCTTTGTTACAATTTAAGACTGTTACTTCTTGTCTGGTTTTCTGTGGTTACAGAGAATCATCTATCACCATCCTGTGCATAGCCACCCTTCCGGTATTTAAAAACTTTTACAAAATGCCTCCTCAGTCTTCTCTTCTATAGACTAAATAGTCTCTGCTCTTCCAACCTTTTCTCATAAGTCATGTCTCCTAGACATCTAATTGTTTTTGTTGCTTTCAACTGCACTCTTTCGAATCTTCCTAATAGTTCATGAAGTGTGGTGCCCAAAACTGGACACGGTACTCAAGATGAGGCCTCACCAGTGCACAATAGCAGCAGAAAATTGCTTCCTTTGACTTTCAGGAAACACTCCAGTATGCTATTGGCATTTTATTTATTTTTTTTTGCAACAAGAGTGCATTGTTGATTCATACTTAACTTAGTCTGCTGCAACCATTGCAACCATCAGGTCTTTTTTTTTGCAGTAGTGAAACCTAGCTAATCATTCCCCAGTTTGTATTTGTGCATATGTGATTGTTCTATTCTAAGTGCTGCACTTTGCACTGCCCAAAATCTCATGTGTCATGGATATGAGCATCTGCATTTAGTGATTCTTGGGAGTGATCTTAGAAACTGAAATTATGTCTTTAGTGTTCGTATATAGGGACTTTCATGTCCAAGTAAGTGTTAGGTGTTAGTCTGGGAGTTAGAAATCAGAATCTCAAGAGAAAAAGAAAAGAAAAAAAAGAAAAAAGTTCATTTACTATACTTGATATTTTTTGCTGTTACGTTCAGCTAGAGAAAAAGAGCAGGTGCAATTACATGCTTTGTGCTGAGATAGGGAAATGTGTTGTTATCCCTCATGATATGCCACCTGGATAAGGGAGATGAGGTTGATGTAATTTACTTGGATTTCAAAAAAGCCTTTGACTTGGTCTACCACAATGTACTACTCATGGTAAAATTGGGGAACTGTGGCCTCAATAACCCAATGGTCCGGTGGCTAGGAAACTGGCTCCAAGGCAGGACCGAGAGAGTAATAATAGGTAGAACTGAGTCAACATGGCCCTTGGTGACCAGTGGCATCCTTCAGGGTTCAGTACTCAAAGTGGTGCTTTAACATTCATTAATGATTTGGGTTTGCATGTTAAAAGTGGACTGGCAAAGTTCACAGATGACACCAAATTATGGGGGACTGTGGTCACGCTAGAGGATAGGTTGGGGATATAGCCCCGTAAGGTGGATCAAAACCTTATAACGTTCAACACTGAGAAGCGTAAGTTTCTCCACCTGGAGAGAAACAACCCACAACATGCTTACAGGCTTGGCAGTGCTACACTTACTAGCACCGCAACAGAAAGAGACCTGGGGGTCTGGATAGACCATAGAATGAACATGAGCCACCAATGCGATGCTGTAGCTGACAAAGCAAATAAAACACTGACATGCATCTACCGATGCATCTCAAACAAGACTAAGGATGTCATCCTCTCACTTTACTCAGCTTTGGTGAGGCTGCAGCTGGAGTACTGCATCCAGTTCTGGGCACCACACTTCAGGAAGGATGTGGAAAAGCTTGAAAGAGTCCACAGAAGGACTACATCAATGCTTAGAGATATGGAGAGTAGGCCATATGATGAGAGGCAGAGAGATCTGGGTCTGTTCAGCATGGAGAAGAGAAGACTCAGAGGGCACTTGGTGGCAGCCTATAAATATATTGGGTCCCACATTAGGGACGGGAAGAATGTCTGTTCACCCCGGCTCCCCAAGGGAAGACTAGGACTATCTGTCATAAATTGCTAGAAGACTGATTTAGATTAGGCATAAGGAAAAACTTCTTTACAACAACTCGAGTGTCCAGGGTCTGGAATAGATTTGCCCCAAAGGTGGTACAAATCACCTGCTCTGGATATCTTCAAAAAGTGTGGATGCGCACCTTGCTGGGGTCATCTGACCCCAGCAGGCTTTCTTGCCCAAAACTCAGGGGAGCTGGACCCAATGATCAAGAGGTCCCTTCCAGCTCCTAACATCTATGAATCTATAGAGCTATAGATTCTATGATTTATTGGTGAAAAGTCTAAATAATGTAATCAGAATTTATTGAGATTCAAGTTGAACAACATTGAGGGCAGGCTATTTTCTTTTTTTTCTTTTTTAAATGAAAATATGTTCTGGGTTACTTAAGGGTAAGACAATTTTTTTCATTATGATAAAGCCAAGGAATTTTTGGCATCTAAAGAACAGGAAAAGGATTTTTTTTTAAAAAAGAAACAAAATTAAGACCTCAGAGTTTTAATCATATTATTGCTGCTCTGTATTGGGGTTAGAAAATATTCTTATACTATGTTGTGATGTATACATACATCAGTGGTATTGGATAGTTACACACCACCATCTGCTAAAATGTACTTTCTATTTTTCAGAATCTGTAATGGATTACAAATATTGTCTTTATACTTGTACTTAATTCTTTCCCATTTCCTTCCTTTTAGCAAACAGCATACTATATAGGTGTTTCATAGGAGTTGTCTTTGAGGTGCCTCCTGCTCCTTTTTATCTCTACTGGCTGAATTCTTTGGCCATGCTCTCTCTCATGATGGAATTCTGTAGGTTGGCTTCTCTGGACATATTGTTATTTCTCATGATGTTCTGCCACCAGGGACTGCTCAGATGGAGCTAGGAAGAAACATGTCAGGTCCATCCTTACATGTGTTATTTCATTTGTACATTGGAGAGGAGGGAGCAAATAATATTCTTGGTGTGATGGTGAGGTGCCCACACAGGCTTCCAATGGAGAGAGGGTAATCCCTGTGGGCCCCAAATCCCACGAAGAGCCCCCCTGCGGGGGAAACTTACCTCCTGCTGGGCAGCCAGAGCCAGAGCAGGAACCACGGCCATGGCCATGCGAACCAGCGTTACACCAGCTGTGTCCCCCCATGGCCCAGGAAGCACCAGTCACCAAGCCAAGGGGACATGGAGTGGGGGAGGGAGGGCCCTGCGTGCGCTCCACAAGCACTTCTGGTCCACTTCAGGGTCTGCTGCTGAGTGCACTGGGGAGCCCCCCATGCTTCTGTGGGATGCTCTATCTGCCTCAGCATTCACCAGCTGCCTGGTACCTTGAGGTATGTAGAAAAAATATTTAAAGCTGCATCTATGTCCGAATGGCCGAATCTTTCCGAATTTCTCCGAATCAATTCAGAGGGTTTCAATTCAATTCAGAGAGATTAAAGAGTCTCCTGATTTCATTCAGATTTGGAGATTCAGCCACCAAATTAGGCTGAATCTCCACTGAATCAAATCAAGGACCAAAGCTTTCCACAGCCCTGGTGCCCAGTACTGCCTTAATTTTACCTGTTGAGAAAGTCGAGAAAGTCTTATATTTGTTGGTAGGGCAGTTTAATTGGTTGGGGAGTGTGTGGCGGGGGGAGGAGGAAACAGGGAAGGGGGAAGGGAAAGAGAGAACAAAGTCCCTGTCTAATGATTCATTACTTAGGAATCGAGGCTACGTTATTACTTTACATAATCAGGCCTTCATACTAGATTTTACAGCTAAGTACAGTCTTTTCCTCCACATCAAAGCAGACATAAATATTAACTACATTAGTACACTCAAAGTTTCCTTTCCAGTGTTCAGTAGAATGCACACCGAGTCCCCATGTTTGAACAGACTATTATAATAATCATATTTATGAGAGAAAATACTTTGGGTTCATCATCCCACAGTGCTATTCTTAGTCCAAGCTACCCCTCTATGTCTAGCAAAGGAGAATGATATCAACAAATGAGGGGCGGGTTCTCTACATCGGCTCCAGTGCTTTAGAACAGTGTTTATCAACCCACGGGTCGCGACCCAAAACTGGGATTCAAGAATATATGAAAGGGTCACAGAGAGACTTAAAAAATGGATCAACAAACTTTAAAAACGGATTCTCCTTTAAAAGAGAAAAACATGGAAAACTGTGGCTTTTCCCTTGCAGACTGGTAGAGTTCCAGCCTGCGAAGGGCTGCTTCGGGTCTTCCCACACCATATGCCACCCGTCCCTGTCCCACACAGTGGGGGGAGGGGCTGGGGGCGGGAGTGAGGGGCACTGGCCATTGATGTTTACAAATGAGTCCCGATACAAAAGAGGTTGAAAACAACTGCTTTAGAGTATAAAGCATGAATGTTGCATGCCTCCAAAGGCTGGGAGGGCCACAGATGGTGGTGGCGGTGGCAGGGAGCTCTCACAGGTGGCTGCAGCTGTGTTGGCGGCAGGGGGTGGTGGCAAATGCCAACCGTCAATTGGCAATCACCTGCAGACATCCGTGGGTGGGGGGAGGGAGTGGTGAGCAGCAACTGCCCATGAGTGCTGCTGGCAGCGTTGCCCAATCTCAGGGGGTGCACGTGCACCCATGTGCACACCCTATGTGTCACCAATGGTATAAAGTGAGCAAGGCTGGCTCCTGTATCCTGGCTGCCCTAGGGTGCTGGTTGGAGGAGGGCAAGAGTAAGAAAGATACAAAAAGGTCAAGACGAAGCACAACTCCCGGGTACCAATTTACCTCAGTGAGAGTGGAAAACAAATTTTGTGTAAAATTCAAAAAATACAAATAATAAGTATGATAAGAAAGGAGTTTGCCAGTAAACAACAAATTATTGTAGCAGCATTAAGATCAGAAAAGACCAGAAACAACTGACAAACTCTAGCAGTAGGAATACAATTCTGCTATGACAGTAGCTGCTGTACTCGATAGTAATGGTTACTCCGGGGTCCCTGGGGCCTTCTGGTGTTGTAGCTGATGAGCTACATGGTACTTCTGAATTTAATATTTTGTTGTTATTCCCATATGGATGGGCTGATAGACAGATTGACAGAATCTTCCTGGAGGGGAAAAACTTCAGTGAGACTATAGCATCAGGACTACGAGATTGATCTTGCAAGGTGCTGAACACTCCTTCCACTGAAGTTGGTAGGGGGGGTGGATACTCTGCACCATCTAGCCCAGCACTTCTTCAGGATGAGAATCAAGCAGAGAACTGAAGTAGAAACAGAACTGGATGTTTTATGGATGTTCACCAAAAATTAATCTAGTCTGCTTGGTTAAAATGAGCTAAAGCTGTGAATTTATTTAGTCTTCCTCGTATTTCATGTATATTTATTGGCTCCTGGAGTGTTTACATGTTTCACAAAGCACCCTCAACTCCATTGGGCACAGCAGCTGGAGCAGCCAAGGAAGGAATCTAGCTGAGCCAGTCAGAATTTCCCTTTGGGGCTCCCAGGTAATATTCACTGATATTCATTGACATGGCAGTTTCATCACTTTGAAGAACCATTGGCCACCAGTTCTGCTGATGCTAAGTGGGAGGCAGACAAATAGCCTAACCCTCATCCTGCTCTTTTCTTCTCCATTTTGGATACCAAGAGCTTACAGAGGACTGCTGGAAGTAAGAGGGGGTATGTATGTAATGGGATTTCAGCCATCTCATGTGCCTACAACACAGAGGGGCAAGGGGAGCTCCTAGTTAGTCTTCTGGCCAGAGGCTGGAGCCAGAATTTTGTTTTATAGTACTGGCTATTCAACCTATTGTGCTATCATTTAGAATAACTGGTTTCTATTGTTTCTCTCATTTAGACCTGACTATTAATCTTACTGCTTCCTCAACAGTGGTGTTTGCTTTTTATCCCCTGACCTCTTTTGGTACAGTTACAGTTAGTCTTTAAATTTTACAGGGACTTGTCTGAATATCTTGTTCGTGTTGGTAGGTCTGATAGTGTTCTTAGAATTTATTTGTATAAAAGATTAGTAGCAAAGCATGCTGAAGAGCAATGGTAAGTCAAACATAGAATTAACTTCTCTGTTAAGTGCCATAACGAGTGACAGAGCAAATCCATTGCAATTCATTATTTGTTTTAGAAGTGTTTGTTTCAACAAGGAAAATTAGTGCAGTTTTTAATGATCTGTAATGTTGCACTTCAAAAAATTATACTGCCTGAAGACAGCAATTCAGCCTCTAGGATCTTGACAATATGCCAGCAATATGAAGAAGTGCTCTCATCAAGGGGTGAAGATCCCAGCTTTGGTAGTGCCGAATTTATGAGCATGTCTCAGAGGCAACAAAGGGTTTTTTTTAGTGCAGATGATCAGTCAAAAGCAAACTTTTAGCTTGCACCTCAGGGAGAGGGAAGGAGGTAATACTACGGTTGAGGCCAGCTTTTGTTGGCCTTTCTTGTGATCATGGGGGTTCAATAAAACACAGGCATATGTGGTTGAGAAGAACAGCACACTTTAATTATAGGGCAGTATGCAACTGTGCAGATCCTGTCTGGCTCTGACTGACTCCCGATTTGCAGCTTTTTAAATCTAAGTAAGGGAGTATCTCTAAAACTACAGCCTCTGTCACCACATCCTCCACTTGTGCAAGTGCAAAATTGTGCACGAATGAACCCAAGCCTTCCTTGTACAGGAGAAAACACAGACATAGGAAACTAGAGACAGAGAATAGGGATCAGTTCTTCAAATACTGAGTAAGTTATTCTAGTTAGTGAGTTGGTTTTGACACATGAATAAATTATGGTGATGGTGATAGGGCATTACAACAGTAATACCCAGGTATCTGGAGAACTAGTCAGTTACTTCTGTGCCATGAGAGGGTAGTGGATCCCGAGACAATCAAAATTAATTTTTGATCTATTAGTGGGTCCTGGGAAAAATCCCGTCTTCATTAAATACTCAGAAGAAAACGATTTTTTAAAAGTAGCTGATGGCTAAAATGCTGAGGCCTTTTGGAAAATTTCCCTGTATAAACAGGGGATTTGTCCCTTCTTCTGCAACTTCCTACTATGTCTTGCTCCTTCCTTTGATGCTATAAATAATACAATGGGCATTTCATATTGGACAATATGTAAATTCTCACAAATTACATATATGGTAGGAAACAGAAATTAAGCAAAACCACTGATTTAGTTTGTGAAAATCCATATTAGTGTTTTGCTACATTGCCAGTCTTTATATTACACAGAGCAACCTTTGTGTGTTTAGTGGAGGGAATAATGGTGTGAAGTACTGAATAAAATTTTGTTCTCTCTTAAAACTCAAAAGCTTTTTTAAGGTTTCCTTTGTGAATAGGATCATCCCCTTAACTTGTAATGATCTGCAACTGTTTCTTGTTCTCTCTTATTTCTCTGGCTTTCTAAATTTCATAGATTTTATAGACATTAGGGCTGGAAGGGACCTTGGAAGATCATTGAGTCCAGCCCCCTGCCCAAAGGGCAGGAAGTCAGTTGGGGTCATAGGATCCCAGCAAGATAAGCATCCAATTTTTTCTTGAAGGCATTCAATGTAGGTGCTTAAACCACCTCCGATGGCAGGCTGTTCCAGACCTTGGGGGCTCGGACAGTAACAAAATTCTTCCTTATGTCCAGCCTGAAACGGTCTTGCAGGAGTTTATAACCGTTCGACCTTGTCATCCCTTGGGGCGCTTTCATTGTGCTAATAGATCACGGTGACTGAATAAATGCTACACTTTCCCTAACACCCTCTAGTAGTTGGCTGTACAGTTACCTTGAAATCATTGCATTCTATATATTTAAACGGAAAATCATCCTTGATTAAATCTACACTACATCGACTAGAACTTATTAATATCAATAATGACTCTGGCCCAAAGTTCTTCCCTTTCTTCGACAAGTACTTTTAATTAAATTATACAGCAGTATGTATTGGTTCTTAAGCCTTCTTTTTAAAATCAAAGACTTATAACAAAAATCTCTCCATTAAATAAATATAGAGATTGAAGCCTTAGATGTTTTTTGTCTTTTCATATTGCTCACATATTGAACAAAACAGAGAAAGGTGACCTTGATACCTGAGCCTCTTCAGGACAGGTGCACAGTAATAACATCTCAAGTCCTCCTCTTTCCACAGAAAACATGAGGAAAATAATGAGGAGTAAATGATAGAAAGAGTGGAAGAGGGCAAATAAATTTTATAAGAAAGAAAAGAAAGTGAGACTGTGGCAGAAAAAAAATAGTTAAGGGAAAAACATTTGCAGACTGCCAGAACCATAAACAAATGGAAGCATTTTGGGGAGAATTTATTAAATGAATTTTGTCAGACAAACTTTATTCTTTTGTGTATAGCTTTTTAATTAAGTGATTATAAGACTACAGTTATGTCACACCTGGAATTGAGTAAAGCTTCGATTCAGTTTCTTGTGAAGCCTTATTTGAGAAAAGTTGAATTTGGTTAGGATGGGAATATTGGTACAGAGACTGAAAACTGTCTGCTAAGGCTAACAGTATGTAGCCACATATAGGGAAGTACCCAGTCTGGTGCCATAGAAATTTATTTTATTCAGTAGTTTTATTAGTGGCCTATAGAGTATGTTAAAGTATTAGATAATGATAAATTGAGAAGTCTCTCGGGGAAGAAAGATCAGGGCTAGTGAGTATATGAAGATAACTAGACTTTTAACAAGGCTGGGGAGAATTTTTTCAGTTCTATTGAACAAACTATTGGAAGTCAACAAAACCAAATATAGAGAGGGTTATGGGCAAATACAGACCTGAGAGGGCTGAACAAGAACTGAT
>NW_017728994.1:66891525-66901189 GCF_001723915.1 Gavialis gangeticus | reverse complement strand
GGCTGGGGAGAATTTTTTCAGTTCTATTGAACAAACTATTGGAAGTCAACAAAACCAAATATAGAGAGGGTTATGGGCAAATACAGACCTGAGAGGGCTGAACAAGAACTGATGTGACTGTGAGGGATTATTTCATACTTATTGCCATAAAATTATCTAAAAAGTTTCCTAAAAAGGATAAACATTTGTGTTTATTGTACTATTAACATTCAGAAGGTAACACATACAGCCTAACAATCTGTAAGTGAAATTCATCTCAGTAGCAAGCAACCAGTTTGTCTTGCGGGCCTGTACTTGTTCTCCATATGGGTTGAATTTACCTCTCTGATTGTGAGTCACTAGGATGGGGGAGACAAAAAAAAAAGGGGAGGGGAGGGGAGGTGGGGCAGGAGAAGAGATCACAGGACTTTATCAACTATTCCAAATACATTTAAAAATTAGAAAATAAAAAGTAAAAAAATGAGGACAGCTTTGAAGTAGAAGACTTTTCTTTTCAGTTTGCACTTACATTTTTTAAATATCATCATCAAAAGTATTTCTTTCTATTATTTATATATTTAAAAAAAATGTAAAGTCTGGCATCTTTTTAAAGGCATATTTTCTATGTTGTTTCCTGTAGATACATCTGCAGTTAATATAAACCAAAACTTCACAGCAGTCTGGGTCTCTTTAAAGGAAGAATTAAAAGGAGCAGAAAAAATGAGATTAAAAACATAGCATAGAGCATTAAGCTTTTTATATTACAACGTCATAATAGAGGTCTTTGCTCTTATGGAGTTCACAAGCATGACATGAAAGTGTAATAATATGGTGCAGTACTAAGTACAAAGTGAATGTGCTGTCTTTTTTTCAAGCTGAGACCACTCTTCTAACCTGGGAATAATTACAGCACAAAGGCTCTCCAGACTGAAGTACATATATGTATGTGTGTGTAGACCCTAAAGAAAGAATTTCTCTTTTAAAGGGGGACCAATTATATGACCTTTGTATTTTGAAGATCCATCTGGAGAATTTTAATCACTCAGACAGCATGAATGATTCAAGTCAACTCTGCTTACAATCAATCACGATGTATAAGCAGGTTTATTATCAGTTCAAACTGGTTTAAAAGGTATCTTGATAGAAGTAATAATACATGTATGTAATATACCATAATCTACCCCTTAATATATCATAATCCACGTAAAAGTAGGCAGAACCGTAGGAGAAGCTGGGATCCAGAATCCCAGCAGGAGCTGGTGCATCAGGGTGGAGGGTGGCTCAACATTGGGACTGGGCCTGCATGAAGACAACCCTGTGACCTCTGCAGCTTGGCTGCTGCTGGCAGGTACCTGGGCCATGTGCACCTGGGTTTCTTGACCCGCAGCTACAGGGTCTTGGAGAACTAGGGCCAGGGGAGAGAGGCCACTGAGCATCCAAGCTGGGGCAAGCAGGCGGGTGCCTCTGGAAACTTCAGAAGCAGGAGCCTTGGGGCATGTCCAGCTGCCCTAGTGTTCCAGGTGGGAACACTGGAAATTTCAAGATCATGGCATGGGGTGTTGCCAGCATCATGGGATGTCTGCTGGAAACCCCCAAAAAGTTCAAGATTGGGCGGTGGGGTGGCCTGGCCAGTAGAGTCCCAGTTACTCTGGAGCAGGAGCCACACAGCTGGAATGAGAGGGAAGACCCGTTAAGTACTAGTCTCTGGATCATCACAGGACCTGGGAGCAGAGTTGCACATGCAGCTGGACCAGATCTTTCTTGACATCTTCTCTAGGATTGTTGGGAGCATGGTGCGCAGGAGCAGGGGGAAAACTCCAATACTATGGATGTTACCTGGACCCTGACCCCATCCCTCCACTATGTGGGAGCCCCCCATCCCCATCCTCAACCCTGCAGACTGCCGCTGAACATGTGGTCCCAGGGATGCTGTTCCCAACACAGCTGTTACTGGTGTTTCATTCCCACTCCTCCATGTCCTTGCTGCCCACTTTCAGCCACACAGAGCAAACCGCAGACCCCTGACTACTGCTGCAGCATGACCCACAGCACCCATGACCCACCTTCCTTCACCCCAGTCTTGGTGAAGACTGGAACCAAATCGAGGAGGCCGTTCTACCTGGGATGGCACAGCTCTCACCCCACTCCATGCAGCCATGACAGGGACCCAGGCACCGGGGGAAATGCGAAGCCCCTGGGGGAAAGGGGTGGCAGGGGCGGGGGGAAGGGAAGCAGGTGGGCTGTGCCCACAACCAGCAGAGTGGGCAGGTAGTGGCACAATGAGACCCTCACCAGCCCAAGCTACTATAAAAGTCATCCCCATAGTCACAGCTCTTTCCCAGGCCATCGTGGCTGAGAAGCCGAGAAGGAGGGTGCATGGTTCAGAGATGCAGGGGTATCAGGGTGGGGGTAGAGGGAGGGCAGTGAATTGTCCCACCCCGACCACTCAAAGTGTAGGGACCCAAGACACCATTTGCTCAAGAGGTTTCTGTCTTTAGGCACTAGGCAGACCAGTCACTCCTTCCTTCCTTCCACACACCTGAGGCACCAAGCTCACTCTACCACCCCTGGCCTTGGGAACATAGTCTGTGAGAAAATAAATCTGCCTTACTCATACCTCCCTGCCCTCTCTCTCAGGGCCTTGCTCACCTACTGGGAGAAGCTAAGCTTCCTCGCAACCAATCAGGGGTGGACCAGGTGCTTGGCTGCACTTGGCAGTCTCTGACACCCTGGGGAGCAATCAGGGGATGCTGGGGGGGGGGGTGTACAGAGGTACCCTCCACCTGTGAGTGTCACCCAGTGAAAGCTGCCTGTGTGCAACCCCCTGCCCCCAAAGGGTGAGCATGTATCCTGTTCACTCCCAGTCTAAACTAGGCTTAGAGAAAACCATGCAACTTGGATCAAATTCCTCCCCTGGTTCTTTGAACATCTGTATGTGGCCTATGCCCAGCGCCTTCTGTAGGAGACGGTCCCCAAGAAGTGCTTGAGTCCTGGAAAGGTGTCACATGTTTTAATGGCATGGTTGCAAGGCTGGTGATAGTGCTCAACATGAGAATCAAGTTCAAGTATTATTTCTAGCTCCAATGTAATGATCTGTCACCTCCGGACAGACACCTTGTCCACTGCGGCGATTATTGACACAAGTGTTCACCTCCTGAGGACCCAGAGGACTGATTTTGCTATGTACTTAATGCCATCTATGTACTTACTGCTGTAAGAGGATAGCCCTGCTGCCCATTGCCCTCAGTAGCAATATTTGGTCTCTTCATGGTGGAAGCAGGAGTGGGAGAGTGGTCACTCTTCAGCTCCCCATGCTGGGACCAGGAGGACTGGTGCATGGGCTCTGTGTTAGTGGCAGGGCCTCTGAGGAGCCATTGGAAGAAAGGACCTGGAACATCCTTGGCCCCAGTATGCAAAATGGGGTCTTTGGGCATGTGATTTCCCCCTAGATTTAGAGGGCTTAAGGTCTGTCAGAAAACAGGTGCTCATCTCAGGGCCACCGGTGAGGTTGAAAGCATGGCATTGGGGTCCTGTGCCTGGATCACCATGGTGTCAGTGCTGTCCCTTGGGTCTTGCCCCTTGGTGCCCATGGCTCTGCCACCCTAGAAAAGGTTGACAGAGCTGTAATCCAGCTTCAGATGCACCTGTGCCCCTGGGGAACAACTTCAGCACCCCTGCTTCTCCTGTGTCCCTAGGGAGCTGCACCCAGTCCTCCCATTTCCCCAGGGCTCTCCTTCAGTGCTTGACACTGGAAGCCTCATGCAAGTTTTTGGCTTAGGAGCATCTATAGAAATAATAAAATAATATTGTAAAATAGAAAACCAGACACTTGGTGAGTTTTAGGTATGTTAAGGTCTTGATTCCAAAGTCAAACCCCATTGTTTAATGAAAATAGATGCGACTGGAGTTGTCATCTAGCAACTTTAAACCTGTAAATGTGCTAACCACATAGGGAAGCATGATCATCAGGTTGAAGAGAGTCTTAAGACCTTTTAAAAAATATTTATATAGATATCGATATCTATCTATCTATAATCCTTCATGTTTTTATGGGCAATTGGAATAAAGTTCTTGCAACAGCTATAGTAAATGCTTCCAAATAAGCTTTAATTTCTCTCATTAATCAGTTAAGATAGTTTTTAAATGGGAATCAGCAGGGAGCCATATGTTCAGAGATGTTCTTAATAGGTAGCTCAGCCTAATGGAATTGAATCCAATCTTCAGGAGGTTAATTTTTCCCCACAATGTGGCAATCCAACTTAAATTTTCTAGAGTGTTGTATAGGCCACTCAATCTGTGACAGATCTAGAAAGTATTTGGAAATCCAAAAAGCTGTGCCAGCAGATCCAAAGTGAAGTAGGAGACCCGATTTTACAACCCCTCTAACTGTCCTATTTCTCTCTCTCTCTCTCTCTCTCTCTCTCTCTCCCCTTTTTTTTTGACTAATTGCTGAAACAGTCTGAGGGGGTGGGAATAATGGGAGAGGTGGATGATCAGAGAACAAAGATAATTGTAAAGCTTAAATGACTGTTGCAGATGCAGAATCTATTATTTAAGAACAGTCTTTCCTTTGTTCTCTGATTCTGTACACAGCAAATATGTAGTTTGACCTGCCTTTCTCTTTTGGAGGCACAATTGGCTCTTTTAAGCCAGGTACTCAACTCTTCAGTTCACTCACCGGACTAATATGGAACTGTGCCTTTGCCATGTCCGTCCGTGAAGTTGTGATCCTGTGAGGTGCCAAGAACTTTGATCATTTTATCATTTGAAAGAAATGATACAGGCAGCTCCTATGTCAGACCCTTGGTGCATGACAATTCTGTATGCTTCGAATCCAGAGAAGGCTTTGAAAAACTGCTAGCAAAGGATCTGCAGAAGTTTCTTAGAGACGCAAATATTCTGCATCTATTTTTAAGCTTCTCCATTTTTAAGGACTACTTCGTAGTGTAAAGTCCAAGAAGTGGCGTCTTTCAAACAAATAACCTCAATTCAAGTAATATCTAAAGGGATAAAGGCATGGCTGACACCTAGTTTTTATTTGCCTCATGGGAAATATAGTCTGGCTCAGGAACCCAAGCCACAGAGGAGAACAGGGGCACAAAACATTCAAATGATAACTTCCATGAGGCACTGCAAAAGTTCAGGTGGATATATATCCTGATGCCAAACAGTTTAATTTCAAGACTATTTGATTTTTCTAATAGAAAGTACTTTTTTAAAAACACAAAACCAGCAAATTTTTACCTGAGAAAGATTTTGAATCTGTGAAAACCACTTTTTCCAGCTGGAAGATAGTGTTTGCAGATAATTCCTCAATCAGCTTTAGTGTTACCCAAAATATATGCATCTATTTGTTAATGACAGTGAGAAGTTAATGCTGCTAGCTAGATTTTGGACTCTCAAATCTCATCCCATTACAGTAATTTGAAATTTTGAACTGTTTTTGGCAGCTGAGACTGAGGAAAAACAAACAGTCTAAAATAGTATGCACATTATACTTTATCTTTTGGTTCTCAAGCTACTGATTGGAGCCCTACAACCCATTTACCCTTTCAGCTTATTTAAAAAAGAATGGGTACCCAGCTAGACTGAGGCTAACTGTATAGAGAGACCTGAGGTGGCCTCCATATAGAAAAGAGGTCATATTATCTGAAAAGGTAAGAATAATTGGTCTGAGGAAACACAGGGATTTCACATTCTTTACAGTTGGAGTATGAATTACAACTTCTAAGTTAGTGGTACATAATATGTTTGCTCCAGTTACATGAGAAAGCTTGATATTGTACTTGTCTGTGAATTTGGGAGATAAAACTATATTTTTAAGTTAATTCTGGTGAGTGTCATGAAGGGACATGCTTTATTTACCAACCAGATCTTTTTACTGGGTACTTAGATATGAAAATGCCATAAGAAAGGTAATATCCAATTGCCAGAATTAAAATTAAACGTTAGATTAATCCACAATGCTACCTACACTCATGCAGAGAGATACAGCAGTCATGTATTTTATTATTAGCCTATTCAGAACCTATTAGAAAAACAACAGTCTAACTTCCCAAACAGAAAAGTCAAGCATGGAAGATGTCTTAACTACCTCTCTCTGCTCATAGCTGTACCAACTATTCATTTAGGAACACCTTCTCACATTTGAAATTCAAAATTTGGGGTGCTATACTGCATGTAATCCCTAACAATGATCTTTTCCTGGGGCAGGAGGGGCATACCTTTTTTATTCGTCTCACTGTCAGGTTTAAACAAACTTTGCTTTAATCTAGTTTGCTTTACTATAGAACACAAGTTTAAACTTCACTTTGTGATAACTCATAGTTATGGGCTTGATTAAGGTAAGATATCTATTAATTTAGAAAAGACATCCAATCTTGATCTAAAAACTTTAAGTGATGAAGAATCTACCTTAACTCTTAAATTACCTGCCTTGTTAAAAATTGCTTGTTATTGCTGGTTTGATTGTGTCTAATCTCAGTCTCATGCCTTTAATATTTACCGTGTTTTTTTTCACTAAATTAAAGAGCCCTCTTCTCTCAGAAACATACGGCCGATGTCAGAACTTATTAGAGGCACTGACCAAGTCCTTTCATATCTTGGAAAAACTTAAATAAATCAATCTTCTTTCCTCTCTAAGTAAGGCAAATTTTCTGGATTTGGAATCCTTTCTTGTAGTTTTGTTCTGAAGCCTTTCCAATTTGTCAACAGTAGTTAAATGCATTGTGATTGCAAATGTGAGCATTTCAGCCCAGTTACATTAAAGTGATTTTTCATTTTTTTCATATATCAAAATAAAGTCTTGGTTATCACCCTGAAACATTTTTGGAAAAAATACTTGCCTTGAGTATTACATCCTGCTGTAGCTAGCAGTTACCTGACTAGTTTAAGCAGAATGTAAACAGCAACATTCACTTCTATTGTAGACGACATTCAGAGATATATGTTTCTTGTACTGTGTGTCATAATGCAAATGCAACATTCAGAACACAAGGGGAAAATGAAGTGAAGTTAAAAACAGATGCAAAAACACGGTGCTGGAAAATGGAAGCAGACCTTTATCAGTTTGTACAGAAAACTAGAGAAACAGTAAAAGGCTGAAGCTTTCTAAACTCTCAATTTATTTTTATAGCACTCATTAAAATAATGGCTCTGTCTCAAAGAAAATGTGGAAATGTGTCTTTTACGGAGAGAAATCATTTATATGGAGCCAGAGCTTCTATGGAAGAAAGGTAATTCACTTGCTGCGACTGCCCAATTACATTCTATGGAAATTAGCAATGAAAGATATTTATGTTCCAGCTCCCGTTATTCTCCCTCTCACAACAGGGCTTGGACCCACTCCAGCTTCTTTTGGAGTCACAAGATTGAATCCTTGACTGCTGTTCTGGTTGCTTTCGGATACCATAGCTGTGCAAGACGGCCAAGAAAGAAGCAAGTGAGGACAGCTACTGACATGGCAGAAGCTTTGGATCATGTCAATGGAAGGCTCCATTCCACTTTTCCAGATGCTAAATTACATCTAAAGGGCACCTCAGAACTCAACTGCCTCAAGTGTAAACTGCGTGCATCCAAGGATTGAGCACAAAGAATTTTTTCAACATTTTGTACAGAAGCAAGACGGATCCCTCCTTTTCAGATAAGCCTGTGCATCCTGCGTGAAATAAGGATTTTCACTGCTTTGGATTTACATAAATATAATGTTGTGTGTGATGCACATTTGTGACTAATCAGTTTTAAACAGCATGCCCTGTATGCTCAGATGTCTCAGCAGTGGTGGTTCTCAGCATGAACTATGCTGCAGGCTGGGTAATTGAACATGTAGATTTCTTGGAAGTGCTTTCGTAATTAATTATAATTGGCATCCATGCAAATTCTTATTTTAAAATTGATCCAAGACATTTGGGAAAACTTCAATAAAATATTTGATGTGTTTGACCAAAAAAAAAAAAAAAAAAGTTACTGTCAAGCCATAGAGACATGAATACAACAAGTCTTGTTTCTGCCTGTGTTACCAATGACACTGCAGAATTCTCTCCATGGATCTAGAGTTACAATGTGATGCGAGTTACTCTATGTCTGTCATTTCTTCTGCATAATGATCTTTATCATTAGCAATAAGATACTCCTCACCCCTTCCTGACATCCACTAGATTTTTCAGGATCTACGGCCCCAGTCCTGCCAATATTAAAGCAAATTTTTAGTTTTGGGCATATAAAAGTTGGCTGCTGTGCTAAAAGATTGGTGCCAGAAGGTATTATTCTCTTTTTTATTTCTTTTACAATACATTTCATTTGAATAGAAAATTGATGTATTGAATTCTTTATCACAACTGGTTGTGGTTATCCGGTTCCTCCTGTTCTTATGTTAGTGGCAAAAGTACTTGCTTGGGTCCTTTTCATTATAGTCTCCAGCTGCTTGTATTTACTAGTCAGCAAAGCCTTGCTGTTTCAGGAGGATATTGGTTGGATGGAGGTTAGTAGTAGGCTTTATGCCAGAAATGTTTGAAAAACCAGTCCTGTCCGCAGTTCCCCCCACTCCCTGCCAGCTGCACAGAATTGCACAAAATAGACCATTTCGTATAAGAAAAGATATAATAAGGGAGAAGGGACAGCTGGCTTGCAGCCCCTCCAGAGCTAGCAGGCTGCCCTGGGCTGACTACTGCTTCTATTACCCACCTTTTCTTCTCCTGTACTAGCAATGGCATGTGATGAGAGCACCAGGGCTCAGACCAGACACCACTCAGGCCACTTGAATGGAGAGAGGGGGACCTGGCTGACCTGCAGCCCCTCCAGAGCCTGTCCCCCTTCAGCAGTGACAAAAGTGGGGGTGGAGGAGCTTTCCTTATTTTCCTGTTATCATTCTTTCAATTGAATGCTGTGCTTGCTCGTGGGAGAGGGAGGATTTCTGGGTTTGTGGGGGGACAGCCAGATCCCCTCTGTGAAGCAGGGGAAGGAAAGAAGAAGGATTGTGAGAGATACTGGGGAAGATGCAAGGGGCTCCCCTTGGTGAAACACAGGCAAGTGGGAGTAGGAAGAGGTTTTCTACACCTAGAAGTGAGTGGAGATTGGGAGGCATGGTGTGGATATGCTGGAGGCCTGCATGACGGGCAGGGAAGTGGGAGCGGGGGGCCACGGCAAGCAGAGTTTTAATGTTCTACGGTGTTGTCTGGGGCATCTGTTGTTGTGTCATGTCTTGGGGTTCGTTTGGTCTTTTATTGTGAGTCACCCAAACTGCCTTAGGAATGGTGGCTTTTAAAGCTAATGCATAAATACATAATATAATGATGATGATGATGATGATGATGATAAGATTTAAAAAAAAATGCAGCAAAACATCCTCGAAGGAAATGATAACAAAATAACATTTAATCAATCCAACCCCCCATATTATAGTGTAATCATTTCTTAAAACAACATGGTTTACCTAGCTGTTATGAAACTACAGCCAGTTACTGGTATCTTCTGTGTTGCTGCCTAAACCAAAACATATGGCCGGATTCTGATTTCTTTTCTGTGGTTTTGCCCCCCTGCCTTTTAATAGAACATCAATACTTGTGATTTACAGTGATGGGAGATCACATCTCTAGGAATGGGCTGGCACATACAGAATTTGATATCTGTCTACATATGGATTATCCATTTTAAAATCTTGTGAAATAGCATCAATTTTTCTCTCTTC
>NW_017728994.1:66881297-66886525 GCF_001723915.1 Gavialis gangeticus | reverse complement strand
AACCATGCAATATCTTATCTTTTAGAAGTCATAGGCTTCTGCTGGTAGATCCAGTTCAGTGGATCTATTCAGAAAAGACCATTTGAGGAGTGGCTGTGTGACACAAAAGTATGAACTTTCAGAGGCACTGATAGCAATTCAGTAAGAGAGGGAAAAATACTCTCTCAATGTCAAGCTATTTGGGACCTCTCTCTCATTTATATGCAGCTGAATGCCATACTAAAGAGCTGGATTCTCTGCAGTTGTTGCTTCAGTTTGTTATTTGACTAAATGCAAATAAACCAGTGTAAGGGGGAAGTAATCTATACTGACCCTGCAGAAACTAATGTATACTGACCCCTCTCATACATCAGCATTAGGTAACTTTTGTGACCCTGATCCATGCCAAATGATTAAGGCCATGGAAAAAAGATGAATTACATTCATAACCAGCCCTGTGTGTCACTCCTCTTATTTAAAAAGACATCTCCAAGAATTATTGCAGTCTCAGTTTTAATGCACTTGTTTCCTCTGCCTTTACAGAAAGAGGTCTAAATATCCAATTATAACAATTCTTGCCATCCAGATCAGGAGGCTATTCCTCAGAAATGGCATGCCTTGCTGAGAAGTGTGGAAAAGGGAAAGAGTTACACATCATCATTAGCTGTTCATTCTCCCAGGACCAAAACAAATCCCTGACCCCATTTTAAAAACTCTCATTAGTAGTACTTCTAAAAAAGCCCTGTTACAGCCTCCTCTGAGTGGGGACAGTGAAAAGCATCTGTATCCATATCTTAGAGGAAGAGAAGAAGTGCCCTGTTAAACTAAAATTGTCCCCAAGGTTCTGCATGCCAAGTTTCCTAAACAAGATACCTCTTCCTGATGCTGGCCAGAGGTTTAATGAGCTATTTGGTATCTAAAATGGTAGTGATCCAGCACAACCTGTTCACAAATGTATGCTCTCACTAAGCTAGCTGTTTTTTTTTTTTGTTTTTTTTTCCTGTGAAAGCTGTAATTTATTTAGGCATTAGTCCTTTCCTAATATAAAACCCAACCCCAAGAAATTGAAGCTTTTTAGCCACTGCCTCCTCTCCCTAGTGTTCTGATCCCTAGCAACGGGCCTGGCTTCAATCAGCAACCTTTATACCCTCTCTCCTTTAGCAGCTAGAGTCCACCTGCATGCTCTCAGCCTCCCACACTCCATGTTCTATTGCTGGATGTGCTCCTTAATAGCCTGATTCACAGGCAGAGCCAACTACCATTTATTTAATTAGCCATTTAAGAACCTAAACCTTTCAGCAACCCCATTTAATACTAGTAATATTACTGGGATACTAAACAAATTCCATGGTCCTCTGTATTAAATAAATAAGTGGATATTGTACTGAAATTATGGAGGAAACCAGAGTGGGCCAGGTTTATTCTGAGGGCAACTCTGCTAAATTTGCATCAATTAAGGTAAATAGCCTAATTCCAGCTAACAAGACTAAAGGCTTTTTGAAGACATAGGATGAACCATCAAACCATGCCTAAGTCCTACCCAGGGTAGGTAGTTTTGCTAAGTAAGAGTTTATTTATTAATGCATACCACAATTGGTATTTCAGTGATAAAAGAAAGACCAAGTTAATTATGTAAGTTGTCTATTTAAGCAGGTAAGCTCACTCCCAGAGGTAAACACAAAGATGATGCCAACAGAAGGGGGGCTTCGGACAAGCTGGAGGTTTATGGCAGCACCTGCCAGTTCATAAATTGTAGGTGCATGATGAAAAATCATACAGAGAAGTGACTGCAACCAGATGACACCATTTGAACTGCTGTCAACACATTTCCATCATCACTGTTGCTGCTGTCTGGGTAATATTAATGATCCCTTTGCCATCCAAGTTTTCAGAGCCAGGTGTGAAATGCACACAGTCCGTGTTGTGAGATTAGTAGTTTCTTTAAATAACATTCAGTACCTTCTATAAGCTCTTATCATTGGCATAGTCCATTGGATGAATTCACATGGCAAATCCATGGCAGAGACAGAAATAAAGCTCAGGTCTACCATGTCATAGCCTTTTGTTCTCTTTGCTGCACTCTGCTGTTATTTAAAAAAAATAGGGCAATAAACAAGGGGGAAAATTGCTCAGTGAGGAAAAAAACTTAAGAGGACAGAGTTTCCTTACCTATCATATCCTATGGGGAACACAGTGCCATTATTTCTGTGCTTAAAGTTAAGCATGTTTAAGTCTTAACAAGATCAGGACCTGTATTATTTGATACTTTATTTACAGAAGCATATCAGAGCCCCTGTCCTCAATGATTAATATCATAAACATGCAATTTTCTTTGTAGCATGGGCCCAAAGTATTAGCAGAATGAAAGAGACTCTCAGATTGGGACACTCAGCAGAGATCTGGCTGTGATAACAAAGCTGCTCCAGTGGACAACTATTATAAGGAAAATATAGTGTGTATTTTTTTCTTTTTAATTGAGGCCAGGGTCTTATCAATTAAGTACTTGAAAACTCACAGGAATTAAAAACCAAACACTACAAAAACTAGAAAATCAAGGTGCTATATAAAACTATTGCACTTGCAGTGAGATGCAAGTCCTTGAAAAAGGACTTAGGAGCCTGAAATGGGAATTCTAAATTGGGTAGAAGAGAGGTGCCTAAGTCCAAAACCGTGATCCTAGAAAGCCCTTCTCAGCTGCTGCCTAGCTCTGGAGGTTGTTTCCCAGTCACTTCAAAGGTCTGCTTCTGTTCCTGCCAGAGTGCCTCACCTTAACTAGTGGTGAGTACTTCAGCACCTAGCTCATGCCTCAGTCCACAGGAGCTGGAAACTAGATAATCACTTGCCTATGAGTCCTGAGAGGCCAGATCTGGGAAGCCCTCTCCAGGCACATTGAAGACACATGGAAAGGAGTGGGCTCCTCACAAAGTGCCATGGTGGTCAGTACTCTGTAAAATGCAGGTACAAGTTTGTATGTACCCCTCTTTTATGCAGTGGTCTAGGGGCTGCAGCCCAGGATATGGGAAATCCAGGTTCACTTGCCTCAGCTTCCTGAAGGCCTGCAAGCTCACATTTCTCTCCTTGCAGAAGAGTGCCCTAATCCCCAGGCTATAGGCTGTTCCCTCCAACCCTTCTGACCAACAATGAATTCAGGTTTCAATAGGTCAGGAGAGGATGGAAGAGGGAGCACAATCTGTAGTTTAGTGCTTAGGGCACTCATCCAAAAATGAAATGCAGGCTTCCATTCCTCTCACCACAGACTGCTTCAGTATTTTACCGAATGCCGGTTTCATATAAAACACATAAGCAGTCCCAGGATCAGGAGATCAGAATAGCAGGGGACTGCTGAGAATCTAGGCCTCACTCAAATGCACTGGGATAAGGACCTGTGTCCACATTTATAACAATACTATAAATATTATTTCATTAGTGATGGAAAACAAAGGCTTTGTAAAGTCAGGGCAGGGATTGTGTTTGCATAATGTTTACAGTGAGTGCACTTTGCACTCCAGATGTGGCTGCACCTTGAATGCATGGTGGCTTGCTTGGATAAATGTTAAGCCTTGTTCAGCCTTCAGCACCAATCCCTTCTCCTCATTATCACTGTTGAAGATGAGCAGTGGGGATACTGATGATGCAAGATGAAGCACAGGACAAGATGAAGGAATATCTTATTTGAACTCCACATTCTGTATACTGCTATTTTATTTATTTTATTTTACTCGGATCACTACAAGATTGAAGTATCTAAATATAAAACAAGGTAAAAAACCAGCCAACTCCAATAATCTACTCATAAACTCCAAGGACTTTTTTTCCCCTGTATTAATAATTATCTGTGGAATTTGGCTGGTTGTCTGGAATTTAGTTTGTCCTGCTTTGCTTCTCCTGTACCCAACTGCTCTGTTTTGAGCTGCTAGTGTTTTCCAGTGTATTTTCAGCACTGCTTTATATGTATTTTTCATGCCCGTGGCTGTCACAGTCCAGCAAGCAGGCAGAAGGCAGATTTTACATATGATTGGGTAAAACAACAAAAACCAAACTATTTCCCACTGCAAAACTGAAGTTGACCTCTCAAATAAATCATTTGTGGGATATGATTTTAATACTGTTTCCCAGCTTTTCCACTTTAAAGGAAGATGAATGACAAAAGTCACTATGCTTTGATCTGGTGTGTATGACAGATTGCAATTAAAAGGAGAAATGGCTGTGACTTGCCATCTGACCCTAAGTTTTGTAACTGTTTTTCTATTATAAAGGGGGAACAAATTACTACAGTATTAGAAAACTCATCTTTGCTGTTCTCTTCCCTCAGGTTATAGAAAACTTACATAGGATCTCATCCACAATTCAGGGAGAATTATGCAAGCACAGAAGCTATAGAAGAATATCTGGGAGCATGTTAAATATCACATTTTCTCACATAACACATACCCCCATATAAGAAATGCATCTTTTTTTGGAAAGCAGATTGTAGAAAAAAAGATTTTTTTTCAGGGAGTCATGGCTAGCTGCGTGACAGAGTAAGTCCTGAAAAGAGAGTGTCTAGGAAGGGAGGCAGGAGGAGCTTCCAGCAACAAGGCTAGGCCCCGGGGCTTGCAAGGGCCAGTAGCAAGACCATTACTTTTTATTGTAAATAATTCTTTATTTAAGTGCCTGTACATAATAAAGTTTTGTTTCCATACCATAAGCTTCATCAAGATACTAATGACTGCAAGGAGCAGTTTACTTGCCTTGCGCCAGCTCAAAGCGCTCAGGCTGCCAGAGGGATAACACTGGACTCTGCCTCTTCTGCGTTCTAGGCCTTGGAGAAGCAGCAGCCACCTTGGGTGCCCTGAGTCCCTGCTTGCTTCTATGCCTCCCTGCTACCAGCCTAACAACGAAAATCAGCTTATCTGATTAAGGCATGTGCCCTGTTTCGGAGGGCTGATTTGGGGAGAAAAAGGGGTGGGATATGTGAGTAAACATGGCATACTCCAAGAAGATGCTTTTTGTGAGAATGAATGTGATATTTCTAAATTCTGCAACCCCAGTATCCAGTATTCCCCCTTTTTCTGTGGGGAGACCTATAAAAGGAGGCAAATGTTCATGAATAGTTTTGTGAGTTTGAGCTCCTGGAGTTCCCTCTTAGAGCTGAGGAATTTATAACTGGGTAGAGGAGAAAGAGGACCTGTGGAGCCTATGGATCTATGATGATAATGAAGCCCATAGTGGTTGTCAGGGTTTTTTTTTTTTTTTTTTGACTAAATTGT
>NW_017728994.1:66865008-66881201 GCF_001723915.1 Gavialis gangeticus | reverse complement strand
TTTTTTTTTTTTTTTTTGACTAAATTGTTTCAAAAAAAGAAACTTTTCATGGGACAGTATCAGTTTGTCTAGATATTATTTGGAAACTGATTACTTCTCTCCAGTTAGACCAGCAATTCCATCATGGACTGAACAAGACCTTTCTTTGCCTTTCTCTAGAATAGTTTGGTCATGTGCCTGGCATACAGGACAGCCAGGTTCAAATTCTTGCTCTGCCTGATTTAGGACAAGGACCTGACTCTGGACTTTTCTACATCTCAGATGTAACTAATATTGGTTTATGTAACAAAAGAGCTATTCTGACAGCATTGTCAGAAGTCTTTTGTTCTCAGGTTAATCCTAATGCGAAATGGCAAAATATTGGGAAATTAGAAATGTTCACAGAAAAGGCATACCATTTCTCATCCAGCCATAATCCTGGGATACCCCCAAGCCTCACTTCTGCTCTGTCCCTCTGCCTGCAGCAGCATTGCTCCATGAAGAACCAGCTCCTTAGCTAGTGTCTGTAGGTGACTCCACGGTCTACAGGGAGCAACATGAAGATGTGAAGTTAATGTTGCTTTTAGAAGCATGGATTTATGTGCAGGAATCTACATTTTTTTGAGGGACAGCAAAGGTTCTCATGCTTTAGCAGTGATTTTGCTATTCACAAAGGATGAACAATCCTGGAGAGTGAAGGGTCATGGCGCAATTTTTCAGCAGTCCAATTCCTCCCCTCCTCACCCTCCCCACCATGTGCCTCAGACTTGAGATAATAGGACTGTGATTAGGGCTGAAAGGATAGATATGCCTCAAGCTTGAGGTAGTAGGACAATGATTTGGGTTTAAAGGATAGTCTACTTTCTAGGATTATATAATCCCTGGAGTTTTTACTCAGACTGCTATCAAGGATGCCAGTTAAAGTTTTGTGATATGGATACGTGTACACGAAAGATCAAACTCTTCTTTGAGTTTATGTTGGTAAATGAAGAAGAAGGAATCAGGAATATTCTGCTTCCATATCTTGCATAAAGGCCAAGAGGAATTAGAGCCCAGTACCCTGGGGCTGTAAATGGAGTGGGACTGGGAGAAAATAGAGGTTGCTTCATCCTGATACACAGTGGAAGGAAATGCAAGGAAATGAAAAGAAAAGGTATGGGGCTACATTCACTTGTGAAACTATAAAAAGGTGTATTCAGAGACACATAGCCTCAGAGTGACCAAGAATCCCAGCAGTCCTACTGCTTCCCAGGGGCAAACTACTTTCTGCTGCTCCCTCCATAGTAGAGTAACTCTTCTATTGAATTTTACCATGGTTATGCTAATATGGCATGAGCTAACCCTATGACTGAGCCCATCAGCAGATACTAGGTTTTCAGTCGCTACCAAACTGGCTGCATTCCAGCTGGGTACCAAGTGTCTGACTGCATATGTGGCTGCACATATCCTAACTGCTAGATGCATCTCACTGGCAAAATGTATATTTGAAAGAGCTTAAATCACCTCATTCCTGGATACCTTCATTACTGACTTTCAGTGAACCTCTGAGAGATGTGTAGTGATAGAAGGACAAATGCAGAAGACAGTTACTTACAGAGACCCTCCCTTTTACACTATCAAATACTTGTCTTCTTTCAAATCCCTTCACTTACATTTGGAAACTGAAGACATAGTGCAGGACTGCAGAAGAATTTCTGGTACTACTGATGCTGAAGTCATTAAGTGTTCCCAGCCGGCTGAATCAGACAGTAAACATGACTGAAGCTGTAGTTTTAAAAGATGAAATATTTCGCGGTTGTTGAACCCATTACAAGGACTTAGACGAGACAGCTTCCAAAGGGCATGTCTAAGTTAGCATATGAAAATGATCACTGCTCATGAGCAAAGCCTTAAAAAACACAGGGTTTTGTCTGCAGCTTAAAACCCATGTATAGCAACTTAATTGGTATTATATGTATAGTAACAATAGTTGCTCTATTTCTCTGCATTCAAAGTGATTTACTGACTCAAAAAACTGTGGCCTCCAGATAAGCAGGGTACATGATTTCAATCTCATTCTGTATTGAGCCTCAGTGTTTGGTCCTTGACCACAATTTGTACTGACACCATGACTGGCACTTCCAGATTCATCTCACTGCAGTTTAAAATCCATGTACTTTGAAACTGCAGTAGCAAGAAGACCTACCTAGAAGCACCAGGTATTGCAAATGTATTGATTCATGCACAATATGGCCATGGATCAATGATTATGAGTCAAAATTCCCCCATAATATAGATGCCTCATTTTCAAATGAGAAACTGGTGAAGAGCAGGAGAATTGTTTTACTAGGAGGAGCCAGGGGCTGGCTGGAAAATAGGAAGAAAAAGGGTCTCTAATAGTGCCACTTGCAACTAATGTGCAGCAGGGACTTGCAATTGATGTGCTGCAGACACCCAGAGTCTGCTTTCTGCTTCTTCTTTTGTATGACAAAAATGGGGGCTGTATCTTCATCTTTGTTTGCTTTGTCGTTTTTTGTCGATTCCGGAGTTCTTGGCCATCGGAGACATTACCAGGGATTGCTACGTGGAAGTGGCTCTTGTCCATCCCCTCTTTTGCTTCTAATAAGCTAGAATTGTAATCCCTGCTCAGTGCATCCTCCCTCTGGTGTCTGTGCACTGTGAAACTTCCCTGGTTGTAGACAGGTATACTGCAGTCTTCAGGGATTGACTGTAAACTTCCAGCCCTGCCAGCATCCCCCTAGAGGAAATGCATGATACTGAACCCTCCAGTGAATCAACCACGCTTCACAGTGGTGGCAATTTTGGTGGGGTTTAATTCCATTAGCTTCTGTTGATTAGCTACTCCTGGGTTGTGTTGTTATCTATGGTTTTTGTGTGCACTGTTGCTGAGGAACAGATTATGGAAAGAGCTACATTTTACTCACATTTTCACTGTATAATCAGGAAAGAAGGTCACAAAAATAATTTTTAACTACATGACATGTCCTGTAGAAAATTCTTGGACCAAGGAACAGCCTGCACCGTTCACTAACAAGAACTGTATCTACTGATTTAAAGGAAGACGATCTCACTCACAGTGAAATCAGTGGGGATTCAGCTGGTGACTTTAGATTGGACCAGACTTGTCAACTTGATCTGGCCCCATGGGCCAGATGAATGGTGCTGGGGCTAGCTCCATGCACTGGATCAGGCCCACACATCCTCTGATTATACCAGATCCAGTCATGCAGAGGCTGCTTCAGCTGCTCCAGATCCCAGCAGGAAGAGGCTCAGCATCCTGGGTGCTTGGGGCCACCACAGGAACAAGACAGTGTTGGATTACTTCCTGCGGTGCTTGCTAGGGCTCAAGCACCCTGGTTTTCATCTGTTGCAGCTGTTGCCATGGGATGCTCCCCCATCACAGCTCCCCCATCACATGATTGGGGCAAAAATCTGTGGGCTGGATGATTCGCCTCTAAGCCAAATGTGGTCCATGGGCCATATGTTTGAGACCCCCGAGTTAGACCTTCTCTAAGCGGTCAGCATAATATCTCATGCTGTGTGTCAAGCAGCTGAAAAATCCAAAACACAATTCTTTACCAGCAAAGGTACTGTCATTTGTTACCTGGTATGCTCTATTCCCTTAGTATCTTTTAAATCTATTTTTGCCCGTAGGTAAAACACAAGAGAGTTCTAGTTAAGTAACAGGGAAAAAAAAAAGCCAACATTCAGAGGGCAAAAATAGATGCTCAGATGGCTTTCACAATGCTAGGAATAAAGTGAGGTGAAGTTTTATTGCTTCTTTCTGTAAGCATATCACAAGAGGTCGATGAGTGATTTACATTATACCCTTCTGTGGGGTGTTGGGGAAAAAAGGTCGTTGGAAGTTTGGAGTAAGTCAGCTTATAGTTGTGTATATGTTTTTGGCATAGCTATAATTTTCTAACAGATGTTTACAAATGGCTTCTAAACAGATGAAGAATCATGACCTAATTTAACTACAGACCTCAGTTAAAATGTGCAGAAAGAGCCTTTGGATTCAGCAGCCAGCCCCCATCTTTAATAAATAATCAAAATGTTGAACTGCTTTGCAGATTCCTCTGAACTGGAAAAAAGATGTGTCCCCACCTGTGCCCTATAAAGTGGGTAAGAACCCTTGTGTAAGGTTTACTGTAGGTGATCTTAAGCTGCTTGTGAGTCCTGTTGGGATTTTTGCTCAGAGCGAGTGAAATAGGGATGGTAGATGGGTCAGAATATACTACTTATTTGTATTCAGAAATACTATTGCTTTTAATATAGCATCAAATTAACCATGAAGCAAAGCAAGAGGGAGGATAATTACAGTGTACTATTATGCTTTAATCTTGGACTAAACTGTGGATTTAAGAAACACCAGCTTTCATCGGCAGTAGCATTTCTTAGCACTAGACAGGCATTCTCCAAATCTTCACTTCAGAGCTTCCATTTTCCCATTCCCACTGGGGTTGCCATCCATTGCTACTAATTCAGACAGAAAGTCTAAAGTCCTCATTAAACTGGTACTGCAGACCTGATGAGAGTTCTTCTGAAAGAGAGCCATGAGACTGTGGCCACTGAACCGAAGAGAGAAGCAGTGAAACATGGTTTAATCACAGGTGAGAATACAATTCTCGGTATGGGCATGTGTCTTAAAGCTGTGAAAGTGAAACTGAAGAACAGAGGGCATATTTGGCTACGTATGAGTAAAGTATTTGAGGAAACAACATTTTATATGCTATTTGAGCCTACTAGTCACCATCCCTCTGAAACTCTGCTAGTAGATGTGAAAGTGTTACAGCCAAGAAAAAGGAAGCTGATCCAAAGGCACTTGTATAGAATGGCATAGTAGCAGAAGAAAAGGCAGGGCTTTGGTATTTACATAGGTGGTTACATGATAGCACCAGTCAAATACCAGCAAAATATAGGTAAGTCTTTATACAGGGTTTGGTTACCAAATCTGATGACAGCAATGAAAAAAAAATTAGCTTGAGTTGATAATGTTTAGAAAGAAACAGCTATTTTTCCTAGCTTTAGTCTCTCTTGAAGTCAAATAAGTGATTTCCCTATAAAGTTGATATAATAATAACAATAATAACAGCAATATAAACTGTTTAAATCCTTCTGACTGCTGCTGGAAATGATTCCATATTCAGCTGGCAAGCCTATTCTTCATTAGAAGAAACAATGACATGAAGTTAGTCAGCTGCAAACAGTATGGAAATGTAAACAAAAACAATTGAATGGTACTACCATATAGTGTAAGTATACTATTGTACCAGATTTAGGGCCTCGAAATATTCAGGCTTAACAGATTGAGTTTACCCATAGTGCAATATCTCCACTCGAATCACCATCAGGTGGAGACATGTGCTGATGCACATGCCAAACATGTCAGGCAGTAAACAGCCAAACCATGCCTGCTTGCTTTCAGATACAGAACCTCTCAGATATAGTCGCTATCCTTAGAAGCACCACTTTTTGAATTGATGGGACAGTTTGCGTCATTTCCAGTGTTTTTAATGCCTTTGTGGTCATCTTTAATATGTTCCCATTTGCCAACAGCACTATTTGTATCATGTTTAACTTTGGAAGGCACCATATTTCCTTCACTGCTGTGACCAGACAGTGGCAGTTCTTCACTCCTCTATGATGCTGAGCTGCCAGAGGGATGGTAATCTTGGTGAGTAGTGTCATCATGGCTTTCTTATTCCTAACTGCCATCATGTCCAGAGGGTTTAATATTCCAATCATTTTTGGTTATGTTGTCTTCATTTTTGGTTATGTTGGCTTGTATTTATACCACAGTGTGATGGTGTTGATCAGTTTTTTATTAGGTGCCACTTGCATCAGCACACATGGCCACAGTGTTATGTGGTTGATTCTTAACTAGCCAGGGTCTGGCATCCACCTGTGATATACTAAATCATTTCACTGGTGAATTCATGTAGATCATCCACCTGTGATACACTAAATCATTTCACTGGTGAATTCAGGTAGAACATGTATGTCTTTCTGTATCTTAATAGTTTAGTCCTGGATGGTACGTGCAAGGACAATCCACATTTTACCAAGAAACATGCAGTCCAAACCAAGCAATTGAGTGATTGTGATCACATTGGTCCATGGAAAGTGTAGAGGTGAATATGCCATGTAGTACCTTCTGCTACCATTCTGCTGCATATTTTATGAGTTAACTGCTTCTAATCCTCTTCTGGTACTTCTCTTCCAGTGCTGGCATATAAAATACTGATCAATCCTATTAACTGGCTGGTGGAACAGCAAGTCTGTTCTTGAAAAGTATTTCCTCAAACGTTTCTACAGACTATTGAAAAGCTGCTTAACATACCTCTTCCATCTCCCTTACGTGATATATACAAGCTTTCAATGGAGCTGTTTGGATGGTGAATATGATAACTGATAAGGGACATCCTCATCTTCCCGACTTGTCCTAGACTGAGTATTACAAAGTTTTGTATAACCCAGCTGTTTATTGCAATAATTTTTTTTCTAAATTTTAACTTAGTCTTCAAAATGCATTTTAGGCTGTTCAGCTGTTCTTTGCATCTCAGAATGTTTAACCTTGGAAACTGGTTCAGTCCCAAATATTTGTACATTTGCTCCATTTCCAGTCCTTTAATGCCAATTTCATCCACGAGATTCAGTTTGGTTCTCAACACACTCCGGTTATGGACATGTAGCTAGCATACCTACCCCATCAAAAACTCATGGAAATGGAATAACTGCAACAGTTTCCATCAAAATTTGGAGCTGACTTGTGATGGATGTGTACAATTTGAGGTTGCCCACATCTATTTGGCCATCAGATGGTGATGATGATTAAAAGGCCCCAATTGATATCAGTGTCTCAGTATGCTTGACAGCAGGCAGCAGCAGTGGGGGAAGCCCTGATGCCATAGCAGGCAGCCCGCACCTGTTCTCACTCCTCCTGGCTCTGGTCCAGCCATGCTGCCACCAGTGGCGGTGGGGGCGGGGGGGCACGTGTCCCACCTTTTCCTTTGGAAAAGGTGTTCACCCTACACAGAGGTGAGAGGCACCACTACTTCCAGGCCCTGGCTGGGATGGTGGAGGGGCATGAGAGCCGTATTTGGTAGGCTGCAGGTGTGGGTTGCCAGGCCCTTTTGTTCCAGCTGCTTGGTACCAGGCAGCTGCAGACCTGGGCTTAGCTTTGTTTCCCCTGAAACACTGATCGTCTGCTGGTGTTGCCGCACTTGTAGCCTTAGAATGTGGCTGCGGGGAGGGCATGAGCGGGTACATGCAGAAAACACACAACAGACACAGATATGCACAGGATGGACACAGAATACACAGGGCACAAGGCAGACACACAGGAAAAACATAGGACAGACATTCAGAATAAACAGGATGGACACAGAATAAACAGGACAGACACAGGGACACACAGGAGAGACACACACACAGGATGGACATGCATACATACAGGACTAACACATGCACAGTAGACAGGACAGACACACACACACAAGGCAGACATACATTAGACACAGAATAGACATACACACATAGACACACACACACTCTCCACCCAGGCCATCTATAAGTTATGTAACTCATAACAGCTCATTGCTCTGGGTTAGTTTGGGTTTTTAAAAATGTTCTATTGTAGATATTTTTACTATATGACTTTTTTTTTATATTTATAATTTGTTAAAATATCTTCTGAAATTTTTATGTGTGTGGCCCTTGACAGCTCACCAAAACTTGTTGAGTAGCCCTCCAGCCTGAATAATTGCTCACCCCTGCTTTGAAGGCTCATTGTATCACTAGGGACTATCATGTCTCTTTCATCCAATGCTTTATCTAACATGCTGGCATAAGCCCATGTTTAATGACTATAAGTCAAGTTCAAACAAGTTTATTACACAGCTGTGAAATTATATTGTCATATCCAGTAATGTAGAAGTCTACCATGAATCTTTAATGCTTGCTGTCTGACAAGTAAGAACTCATTTTAGTGCTTGTCTTTTCAATAAATCACTGTCTTCACTGTTTTAATAAATGAAATGCATTGTTGAAAGTACTTAGGGTATATTGAGTTTGTTGGAATTTTGTTTCCTAAAAATATATGATTATGAAAATTAACAAAATAATTTATTTTCTATAAATAATTAAAATAACAGGCACAATAAATTATACCAGTTCAGATTTTGACAAAACTTCTCTTCTTGTTTTGCCAGGTATGCAGAAATGTATTTATGTGAAAGTAAGTAAATACATTCATATCCATTTCTGTGATGGGCATCTGCTCAGCAGATATTACTACACTGCATCTGAGAGGCAGAACATTTTTTCTTCTCTGCTTGTAAAAACAATCCTACAATATATGGATTTGGATATAACTAGATGGTGAGATATTCGGGAGTTTGCTGGGAACATGTATTTTTGATTCTATACAACTCTGCATTTAGAAGCAGAAAGATATTTCATTCAGACACCAATTTCAGAATGTTCTTTAGAGGTAGTGAGCCCATGTATCTTACTGTTTCACAGATTGTTTTAAGACCTGTATTATTCTTACCCACAACTCTCTACTTTCTAATTAACCTCCTATAAATATGCAACATGTTGATCTATTTTTTATTAATACTTTCATGGAAATCACAAAAATGTAATCCAGTTACTAATTCAGGGCTAAAGCCTTTCCAGTGACAGTCAATAAGTTAATAAAGGTAAACTTTGCAACGTGTAACAACACCCTTTTTTTATGCCAGTCTTCCAAATGTTTGAAGCTCATGTGTGTCTTTTCAGTCTCATTTTTAGTAAAGCTTCTGCTGGCATAAATCCTGAAGTGCTTGCCAAATGCCAGGTTAGTGTGTTGTTAGCATTAAATCCATGAATAACTCTGAGGCATGGAGAGATGTGGTTCCCAACATAAAAGATAAATGTTGCATTTTTTTTGCAAAAATTGCTGAAAATACTACTTAATCGTATTTATAACTTTTTAATCATGTTACAGATGGATGCTGTCTAACCTGCCTTCTTTAAGGCTAAGTACAGACAGTTAAAAAGCCTGAGGCAGAATCGATTCAATCTAGGCAGCTTCCTCTAAGCTGCGTAGGTTGAAGCGATAATAACCAATTGAACTGATGTTCAGTTTTCAATTGGGAAAGGCAGGGAGAGGCCTGCACTGACCCAGGCTAGTAGGCGGGGGGTGCTAGAGCACATCTCCCAGCCTGCTGGCCATTGCCAGCTTAGCCAAGTGTCCCCAGCCCCCTGCTGTCTCCCACCAGGGAGTTAAGGAGCCCCCTGTCCAGGCGCTGGCCCATCTTGGGGTATCCTCCCCACTCAGGGGGCTTCCCAGCCTGGGCTCCCCAGCCCAGGCAGCTCTGAGGAGCTGAGAGGAATTCCTCAACTCCCCCTTCCCAGCTGCTGATTGCTTCAGCCGCTGACGCAGGAGGGAGGAAGAAGCAGTCCTCTCAGCTGGATGCCTGCTCATGCAGCCCGGCATGGGGGCAGCAGGGAGCCCCTGCCTTGGGGGGACTTCCTTCCACCCCAGCCCAGGGTTCCCCAGCCCTGGAAAGCCCCAGGGAGCTGAGGCGAATTCTTGCCCTGCCGAACCCTAGAGCTGCTTGCCTCAGGTGCTACAATTCTCAGGGACAGGTCTCTCAGAGTGACCTGAACAAATTAGAGGATTGGACCAAAAGAAACCTCATGATGTTCAGCAAGGACAAGGGCAAAGTCCTGCACTTAGGACAGAGCAATCCCATGCACTGGTAGAGGCTGGGGGCTAACTGGCTGGGCAGCAGCTCTGGAGAAAGGGACCTGGAGGTTACAGTGAACAATAAGCTGAATATGAGGCAACAGTGTGCCCTTGTTGCCAAGAAGGCTAACGGCATCTTGGGCTGCATTGGTAGGTGTGTTATCACCAAGGAAAGTGATTATTTCCCGCTATTCAGCACTGGTGTGGGCACATCTGGAGACTGTGTCCAGTTTTGGGCCCCCTACTATAGAAAGGAGGTGGGCAAATTGGAGAAAGTCCAGTGGAGGGCAACAAAAATGGTAGGGGGCTGGAGGACATGACTTATGAGGAGAGGCTGAGGGAACTGGGCTTATTTAGTCTAGAGGAGAGAAGACTGAGAGGAGGATTTAATAGCAGCCTTCAACTACCCAAAAGGGGGTTTGAAAGAGGATGGAGCTGGATTGTTCTTAGTGTTGGCAGATGATAGAATAAGGAGCAATGGTCTCAAGTTGCAGCAAGGGACGTTTAGATATTAGGAAGAATTTTCTCACTAGGAGGGTAGTAAAGCACTGGCACAGGTTACCCAGTGAGATTGTGGACTCTTCATCCTTGGAAGTTTTTAAGACCTGGATAGACCAACTGTTGGCTGGGATGATGTAGTTGGGGATGGTCCTGGTTTGAGCTGGGGGAATCTGAGGGACCTGAGCTGGAATGAAAGGCAGTCCCCCCTAAGGTGGAGGCTCCCTGGTGCCCTCATGCTGGGCTGCATGGGCAAGCACCCAGCTGAGAGGACTGCTTTTCCCTCTCTCCTGTGCCAGCAGCTGAAACAATCAGCAGCTGGGAAGGGGGAGTGGGGAGGGCTGCTGAGAGTGGAAAAGCCCCCACCAGAGGGGCTTCCCCTTCCCCCGTGTGCTATGTAGACCCTGGCTAGGGGGGATTGGGGGTCTCTTTTCCTGCCTCCCGCCATGGGCTGACAGATGCAGGCAGGACACAGGCTAAGGAGCAGAGGGGTGGAGCAGACAGCATAGCCCAAGGCTGCCAAGCATCCTGGGATCCTGGAGGACTGTAAGTTAACTTGAACCAGGCAGGGATCTGGGACACAAGTTCCATAAACCGGTTCAACCTAAATCAGTTAAATCTGATACTCCATCCAACCAGGTTTATCTTAAACCAGTTTTGGCCATTCTGAAAGCCGTTTATGTGCACTTAACTTTTGTTTTGTTACAGATTTAAACTAGTTTCCAATCACTTAAATCAGTTTATGCATACCTTCTGTCCTTAGCCTAAGTGCCTTTCTGTCAATGAAAAAATAAAAATGGAAAGCTAGTAAATAGGTAACTTTAAAAATAGACATAGGCCTGACCCAATATGCTAGATCCAAACATGCTTGGGATGGGAAGTGTTGGGATCCAGTTACAAAGTATTTTTGTTCTGTACTGGGCCAAGGCCTCAGGCAAATTTGGGGGTTCAGAAACCAGAACCAAATCATGCGGGTACAGCTATAGCTAAAAAAAGAGTTCATGTAATGAACATGACAATATAGCACAGGGAAAGTATTACAGAACAAGGAGCCTTTTGTTTCCATGGCAATTTGAGCTCCTTCTCTATACACATAAGTACAAAGACAATATGATGAATGATCTTCTGAAGGTCATGCTATTTTTACCAGAAAAACTAAAGGGAAAATATAGTGCTATTTTCCCTATTTTGAGATTGTGCTCTATTTCTTAAACTATTCAAACAGTTGATTTCTAAAATAAATCAGTGGCCCAATTAATGCACTCTGATTACTCTAGTCTCTGTTTAGCTGAAGGAAATAACACTTTTCTTTTTGAGAAAAAGAAGCATAAATTTTTCTTCTTAGTTGTAGTTCATATTTTACCTCAGCTTTTGATGTGCTCAAGTGATAAAGGAAAGGTGTTTCCATATTTTGGCAAACTTCACTTGGCAGAACAATGACGTTCCATGAACATGATCATTTCACTTAAAAATGAATAGGATGGGTTAATATGAGATCAGGTTTCCAGTGTCCAGTCAACTGTTGAATGAGAACCACCCATTGAAGAACTTGCCTTGTCAAGCAGGTTAGTGTAGGCTTTTATGTGCTCAGATATCATAGGGATGGATGCTGTACATGAGCAAAGTGGATCGACAGAAGGACAGACTATTAAGGATGAAGCCTGATTTACATACATAGGAGACAGACTTTTAAGTGGCATACTTCCAGATTTTAAATGCAGCTTGCTTTGTATTTTCCAATAACATTTTGAAGTTTCCCTTTCCTATAGTGATATATTTTGCCCCTGGTGACAGCAGGAGTAAATGGTTTATGTGAAAAAAAATTGAGTGTTTAAAAAGTGTAATTCCATTTTCTTGCTCCATTTTATGGCCCATGATTTACTGTGGATCTTAAGTATAAAGGGATAGAAACTTTCCTGGTGCTTAGAAGAAAAGTTATTTTTAGTGTTGTTTTGTTGCCAAATCATATAGAAACCTTATGTGCTATCTCAGTGTTACAGTGGAATTGTAATGAAATAAGGCTGCCTCTTTTTGAATCATATTTCTTGTGTTAAAAAAATCACATGTTTAAAAGGAAAAGTTAAAAGGCTGCTCAACAGCTTAAATATGATTAAATGATAGCTTAAATATATGATCATGCAGTGCATACTACAGTATAAGCATAAATTAAAGAACGGCATTAGGAAAGCACTTAAACCCTTCCTTTACTTTAAGGATCAGCATGTACTTAAGTGTCTCCCCTCAGTAGAATTATCATCCTGATACAGGGCCTAAGAGAGCTGTGATTCAGACAACCAAGTATGGAGAAACAAAGCTGTCTTTTTTTTTTTTTTGCAATATGTAGGGCCCGGTTCTTTCCTGGGTATAAATCAAAGAGTTCCAGCAAAGTTGTCAAACTTAATATTGATGTAAATGAAAGTGAAGGCAGGACCATTATCTGTCTCCTCCATAAATGCTAAGTAAAGAAGGTGAAATCTTGGTTCCTTTGTAGTTAAAGGGAATTTGGGATTTTACTTTACTGGGCACGGAGGGGTAAATTACTTTAATCAAAGTATCTTCTGATCTGTATGGAGGGGTAAGATTGATGGCTATTGCTAGTGACAGTTGTTTTGAGGAACTATTCGTTTCCTTTAATCCTTTCTATATCAAATGCAATTATTTTTAAATATTTAAATAAGCAATAATAGAGAGAAAACTTCAGTAGAATTCTACCCTTAGTTACATCAATATAAATTCAGTGAGGGTAATACATTCATACTGTTTTTTGGTAGTCCCAAGACTGTTTTGAAACAAAAATCAGCCTACTTGAAAGCAAAATGCTTGCCAAGTGCTATGTTTCGCCCACAGCTGTGCCTGCAGCTGGCTTCAGTAAGGACTGGGCATGGATATCCAGTAGCGGACTGTGGGCCAATGGGAGGCAACAGTGTGTGTTTATGAATTCAGATATGGGGTGACAGCAGTTTCCAAACAGTGTACGGTCTATGATTACTTCCCATCCATGTGCAGTCCATGTGGCTGTAATATATATGGCAGTAAGAAGTTCTAAATAATGAGCAAACTCAATAAAAACAAGCAAGATTCGTAGATATTTGGGTAAGTCAGCTTTTTCATGTAGATAAGATCCTGTGACTGGCACTGCACATGTAAAGGAAAATAGATAATGTTTTGGTATGGTTGAGGGATGGTTACTATGCCATGTGAGGCTCTACAATATTGTACTAACTGCAGAATGAGGAAAGTGTAAGAAAAAAACAGGAAATCTGGAAGAAAACATTTTGTGGTAATGTTTTTTATCTGCAAGTGCAATTATATAAACATCCACTTTTGATATAAAGAAAGATGTTGTATCATGTGATAGAATAGCTGATGTGGTGTATGTCTAGGTGTTGACATGTATGCACTTACAGTTGTTAAATGCAATTAAAGGAAAAATCCCAAAGTTACTAATTGTTATTACCCTGGGCTTTAATGAATGCACACTGCACTCCAAATTGTAAGAAAATATTTGATTAAGTTCAAAAGCTTAAATAAGGATATAACAATATCTTTTTTGTCAGCTGCAGTTTGTTAAATAGTAATTTCCAGTTCAAACTCCTTTAGTTCCTGAAAAAAATAGTTTGTTATTGCTGATACAGAAAAAAGCTTTTATATTTTTTTTTCTGCTTACTGCTCTCTACTGGACATACTCATGAAATTTCTACAGGAACAGTTGTGAAATGCAGGGTAACAACGTTCTGCAGATTTCCTCTAACTAGAGATCTGCACTGGGAGATATGTAGCATCTAGGGGGTAGAGTAGCGGACACACTGCAAATGGAAGTCAAAGTAATAACAACTGTTCAATTAGTGAGGTTCAAGCGAGATCCAGGGGTTGATCGTCCAGGAGATGCTCTTAAGAAGGATAATCTGGAATGATGATGTACGTTTCCTTCTCATGCCCTCCAAGTATGAGGGTCTTAGCTTCTATAGCTGTCCTCTGTCCCCATCCTTTGGAGACAAAAAATGAGACCTCTTGTATGAAGTTATTGATAACTTTGCATAAAAGCTTTTATTTGGCAGCATTTTTCTATTAAAATAGAACACATTTCAAACAATGTTTATTTTGGTGAAATAACTGAAAACCTGACACTTTTTTGTTAGTTGAAAATCAAAAATAAAAATTTCTTGCTTAAAATAGAAATTATTTATTATAACAAAAATTATTTCCTACCTGCCCTAGTTCTGTGTGCAGCTGGGGGAAAGGTCATGATTATTCTCACAAAGTAGCTTTAGAGTGAAAATGGGAAAAATAAGAAGATGATAAAATTTAAAATAGTGGATGAAAAGTTAGGGATTGCCCTAAGACTGGAGGTATTTTTTTATAGGTACCCATCAATCCTCTGGACCATGGTGTCTGCGTTAGAGGTCTAGTCAGGTGTTTGATGTATTTGCTTGTGGCTGACAAGCCCAATTCAAGAGTGACACATCTTGTTACAAATTTCACAGATCCATGTGTTGTCTGAGTTGGAGTCAAAATTTACAGCACGCTGCTTTCTTCTTTTTCACTTTGCTTCCATGATCTGGCTTGCAGCAGCTTCCTGCTGAGCAGCACCTGGTGCCAGATGTTCCCTTCAGATTGGATGGGATTCTGTGCGATCCTCCCAGGTTTCTACATTGATGTTGAACAACTTCATATAGTTTTTGCACATGTCATGGTACTACCATAAAGGGTGACCCTGTTTCCAGAGCTGTCTCAAAACTTGCTGTATAAAATATTCTTGGGGATACAGTCTCCTCTCACTTTCCTGACTCAAGCTGTCACAACCTCCTCTTCTTGATAGTGATTTCTATGCGTGTCAGTCCTGCGTGCTGCAGCACCTCTATGTTTAGTATTTTGTCTTCCTGCTTTATTTTCAGCATCTTACACAGGCATCTCATGTGGAAGCTGTTCAATCTCTTGAAGTTCCTTGCATATGTAGTCCACATTTCTTAACCATAAATCAGAGATGACAGCATGCTAATCTCATAGATTTGCATCTTCACCTTAGTTGATAAATTGCTGTTATTCCAAGCATGTTTCTGTAATAGCCCCGAATTCTTAGCTACTTTTCTGATTCTGTTAGTTCAGTCTGGAGGTCAAGATTACTGCTGATTGTAAAATCCAAGGGCCTTGATGCATGTGCAAGTGATTTGTCTAAATGTGAATTCAACTGCATCTGATTTAATTGCACCCGCTATCTAGAGGGGTTGTACACGTGATCGAAGGAATGTATATTAAGTTATGTACCTCGTAGTGCCACCAGGTGGCGCTTATGTCATGATGTTTTTTACAGGGTAGATTCATGTACTTTGAATTCTCATGCTCTGGGTGGCACTGTTCTAGACAGAAAAGATATCTATTGAACTTTAATTTACCTTGAATTACTTAGTTTTAATTTAAATACTCCAAAAGCGTAAATATTTAACCTGAACTAAATAAATGAATATTCAAAGCTTAAATATTTAAGATTTAATTAGTTAGCTTTAAAAGCTTAACTTTAATTTAGCTGTAATCAATTCTATATATGTATGTATATAAGTATATCTAGTAAATTACAGCTTTTCTCTCTGTAAAGAATAAAATTTATTTCTTTGCTATTCTGATCCTGGTTTCTTCTTGGGGGCAGGAGATGCCCATTCTTCTGTTGTCTGTGGTCAAGGGGCTACTCGACTTCAGAACAGGAGCAATTACCAACTTTATTGCTCACCAATTTCTTCTATGCGCTAGCCTTCCAGTTTCTATCCATTTGCTTGTGAAGCTTAAAGCTGTGTGGGCATTCTTATTTTGGCTATAGAAGCCTGTATTTCTAGTTATCATAAGGGTAAAATTATTGTGGGTTAGCATCAGGGTAAATTTAACAGGGCATAACAGAACTGTCTGTATTTGAAGGATCTGAGTTTCCAGAACTTGCCATGATTCCTGGCAAAGAACTAGCAGTTTCAATACATGTCACACTCTGGAT
>NW_017728994.1:66860829-66864797 GCF_001723915.1 Gavialis gangeticus | reverse complement strand
CCCCCCCCCCCCCCAAAAAAAAAAATCCCACCCCAGTATTGCCACCATGCCAAAAAGCATGAGATGAACTCTTAAAAAAATCAAAAGATTGGCATGTAAATCATGAGATGCTATTTTTGAAGTGTGTGCGTGTGTGCGTGTCTGTGGGGGGTGGTGCTATTTGTGAAGGCATAGAGGGCTGTGGGGGTGTGTGTGGGGTTTGGACCCCAGAGAGGGAGGATTGCCGCACACCCCGGTAGGATGTGAAGTACTGTGGGTCACGAGTGAGAGGCAGCAGCAGGGCTGGGGGTGGGGAGGGGGGAGGACTGTGGCTTGGGAATGAGGACAGACAGCACCTAGCTGGTAAGTGGATGGGAAGGGGTGGAGGGAGGGGAGGCCCCTATGGTGAGCGAGGGAGTAGGGCATGAACAGAGGCTTGGTTGAATGGGGCCCTAGGGCCAGGGCAGGTCATCCAGAGGTGCAGGAGGGGGCATAGCCCCCTGCAGCTGCACGCCTCATGTGGGAAGCATGGGGGGCATATGCCCCCTGTAGGGCAGAGGTGGGCTGTCTGCTGTGGGCTGGGGCTCTGCACCATGGTGTCTTTGCCCCAAGAGCTCAGTTGCGTGACATCAGTATGCTTCCAGGCAGGCAGGGGATGTGTCGTGTGGCCATCGTGCCCTGGCAGACAGCAATAGTATCATGCAGCTGAGCTCCCAGGGCAAAGGCACCAGGGCACAGAGCCCCGAGCCTGCAGCAGGCAGCCTGCTTCTGCCCCATAGGGGGCACGTACCCACTATGTCTGCCCCAGGGGTGTGCACAGCTGTGGGGGGGCTGCGCGCCCCCCATGCCTCTGGACAACACTCCTACCCCTGCCCTACTCCCTTCCTCACTGTGGGTGCCTTGATTCCCCACCCCTTCCCCTCCACAGACTTACCACCTGGGAAAATCCAGAGATCTAAGGGTTCAATCAGGAGATCGTGAGTCAGAGTTATTTTGACTTAGAAATCCCGAGTATCTCAATGGATTTGTGACAGTTGGCATTGCTGCCACCTCCACCCCAAGGGTGATTGCTTGGAGGAGGAGAGGGAAACCTCCTAGTACAATGCCACTGTCTTCCACTGTCACCCACATACCGTGCACAGGGGCATTGCAAGGATCCTCCCCTACAGACAGTATCCCCAGCCCTCCACAAGTCCAGAGTGAGTTCATGAGTCTAAATTAATCCTAAATTTCACGGTATGGAGCCACTTTCTCCACTCCCTCACATGGCTGTAAGTCAGCAGCAGTTCTATAGTCACCTGTAGATGCAGAACTTGTGCCATTAGGGCTACATTGCTGTGGGGCGCCCTTGCCAACAACAAGGGTGAATTCAGCAGCTTTTAAGTACTAGGAGACGACGGCATGAGAAGCAGAAGCAGTGGGACATTGTCCCATATAACAAACAGCCTGAAGGCTTTCCAGGTGCTGCAGTCCATCGGACATCTATTCTGGCAGTCAGCAGTACAAATGCTGGGCAACTGCTCTTGTGTGGGACCATCATACAATCTGGGAACCTGCAGATAAGAGAAGCAGAAAGATGCACCTGTGCCTGAGGTGTTATCTGCCACCAGTCATGCCCACAGACACAGGCAGCAGCAGGGGAGTTGTGCAGAGGGTATCATGGAATCTCCCCCAACCACACCAGGCAGCAGCTCAGGACACTCACTCAATTTTTGGGTCGAAATTATCTCACACCCATCCAGAGCCTGACCAAGTGCCTTTCCTTTGGAAACTGTCTTTTGGTACAGTGGAATCCCACCCCATGGCTGGGGCTGCTACATACTCCTGCAGGATAAATGCTGATCATATGTGAGCTTGACACTGGCATAAAAGGGACTGCAAAATGGGAGAGGGTTTTAATTAATATTTTCAAATAAGTCACAGCTTTCTTTTAGTTGAAGTTTTCATGACTTTTTTCCCCCAGTTTTTCATTTTTCTTCCTCCTTTCCTCCCCTGGTGGCAACTGTAAATGTGTGCATCTTGAAAGAGCAGATGTATGCATTTATTGTGTGTCTGTGTATCTGGAAGTATGTGAATGGAGAGTGAGTCTCTATATATGCTTCTGACTTCTGGAGACACAGGCATTTCAGGAGTGACAAGCGAGCAAGATTTGATGGCTCATAAGCCTCTCATTTCTCTGTCCTTGCAGCATTTAGACACAACAACACAGCATAATTCACTCCAGACTAGGACACAGAGGCTCAAGTGTATAAACCCAGCTGGAAGCCAGGCAAGAGTGTGGAGGAAGGGAGAGACCCGGCAGAATAAGCTCTCCTGGGGCTGTGCAGAAGGCTTGGAAGTCCTTGTGTTTCAGGCATTGGAAGCTTCAGCGGTTCAGATGCTACAAGCCTAGGATTTTGAAGGTAAGATTCACTGTGGGCAACCAAGGCCACATGATCTCCAAACAGGAAATATCTCACAACCACTTCTTTCACCACATTTTTTGCTCTAAACCATATGATGTTGAACAAGGCTTCATCTAGTCTGGTTCAAAGATAAACGCCACCGTTGCTGTCCTTGAATGTATGAAGGAGCAGGAATAAAAAGTAGATGTTAAAGAGCATGGCAGCTGAAACACACCCCTGTTTCACCCTGTTGTTGATGTCAAAGAGACTTGATTCTTTGTTTTCATACACTACAGTTGGCTTCACATCTTGGTGTAATGAATGAATGATGTTCAACAGTCTGGGGGAAAAACCCAGTTTTTCCAGAACAGTAAAAAAGGATGATACAATATAAAGTAGTGGGTGAAAATTAGGCATTGACTTACAACAAAAGATCTAGAACCCCCAAATCAAAAGCTTATGAGCATTGGGATATATAGTTTAGCTTTAGTCTATGGCGCTGTGTAGAAGATGTGCCATCTGAAGTTTACAGAAGTGTTGGTAAGAACAGGAATACAAATGAAAAAAATATGCATGTCCTTTGATGAACAAAATATAGATGATAATGAATGCAATATTTGCCTTTTAGCTGACTAGGTCCTGAAAGGGGAGAAGGTTTAAAATATATGCTTCAGGGATAAATTGTAGATTACAGATACAATGATGCTCTCATCCCAATGTCGTCTTATTCCATGGGTATCAGTGAGTTGTATACAGTGCTTGTGTTTAACTCAGGAGGACTCTTGGCAGTAGTTCAGGCTTGGGTTACTTCCTCCGCCCCAGTGGCATAATAAGCTGGGGTGGAATCCTGGACAAACCCTGAAGGAGGGTGGGGTAGAGGACAAGCAGGAAGAGTGCTAGAGAGGTTTATGTATGCCCAGGACTCAGAAACTACCAGAGCAACACTGTGGTGGCACTTTTGCTGCCAGGGTGAAGAATCCATAGGGATGGGAGGCAATTTTGACACTCCTCCTAAATTGGTACCTAGGGTTTGTGGCCTGCTTGCCCTTCCCGAGTTACACTATTACATCTCCCATCTTCAAACTAGGCACCTTTCCCTCACTTAGCCTAGTGGGGCCCATCATGGCCTTGGATCCTTGGCGGTCCTTTGTGACTTCCTCCTAAAACAGCTGTGGTTGTTACACACACAGAGATATGAACACAGTGCATCGCTGTATGTTGCGAAGTTTCAGGGAAAGCAAGGGTGATCCAAAAGAGCAGGGTGTGGAAGTCTGAGGCTCTCATAGGAATATGTGCAATCCTCTCACTCAGGGCCTGGTTAATTTAGGGCTGTGTGAAGCTTTGGGTGCTGATTCGATCTGGAGGAGATTCAGGCCATTTCGGTGGCTGAATCTCTGAATGAAAATCAAATCAGGAGACTAATTAAAAGGTCCAAATCAATTTGAAGCTCTCTGAATTGATTCAGAAAAGATTCAGAGAACTTCGGCAATTCAGGCAGTCCCTGCCCACTGCAGCAGGGAGCTGGACCTGAACTTCATGCTGGTAAGTAGGGGGTGTGGGAGGGAGGGCGGGAGGAGGGGGGACCCCCACCAGGCCCCATCCCCT
>NW_017728994.1:66860477-66860812 GCF_001723915.1 Gavialis gangeticus | reverse complement strand
CCCATCCCCTGCCCGCTCCCCCAGCCCCCCTGAGTGCCTCCGACCCCCCTGCTGTCCCAGCACCCCCCCCATGGCTGCCCTACCCAACCCCAGCTCCCGGCTCTTTAAAAAATAGCCCCTACTCACTGACTGCTGCCAGGCGTGGGGGCAACCTCTGCTGCCCACCACTGCATGCAGGCCTTTGCCATGAGCCCCCTGACCCCACCCTTTCTACCAGCCCCCCCCATGGCTGACCCGCCTGCCTCAGCTTTCTGCCCTTTAAGGAAAAAAAAAGCCCCACACTTACCGGCTGCTGCAGCAGCCTAGGGGCTTGTGGGGGCTTGTGGCAGGGGGGG
>NW_017728994.1:66845087-66860279 GCF_001723915.1 Gavialis gangeticus | reverse complement strand
TTTTTTTTTTTTTTCTTTTTAAAGAGCTGGGAGCTGGGGGAATAGGTGGGGCAGCCATTGAGAGCAGGTGAGGCCGATCTGGAGATTCAATTGATTTGGCGGTGGCCAAATCTTCGATTCAGATTTGGCTGAATTGATTTGGGACCATGATTCAAATCCCCAAATCAAATCATTGCCTCCTGAATTGTCTGAATCTGAATCCAAAGCGAATACTAGCTGCTTTGCACAGGCCTAATTCTTATCCTCTTTAATTCTCACCTTTGCCTTTGATGTTAAGGAAAATCCAAAGGGAAAAGTAAATACTGGGAGGCAAACTTCTGTTTCTTAATACAATTCCTCTGGCTGCCCAGCCTCTTTGCAGGGCTCCTCCATCTCCGTACCCTGCCTTTACCACATCAGATGTTTAGGGGTGTAATTTCTGAATTTTAGTCTGTTCTTAGTGCACTCACAGAGTCCTTGGAATGCCTCCAAATCGTGATTATCTCCCTCACCCCCGCCCTTTGACCTGTGTTCAGAATAGCACCACAGCTTCAGTTCAGCTCCGTCCTAAATCAAGGGTCCCAATTGGGCAGCATAGCCAGCCTACTCAGTCCCCTGGCTGGCTCTGAGTTCTGTCCCCATTGCAGGGGTGAGCTCCCCTCTCCCCCCCTTCACAGGGCACCTCTCCCCAGCTGTCCTTTCTCTTCTTTCCTCTAGGCTATGGACCCAGCATGCTTCACTCACTGGATGAACTCCTTGCAAACCTCTGATGAGACGTTCTTACACCAGATCTTCATTCAGACAAGTTTTGTTGCTGCAGATCCTCCTCTGCTGGCTCTGTGGACCCCCAGCTGGGGTTTGGTAGTTGCTATACCTCCATGTAGCTGCATGAGCTCCTGCTCCCAAGGGTCTCCCTTCTCTGGGGCAGACCTCTCACCTGGCTCCAGTGCTTTAACTTCCAGGTCAGAGCCTATCCGGTGTTTTCTCCTCTGTCTGCTCTTGCTCCTGCAGCGCTCAGCAAAAATCAATTAGAGCCACATCCTGGTTTCCCATGCCTTATTAGGGTTCTCAACATGCATATGAAGCACTCCCCATCCACGGCTCCCTTGCCTTTTTGTACTTTGGGACAGGGCATGACTTCTGCCCTGTCACACAGGGGAAATGACTTTTGAGGAATCATATATGCTCTGGTTTTCAAAGGTGCTTCACCTATTGTTTTTAATTGTAGCACATCTGTAAAACAGGCACCTCCTGTAGTCTATCTCCACATTTACTGGAGGAATGAAAGATGGATGAGCTTGCTATGGATCTAGAGAGAGGAAATAAATGTGTATGAAATAAAAAGAAAAATAAGGTAAAAGATATAAAATACTATTTGCATATACAGACACACAGAGATGATAAAGATGTACATAAACTTAGTGAATTTTACTATAAAAACACAGAAATAGGCAGCTTTCTTTGATCTACGTGTGTGTGTGCACAAACATACTCCCCTCCCCCCCTAATTAAGGTGACATATATTTATGCATCGACTTGGAGTTGAAGGATTGTTGACATTTTTTTAAAATAAAAGGAGCCCGGGATCAACTGTGCACAAGCACTGGAATCTTTGTGACTTGAAAGCCCAGAGGGTTAGCTGAAATGGTATCTTATAATTCTGCTTTTTGCAGGAAAGAATGCAAGCAAGGAAGCAAGCAAGCAAGCAAGCAAGAGTGCTCTGGAAAGTCACACCTGCCAAAAGCCGGCAGAGCAGAGCTCTCTTTCTTCCCTATGTGTGTTTGTACATGTGTCTGGTTTGTGAGCCCTATGATCACATGCATCTCCTGCTCCTGCCTCCCTCCCTCCTCAGCCTTCACTCCCACTGCACTACTTGTAACTTTTGCAAACTAGTCCAAAGCAGAAGCACTTATCACAGACAGGGCAATTTTCCCTCTTCAGATCTTGGGATTCACCAGCTGCCAAAGTTTCTGTTTTTCCTATCTGCTGAATAAGGATCTGGGACTCACAGAGGATCTTGGTGCAAAAAAAAAAAAAAAAAAAAATGATTTCCCTTAGCAAGAAAAGCTCATGTTTTTCTCAGCTCTGTCTTGCTCTCTGTGCCTTTGGGCTGGCACTGCTTGGAGATTTGTCCCAGGCTCTACCTATGGAGGATCAGGATTATTACTTGCAGGAGATTATTAACAGAGATCATTATTATTCTTTTCCGGAACCCACTGAGGAATATTCCCCTTTCATCGAACAACCTGAAGAGGAAGAATCAGTCCATGCTGCAGAGACAGAGAAGCCCCCAAAGCTCAGACCTGGCAGGAAAGAGTTAAAACTGAAGAAAGCCAACAAAAAAGAAAAATCCATTCTTGAAACTCCACCAGGTAACTTTCCACCTCTTCCTCCTCCAAACTTTGAGATCTCTGCTCAATCTCATGCTGACTTTGACTTTTAGAATTAATTAGTTCCTAGTAATGGTAGAAGTAGTAGTAATAATGAATATGCAGGTGATGATGATGAACCCACACACTAATTTTTTTACACCAAGTTTTGCAGCATTTGGGAAATCACACAAACTAATAACACCCTCCCCCTATCAAGTAGGGGGATTGCAAAAGCTCTGCCGTTTGTTAATTGAGGCAGTGCATGGACTTTTCTGTCTTAATCATATTTGACATTTGTCTAGTTGTTAAAACTCCAGTTTTACAATCAAACAGAGACTGACTGTATGGCTGAACCTGATTGTCTGATGGTGTCTCCTTTTTATCCCTCTTTGTTTTAATCTCGGAGGTGTTCCTGAGTTAGTTTCACATTTGAACATATGAATTACACTTGGATTTCACTTTAAAGTCTTTTCAAGAACGGTATGTAAACAGCTTTTCTGTAAGAGATACCATCTCATAAAAGAAGTTTTTTCCCCCCAGTTATTAGGAGGTACTTGTCAAATAAATTAAGCAAAAACAAAACCCAGACAAAAGCAGGCAGGCATACCTTCCATCGTCTCACTGACAACACTTAATTTCTTTTGCTGAAAAGCAATTGGAAAACCAGCAAATCACTATTATTGGCAAAACTGTGGTCAGTAAGCACTGTACAGAGGTTTCTATTAGGCACAGTTGTGCCTCTATGGAGTAGTAACCTGTTCTGTGGGCATATTCTGATTGTGCTGTGCTTACCTTATTGCTTTTTGGGATAATGAATATCATGCGCTATCATATTTTATCGTGCAATAAGCTACCGTTTTCTAAATTTAGAGAGAAATCCCGCAGGCCTCTGACCCAAACTCTTTTGGCTGGAAAAAGAATTTTGTAACATTAAAAGATGCAGGATAAAATACAAAAGTTGCAAATAAAACACATAAGCAGTCAGGACACAGCACATTTGAGAGTTAAGATTTTCACAGAAGCATCATAGATATTAAATTTGGAGATTCTGATTTACAGTTAAGACTTATTAAAGCAATTTTTTTTTATCAAGTGAACATTGGGTTTTCTTAAAATAAGAAATTGCTTCAACACTACCATTGCTGCAATGACAGCAGGGCAGAGAACACTAGTGACAAATATATGCCTTGTATGAGGACAGTAATGGCAGAAGACTCCCAAAAGCGGGGTACCAGAGGACACCAGCAGCTAGATAGCCGTTTAAAAGGATTCAGCCTTGATAGGGGCATTTCCGTCATGAACTTGTTAGTATATTAGCTGGGAAGTGCATGCAGTTTTAAAGCTATCTTCAGGTTCTCACTTGTCATATTTGGTATTACTAACATTTATGGAGCCCCCTATCTGCATACAGGGTTTAGTTTGTACCTCTCCAGACATCAGCTCCAATAAAGGCAATAGAAGCCCTGCATCCTTACAAGACATAGGGACATATTGTTGCCTGTGAGCCATAAAGGTAACTAGAAACTAAGTGTGTTGGCAGTGGTAGAGTTTACTTGGTAGTCTTCTCTTGCTGAAGTTTGTTGTGCTGAGGAAATAACTGGAGGTCCATTGCATTAAATCAACAGACCATCTAAGATGCAGTTAAAACTCAGGTGTCTGCCATGCTCTTTGGTGGTTCTCAAACCGTGGTCCCTGGGCTGCACACTCAGCCCAGTCAACACACTCCTGCAGCCCTAGTGATATCAGGGCTGTTTAATCCTGTTAAAACATTTTTTAAATGGATACACAGGAAGTAAGTTGTGTGGGTGCAGCTGACATAATAATTAAGCTACAAGCATGTCCCACTATGGCAAATAGGTTGAGAGCCACTGCTCTAAGCCATCCCATCAGATGCTCTGTAACTCTCTAATGACTTCAGGCTTCTTACTGGCCCTCCCTGACTTACATGGCAGCACAGTTGCAAGCAAACTTTGGAGAGTTTTGCATGCCATAGGATTAGAGGCAGGGATAGCATACTGACTCTCCAAGACAGCATTTACCTGCCTCATCTATGAGACTGCCCTTTCTCTTTCCACATTTCCTTGCCATATGCACAAAGCACCTTCCAAAGTCTGCAACAAATGGGGTAATAATTCTGGAGACAACATTCTCTTCTACACAGCCTTGATTCCTCCTCAAAGCAGGGGTACCCTGGGTACTGAATGACATAAGGAGGCTATGGAAAAATAGTATGTAATTAAAGGTTGTGTTACAATGTATGCACAGAAAATAGCCTACTTAAGGTCTTACTGGCAACCCAGAGTTCTGACAGCTCCCAAATCTGAGTATGTGGTTTTTTCAAAATTATGGTAGTAATGGTTTTTTAAATGAGTGGGTTTTTCCTGTACTTTCCTAGTTTTAAAAAAGTAAGAGAAATTCTATTATATAGCATCCTATTAACACCTACAAGGTCCATCACCATTGGAGCTTTTTGATCTACTGTCAAAACCTCTCTCATTTGAGCTGAGTGTAACTCCAAGCAATATGAGATTGTCATTAAGGCTGTGTGAAATAGTACCGTCCCACTTCGACTTCCATTTTGATGTTTTGATGGAACAGTGTTTTGTTTTGAGTTTCATTTAGTTTTGAAAACGCTGTTCCATTTTGTTTCGTCAAAACTGTTTCGCTGTTTCGACACTGTTTCGACGTTTTGCCCATAGACTATAATAGGGAAGCATGAAACTGCCTATATCTTTGTCATTTCTTGCCTAATTCAGATGAAACGTCCAGGGGTGGTAGCCCCTTCTGAGGCCATGAAGCCTGCCAAGTTTCAAGGAGATAGGTGTATAGGTTTCTGGGAAACTGTACCTCAAGGTGTTGACAAGAAAATCTCCTGTCATTTGATAGCAGTGGCAGCCTCCTGTCATCCAACAGGCAGATCCAGGGGCCCGCACCCCTGGGAGGGCTGCAGGGCTCTGCTGGACTCCTCCCAGGGGTGCAGGCCCCCAATCTGCCTGCCGAATAACGGGAGGCTCCTGCTGCTGCTGCTGCTGCTGCTGCTGCTGCCTGGGACCGGTGCTGGGCATAGCCCACACTCAGCGCCGGGAAGATTGGTGCTGCTGCTGGCCCCAGGTGGCAGAACTAGGCTCCTGTGATCTGGCAGGCAGATTGGGGGCCCGCAGCCCCAGGAGGAATCTGGCACAGCCCCCACAGCCCTCCCAGGGGTGAGGACAGGCCCCTGATCTGCCTGCCAGATGACAGGAGGCATTACCAATCTTCCCGGTGCTGGGTGTGGGCTCTGCCCAGCACCAGTCCAAGCTGGCAACAGCAGCCTCCTGTCATCTGGCAGGCAGATCAGGGGCCTGCCAGCACTCCCTGGAGGACTGTGGGGCTTTGCCAGACTACCACCACTGGGCTAAGCTCCAAGTGGCTCACAGCCCCATGGAGCTCAGCCTGGTGGTAGGAGGTGGAGCACAGCACTGGCTCTGCCTGCCTCCTGCCACCAGGCTGAGCTTCATGGGACTGGCGGAGCCAATCAGAGCGCAATGGCAGGAGGTGGGCAGAGCTGGCACTGTGCTCTGATGGGAGTGCAGCCTGGCAGCAGGAGGCAGGGAGAGCCAGGGCAGCACTCCGCACCGGACTATGCTACATGGGGCTTCGAGCTGCTTGGAGGGCAGCCCTGCCTCTTCTCTGCCTCCCGCCATCTGGCTGCTTCGAAATTCGAAATGTTTTGAAACTTTTGAAATGTTTCAAGTGCCTTCATTTCGTTTTGAAGCTGTTTCAGTGGTTTTTGTTTTGCTTCGATTTCACTGTTTCAAGGTCGAAATGTGTCAAAACAGCTTCGAAACAAAACACTCAGTGAAATTTCACACAGCCCTAATTGTCATTCTCTATGTGAACCAGCATTAGAGTGGGTTTTTGCCAGTTGGATTCAAAGATAATAGCTGATAACAAAGGAAGGTTGGTATTCAGGAATCATGGCACCTGTGTCCTGTCCTCCCTGTGCCTGTCATCCTACCCCAGCTCCTCATTGCAGTGTTGCCCTATTCTTTTGTTCCTATGTCCTTGTTTCAATCCTAGTCTCCACCTGGTGTTCACTCCTTGGCATCTCTATCTCAGGTGCTATCTGCTTGACTAGTCATTTCCAGTCTCCATCCAGAGACCCTCATACCCCATCCAGTCCCATCAGGTTGGATGGGGCATGAGGGTGCTATAGTGCAGGGCTAGGCGACAGGCAGCCCTTACTTTGTAGCACCCTCATGCCCCAGCCAGCCCCTGTCATGGTCTGCATGTGTACTGAAGTGCATGCAGCTACTCCACTCTAAGATAGTACTGTCCCAGACAGTACTATCCTATGGCAGAGTTAGTTAATTTACTGCACCCTAATACCAGTGCACATGTAGGCTGTGACGCTTTATTGCAGAACCTAATTAGTCAACTCCACAGTAAAGTGCAGGTGTAGATGCACCCACTGTACTTCACTGAAGTGCAGTCCTTCTCCTTTCCTTTCACTACCTGGGCTGCAGCCCTGTAAGTCAGGGACTGCACAATTTTCTTAGTTCTAATGACTGGTGCCAGGCAACCCAGAGTAGTCAGAAGCAGCAGTTTCAAATCCTGCTCTGCCCTTTCACTCTAGGTTGGAATATAATCAATGATGAGATTTCAGCTGCCAGAATCTAACAAGTTCTAACAGAACAGGTGTAATCAAAAATATTTCAAAGGATTATAACTTGGCCAAACATAGGTGTTTTTCATGGAGTCAGCAAAAGACATATCCAACACTAGGGTGATCCCCTTACCAAGTTGCAAATCCTTGCTTCAAAGTATTGAGGCACTCGAACTTCTCAATGCAAGAATGTTTTTAAAGATATATACGTCCTCACCAACAACCAAAACATTTTAATATTTTACTGTCACATCCATAATATACCCTGAGGTAGACTCGTCAGTATGGAGAAATTCAGTCTAAATGGTTAACATTTAGAAAAGCTGTAAGCAATGGAAAGCAGGGGTTTCATAGTGAGAAATATCAGACAATGTTAAGTATAGACAGCACTCATAATTCTTGCTGCAGAATAACTAGCCATTAGATTGTAGAGGGATCTTGCAGTTATGCAGATTAAATTGCAAACTCTACCAAGCACAGTGTTAGTGTGATTAGTATTATTAAAAAGTCAGTAAAATTGTTGGTTTTCATTACCTAAGAAAATCAAGCCTCTTATATAGCTGCCTAAATAAGATCTCATACACACACAGAGTTTTGAAAACTTGGTCATAAAAAAGTTTTTGAAAACTTGGCCATATGAAAGGATGCATAAAAGTGACCACATGATTAGTGCTAAACAGCTAAAAATAATTAACAATGATGAATCCAGCAGTGTAAATATGGATGGGTTTATATAGATGAATTTGACAGCCATACAGCAAATATAAAATGCCACATTTTGGGAAGCTCACTCTAAGTGGTGCATGTTGGATTAATTAGGTGTTGTGGCAAACAATGGACTGTATCTGAGCTGGAATGAAGAAACGCAGAGGAACAAGACCGTGTGATCTGCCCCTTGGCTGAGCAGCTGGTACTGATCAGTGTTAGCTTTGCATCAAAGCTAAGCTAAAATCATAACACTCTGAAAGCTATAGCAAATTACATGTGACGTGCACTTGATTAATTTAAGCTAATTGCTGTAGATGGTGTGAATTGCACTGTTCAAAATGTGAAGTGCTAATATAAGGACAGATTTATTGGCATTTACTGTTGCATTTTTTTAAACCAATATTTTCAAGCCCTGAACTTATGTAACAATGTAACAGGATCATGCCACTCTTATCCCTGCCACCATGACTTTTATAAGTGAAACTGGACATTGCCATCCTTGGAAGGTAAATGCTTGGTTTGACAGAGCTTTCCATGTGTGGATTTGCATTTTCTAATCCCATTCTTGCTGATTTAGGATTTGATCCAAATCCCACTTGACTTCAATGGGCTTTTGCTCAGGCTCTTAATGGACGTTAATATACACCCTCTCAGTGACCATCTGCAGTACAGATCACAGTTTTTGAAGTGTTTAGCTATTAAAACTATAAATATCCACTTTCTCATATTTTCATTGTTTTTCAGCATTCCCACTGGAAGAATTTGGAAGGAAAATGTTGTAGCGATACGGTGTTATTTTGAAGTATCTTGTTTTTGTCTGACATTACATTTGAGCTTTCTCAAATGTCATCTGTCACCAACTTTAATCCTGTGACTTAGTCAAATTCATGGTGTAATGGAAGAGGTGACGACTGTCTTAAGTGGTGCTGGCACAACATTGAAGAACAAAGGAATGAGCGTAGACAAAACCAGTTAAAGGGTTTCCCTGTCCTGGAACAGGGCAGTCTGACTGGCAGCTTGTTTGGGGTTAAATTGTGCCCCACCTGGCTCCTGCCAAGCTGCTATTTCTCCTATTTCTCTGGCTGTATCTCTTGTCTCCACCTCCCTTTTTTGGCTTCTGTATTTGGCACCTGCCCCAGGGCACAGTGTAGGACAGAGAGCTCAGTATGAGGCTGAGGCTATTTGGGTACACACTGCAATGATGATGGAGGGGGTGGCACATATGCAAGTGCACTGCAGCACTAGGGAGGGGGTGCCCCTACTGTGTGTGGCCTCAGGAGAATGCCATCCCGACTGCTTAAAAATTGGGCAGCCCTGTCCTAGAGTGTTATGGTGGTACATCCAGTGTGCCAGATCTTGAAAGGCCAAATGTCCTCTGCAAGGTGTGGAGTGTCCTCCACTCTTGTTAGCTTCAGCAGAAAGGGAGGGTGCATGTGTGTGTGTGTGAGAGAGAAAGAGAGAGAAAGAGAGAGAGAGAGAGAGAGAGAGAGAGAGAGCTTGGTTTCTGGAGGTAGTGCTGGAGTGATGGGTATGAAACAAAATTCTGGAGCTATGCACATCCAAGCTTCACTGAAGTGTAAACAAATGTCATAGTTGCCCTGCTCTCACTTACGGGTGAAAATAAGGCCTTGACGTTACAAAATTCAGATCAGGATCTAAACTCTGAAGCTTGGGCCAGTCTTATAAAAGACATACCATTCCTGCGGTTCCTGTGCTGGTTATAAAGTAATTCCAACTGCACTTGGAAAGTGAAGCAGGCAGCTTGCCATGCTCATCTGCATGCCAGTTCTCAGGATGGTTTCCAACACACAGCTATTTCTTATTTCACTTATTTGTTGGTGCCTGAGCTCCGGGACAAACCAAAAGGGCACATTTGTTCATGCGTTCATGATTGCCAGTTGTATGCTTTTCTCATCTGACCACTTGTATTTCCTGAAACTTACTCAAAGAGAACTATATCAAGTCTACCTGTGCCCTAGTGTGCTTACTTTTCCTCAGAACTATGGTTTTGTAAATAAGACCATGATACTACATATGCAATAATGACCTCCTTTAAAATACGTGTGTGTTTGTTGGTATCTCATTTCTTTCTGAGCCCCATTTATGAAGCCAGGCCTCATTGTACTAGGTACTATACAGTGGGAGTATAAAATGAGAGACAATCAATGGCTGACAAGGGAATGGCAAGAAAACAATGAGGTTTTCTCAGTCAGCATGCCAGGCATTATTATTGGCTCAGTAACTGCTGTCAAGCTTTTGCAGGTGTCATAGCAAAGGAAAGCTTTTAGGAGTTATCTGAAGGATGCCAGTGAGTTTAGATGCTTATGGGGAGTTTCTTTTAGCCATGAGCAAGGAAGAAAACACAAAAGTACTGGCTTAAAAATGTAACAAATGAGTTATGAAGGTTGGAATCATTGGTAGGGTTGAGACAGAAGCTGACGTATCAGTAGCCTCAGACAGACAATGGAAACAGTGGGAACAGACAAAGAGGGGCTTAAAGGCAAAGATGGGCAGTTCATGTTTGTAGCAAGGAAGAGTGTGTCTTTGGACGAAGAATGCAAAAACAGGTGAGATAAAAGCAAAGAAGCCCTTATACCTGGCTTTGCAGCAACATTTTATAGCTGCATTATCATATGGCTCCTCTTCCTGCATGGCAGAGTTGGTGAAAGCCAAAAGGATGTGAAGCACTCGGTCCTGCGGAGTGCGTGGTAACTTTCAACTTCTTGCGGAAGTTTTACTTCGTATTGCACAGTAGGGACCCACTCATTGACCCTAGTTGTTTCTCAGAAGTTCTCCCACTGATTTTAATAGGATCTGGATAAGGGCCTCATTGCCCAGAGCCATATGCAAAGACATAAACATGTGGTTTGTAATGAGCTTTCTTTCACTTAGCAGTGCTACCACCTCGTTGGCAACTCTAGAAATCCACTAAATAATAACGCATAACACAAAAGCTCCTTTTAAGTACCGATCTTTCAAAGAATGCTATCCTGCTTACTGAAAAAGGCTGAAGAATGGTCAAATACTGCATAGAAGGATAATGTACTTAATTATATTCAACCCATTTGGGCTGGCTACTCAGTATTCTTCTAGGCAAACAACGCTAATGAATAATGTAACATTAGAAAAAACCTTTTGAATAAACATTTTTGATTTTGCTGGAGGAAACCATTTTCCATAGTAATTCCACAGCAGCTGGATCCAAACTGAGTTGAAAGCCTTTAAAAAAAAAAAAATCAAGATTTCATTACAGAAGCCTAAATCTGCTTCTGTAATCCAAAGGGAGTAAATTATGGTTTAGATCAATTCACTAATTATTTGAATGTACTCTATCCCCTCCAGAATTTTTATATTCATTGTGCTGATGGTGACCTCTTCAATGAGAATATTCAATAGCCCATTGTCTAAGTTTTACCAGATTTGTCTTAGAAGGAGGACTTCCAGAGGCCATGTCAGCTTTGAATGTCTCAAGGAGATGTAGCAATTCAGATATTTGGCTCAAACAAATGCCCTTTTGCAAAGTATCTGCTGTGGGATTTGGGGAGGATTGTCATGGTTGTGTCAAGTAGTACTTCTTACCACATACAACAACTTCTCCGTGTATATTTGTAGACATATGAGTTTAACATTAATTCTCTGGATGTTTGTGGAAAGCACACCCAAAGAGTCTAGGCATGGCTGACATGAGTTTATTTTAATTTTAATTGAATACACTCAGAAAACTCTTCTGAGTATTTTTCCCAGCACTGACAGAAGGAAAGAAAGAACAGTACAGAACCAGGGTAGAAAAAAAAATTATTTGTAGAAGTGTGACACAATGTCAAGTTTATTTACTCCGTAAGTAGAATGGATGGGCAGCCTGGAGTATTGCAAAGATAGTGTCAATGTTTAATAAAATGGCTTGCTTGTGTGTGGGTGTATGCATATAAAAATGAAAAGGGGGTGCTTTTAAAGCTTTTTTCAATATATTTACAAATTTGTTTTCTTCATGAGGGATGGGTGTATGCATGTTCTTTTATGGATAGTCATGGTCAGCATATGTATATAGACATACCACCTGCTTTATAGCTTTATAAATTACCTCTGTATATACACATCTAAATATATCATGATGGCCATTGACAGCTATATACATCAGAATGAGAAGAGGTACAGGTGGAAGATGCTATACAATACTGGTATATAGCAATGGTGATCTTGTGATCACTAAGTTTGAGGGCATTCTTTCCTTGAGCCAGAAGATTGGTAATTATGTTGGAAGAAGTCATATCATTGCAGATAAAGATTCTTACCCCTTTTAATTTCTGATCTAGCTTGACTGAAGTCATGAGATGGGCCCTTAAATGTTTCATGATGAGAACCGCTGTGAAATAAATTGTCAGCCCAATACATTCAATTCTGAATTCTGTCACTACAAAGAGTAAAACATTTTTGATTTCCTTGCAAACGGGACACTTATGATTTCTTAACCCTGTATAGTTTATAGTTCTGCTATCTAGGGAAAGAATAACAGGGTGTTCTAAGTGTCTGTTTTGTCAGAAAGGTTAGCACACTATCAAAAGAAGAAAGTAATTTTGTTTATCATGTATTTGCTGGCCATTCTTAAATAAACTTGACAGGTGCAAAAGTAAAATTGTTTTAATTTTCTTCCTCCAGCCAAAAATGGTAACAAGAAAGGTGAGAAAAACAAGAAAGGGAGCGAAAAGATGCCAGATGGTGACTCTGAACGTCGAAGTGCCTATGAAGACATCAGAGAAAGTATGTGAGAAGTGTTTAAAATACCTTTGGCGTTCTTGGTGTTGTGGCTGCTCTCTTTAACTATGTTTAAATTACAAGGGGTATTGTAGGGTTGTTGGTTGTAGCACTGTTGGGCTAAGGACAAAGGCAAACAAAGTTCTTTGGGTAGATGTGATTTTTTTTTTATTAAACCAATTAAATAGCTGGAAAAATTGTTCTTTGCAAGCTTTCAGGCACAAACACCCTTCTTCAGGCATAAGGAGAGTCTGTTAATTCTTTGCTATGTCTAAAGCAGCAGTTCCCAACCTCAGGTTGTGACTCAAATGAGGGTTGTGGGGGCAATGCCAGCGGCACCACATACCAAACACAAGCTGCATCACGTGCTGGGAGCTCCCTTGCCCACATCCCTGGGCCACCACCATCGCACTCCACTCCCAGCAGTGGGTCATGGCAAAAAAGGTTGGGAACCACTAGTCTAAGGTCTGTGCTAAATTGGAGTTCACATGCTGAAATAATACTGTGTGTGAAAAAGTAAAGGGACAAGGAATTTGTCAGTATGTGACAATACTTTAAAGTACAGAGAAAGGTAAGGAGCCTAAATCTTATTTCCACAGCTATGGAGGACACAGGAGCTTTAAAGTGGGTGTCTGGCTCTGGAATGGTGGCTAAAGGACCTTAGAACAAATGAGAAGCAAACACAATATACACTGAATAGTTTTAAAATAACAAGGTATATTTTCAGCTTATAAATGACATTGGCATTTCTGAGCAGTGCTAGATAGAAAGCCCCAGAGACAGAAGTCTTTTCTTTGGAGCCTAAAGACAGAAGTCTTCTCTATGGTACATCAAGAATGAAAGATGTATGATTCTTTCCCACTAATAAATGTTAAACTTCCATTAAGTATGTGAAATAGCTCAGACCAATACCAACTGTGACCCTGGTTTCTGTACTATGGATGGTGTCCATTGTGATTCAGTTGATTCCTCTGATTTCAAAAGAAGTTAACAAACTTGATCAGAAAATAAATGACCTCAGGTGGATTAGTGATATGGTGGTGAAAAAACTCCATAATATCATAAGAAACAAAGTCTCCCAAGTATTTGTAACATTTTTAGTACAGACATCTTATGTACTTCTATAGCTATCTTGGAGATTAAAATAAATAGGTAGTGGGAGTAAAATGCAACTGTGCTTCTGTCATCAAAAAATCCTAAAAAGGAATTAAAAAAAGAAGTTATAAATGTCTTGTGCTGGTGACCTAAATTTGTTTCTCATTCCCATAGCTTACAGACTTGGAAAATAGTATATTAATAGTAAATAGTTTATATATTTTTTTCAATTTATGAAGTTTTCATTTTTTTTAAATTAAAGTGAATTGTCCAAGAAACATGTTTTTGTGAAAATATGTCAGCCTGCAGGCTGATTGTAAATTTTTTTTGGCATGTAACTGGCACCAGTCCTATTCTGTTATAATTAGCAGGATACTGCTTTAATTTCCTGTAGAAAGGATCACTTTAAAAATCTCAATTTAAAATCTCATGAAGTTTATATGCAAGGGGCCCTTTGTAAATAGATGAAAATCTAAGTATCCAGATATATTGAAAAAATGATGGTTGAGAGTAGAGAATGGAGCTCGAGAGACCTGGTTTTGGTTTTAGTCTTTCCACTTTCATTGAGGATTAGCAAAATCTGTGGCAGTTGAGTTAAGCACCTAAGCTTCCTAAAGAAAGCATGGGGAAAGTTAGATGCTGTAGAATGGGTGTCACAGCAGCCAAAACACTGAGCAGGGAGTTGCCTAAAGTAGATGATAATGAAACCCGAAAAAAAGGGGTGTCTTAAATCTTGTTCCTGCTTTAAAGCAGTCTGACCTGAACAGAGGTGTTTTCCTCCTCTTGGCAGTCAAAGGGCTTAACACTTTCCTGAAGGCAGGTGCTTCAGTCTTTTATTTCAATTAAGAAGCAAGGGACATGCCTTTCAAAATAGATTTGGAGGTGATGGGGATGTTGCACTTAGATCTAGTATCTCATTTCTAAGGCAGTATTTCAGTATTTTATCCAATGCCTAGTCCATAAAATAGTATAAAGAGTCTTTGGAGCAGGTCTCCCTATTCCCATATGAGTGCCCTAACCTCTAGGTTGGAGAACAGTACTCTTGCTCTGTCTCTGGCTTAATGAATCTTTAATAATTTGTTGAAGTGGAATGAACAGCTTCAACAGCCAAGTTTTGGAGCACCCTCACCCTGCAGAAGCTGGTGATTTAGGCATTATTCTGGAAGGTGGGATGTGTGTGTTTGAGTCCCCTTTAGAAAAATAAGGTGTCTTCATAGATTTCATAGACATTAGGGCTGGAAGGGACCTCAGAAGATCATCGAGTCCAGCCCCTTGCCCAAGGGGCAGATAGTCAGCAGGGGTCATAGGATCCCAGCAAGATAAGCATCCAATTTGCTCTTGAAGGTGTTCAATGTAGGTGCTTGAACAACCTCCGATGGCAGACTGTTCCAGACCTTGGGGGGTCGAACAGAGAAAAAATTCTTCCTTATGTCCAGCCTGAAATGGTCTTGGAGGAGTTTATAACTGTTTGACCTTGTCATCACTTGGGGTGCTCTGGTGCACAATCATTCCCCCAGATCCTGGTGAACATCCCTGATAAACTTATAGGTGGCCACCAGATCACCCCTGAGCCTGCACTTTTCCAGGCTAAAGAGCCCCATGGCTCTCAGCCTTTCGTCGTAAGGTCTGTTTTCCTGACCT
>NW_017728994.1:66835036-66840087 GCF_001723915.1 Gavialis gangeticus | reverse complement strand
GAGAAGCAACTATGGATGCAAGCCAGCATTTTGCTCGCTTTACTAGCTGCAGCATCACACTGCAGGCTCATGGTCAATGATGACCCCCAAGTCACTTTCATCTGTAGTGCTAGCCAGCGTAGCACTGCCAAGCCTATAAGGATGCTGCAGGTTTTTCCTCCCGAGGTGGAGAACCTTGCATTTTTCAGTGTTAAACACCATCAGGTTCTCCTTTGCCCATTTCCTGGGCCTGTCAACGTCAGCCTAGATCACCTTCCTGTCCTCAGGTGTGGATGCTTTATCCCAGAGTTTGGTGTCATCGGCGAACTTGGCCAGTCCTCTTCTGATACCAATATCCATATTATTAATGAAGATGTTGAACAATATGGGTCCACGGACAGAGCCTTGAGGGACCCCACTGGTCACAGGGCACCATAATGATTGACTTCCATCAACCACCACCCTCTGGGTCTGACCACATAGCCAGTTCCCCAGTCAGTGGATCGTGGTGGACCCAAGGCTGCAGTTGCTCAAATGCTGAGAAGCTGGAAAAAAGTCAGACTACTCACCATCACTCCCTTCTCTGGTGTCTGTGCTTTATCTGGAGTTTGGTCCATTGGGCATGCCCTCAGTACAACTGCTAAATATTTCCTGTAGGAGATGTAGGGATAAGTTTTGAGGATCTGGACCAGGTTTAGATGCGAAAGACTCAGCTGCTTAGGACTGTTACTACAGATTTGCTTCTAGGCATGTCCAGAACTTGAGACACCTGAGGAACTTCACTGATAAATATGTATGACATTAAGAGATTTCTAAGGTTAGGGAGCAGCAAAGTGAGTGGCATTGTACTTAGGTATCTAAAGTGGAAGTTAGATGGGATTTAAGCATGTAAGTTCTACACTGGGTCTAGCCCTCAATTCCTCTGTGCCTCAGTCCCCTATCCATAAAATTAGATTAATAACATTTCAGAGATGCCTTATCTGTTGAGATTTTAAGGCTCTAGGGTCTGCAGAAAGTGTTTCATAGAGTGCTGATTGCTGTCATGTATTGGCATTTCTCATCTTTTTAATTACTGCTACATCCTGAAAGTGGATCATGAGGATTCCCTCATTTCTCTGCTACTGGAAACATTGGATACATGGGAAGATGTAGGGTATGTCTGTATGCATGAGCCTCCATTCCTGGCTGTTTCATAAATCCCATGGAGGCAGGGAGGGGACCTCTGGCCACATTAACTTCAGTGCTTTCCAGGATGTCAAGAAGGGGTGACAAAAGAATCTTTAGTTTTCACTGAGCATGTCTACATGTGCTGCTCTGTGCAATGGTGCCACTGTTACCATGCTGTCATTTAGTCCTTCTTTTTGGAAGTACTGAAAGACAGTGCAGTAATAGCCCATACTGTGCTGTGCATGCCACATGCAGTTATTTCTGGCACTACGTTGCCATAGCTACATGCTATAACGAGGGACCGTAGAATGGCAATGTAGCTGTGGCATCATGGTTTTTGCCCACAGATGCCACATTGCTGTAGTGCATTGCTACAGTGACAGCATCATGTGTAGAAGGACCAGGACCTTCAAGATCTGTCTCTTTTGCCTGGTACATGCTGTTTTCCTTAGCCCATGGCAGTTCAGGCCCAGATTTTTAAACATATATTGGGGCTTAACGCCCATGTCCCATGTCTTATTTCTACTGTTCCCACTATTCCCCCCTGCCTCTAACCTGAAGAGGAGGCTGAGTGCCTCAGGACTATAATACCTCCTTTTGGCTTTTTAGTGTTTTATGGCATCAGAGTCACACAAGAATATGGCTGAAAGGGACCTCAAGAGGACATCTAGTTCAACCTCCTGTTCAAGGCAGGATCAACCCTGTTAAATATTTCAGCTAAGTGTTTGTGTAACCTGCTCTTAAAAACTTCCAAGGATGGCGACTCCACAACCTCTTCTTGGCCCTGAAGAATGAAGAATGGGAAGCCCGTAGGCCCCACGGTTCTTCACCTTCATTTCTTGTATAGACCCAGGAAACAGAACAGCTGTCCTCCCTGACTACATTTGTCCATGACTTCGGTAGAAATTACACTTGATTATGGGGACTGCAGGATTAGACACAGTATCTGCTGTTTCTAATACAGTGAGTTTACTCTTAACAGTCTTAGTGTATTAATCATTACAATGTGTTGAGAGATGACACTGTTTGGAACATGAACAACTGAAAACCAACTATCTCATTCTTTCCCAGAAAATGCAGTATATTTATACTCACTTTTTCATAGATCTTGCATATTATAGTGACAGGTTTATAGCTCTGCTTTACCATCAGAGTCCTTCTAAAACATCCGTCAAGTGAGGGGAGAAGTTCAAAGTATCTTAAATCAGTAGATATCTATAAGCTACCAGTTTTGCAGGTGTCTTTTAAACAGCATCACTGCCTTTTGGTAATTTGAGTTTTCAACATTGCCCCTCTGCCAAGAAGTTCACCCCAAAACAATCAGAAAGGGAGTCTGGACTGAGGATCAGATTTCAACCCTCTCAAAGATTTTGGGGCAGTGTGGATCTCAGATTTTGACTCAGGCCAATGTTTCCTGCATGTATAAATATCTAAGACTAGAGCTTAAGTTAATAGCTGTTGGCAATGCTTTTTTTTTTTTTTAAATTGAACATATAATGATTAAATGAAAGATGTTACAAGAGCTAGATAGAGTGGTACTTGATCTTTGCTTGGCTGGCTGGCGTGTACACCATGCTCCGAAAGGCAGAAACACCTTCTCTCGGGCTTTAAGTCTTTAATGTTCCAAACCAGAATTCCATGTCGAAGCTCTCTGCCAAAAAATATAATGTGACTTGGGCGTGCCATTCAGACTGCTGGAATAACCAGGAGTGACTCAAATGACTCAAGGTATGCTGGTCACCCTAGCATGCTGTAGTCTGAAGCCCTGATCATTGTTTGCACTCTAATAGTGTAGTGACCATTTATGTTGGCTTAATTGGGCACTGGAGATTTGAACTAATATAGAGTGATTCTTTAGTGCAGGGGTGTCAAACATTCACCCCTTGATCTGAATTTGCCCCCCACAGCATGTTATCAAGCTTGAGGTGTTGCTCCTGGGGCTGAATTGACATGGACCAGCAACCCAGGCAGGGCCTGGGGCATGCTCTGGGATCTGTGCTACATGTGGTGCCTGTCCCAACTACTCTAGTGTGACATGCAGCTCCAACCCCAGAATGGGTATGGCATGTGCTGGATCTGGTAGGGGAGGTGCAGAAAGGGTCCAGGGTCTGTAAGCCCATTGACCCATCTGGCCCATGGCTAAGTGCTGCATCACTTATCCGGCCCATGGGACGAGATGCGTTTGACACCCCTGCTTTAGTGGTATAGAACCAGCACAGGAGCTCTGACAAGATTAACCTGTAAATGGTGAATGGGGTGCAGGAAGGGGAAAGGGAGAGGACTGGGGGCTTCTCTGTGCTCTGGTGATTCCTTGGGAGGATTGGCAGCCAGAGAACCAGCTCAGGGAATAAGCTTCTCTCAGGTCCAGGAAGCAAGGACCTAGAGTTGATCTGGCAAAGCTTTCCTCAAGCTGTTCTGTGCACTTCTTGATAACAACAAGGATTGCAGCCTCCGCTTTTCTGGGTCTCTGAAACTGAGGGTGAAATTCTCACTGCTGCTCCAGTCCTCTTCTTCTAGGTAAATGGGCTGTAGTTGCATTAAGGAGGCTAAGATCATGGTCTCACCCATTTAGGTGTAGTGAGAAGCTCTCTTTGAGACCCTTGCAAGCTGTGATGGAAGGGCACATGTGGGGTGGACTAGAATATATGGCAATGTTGGGATTCATAGAATCATAGAAAGTTAGGGCTGGAAGGGACCTCAGGAGGTCATCTAGTCCAACCCCCTGCTCATAGCAGGGCTATCCCCAACTAGATCATCCCAGCCAAGTCTTTTCTATTCAGCTCTTAAAAACCTTCAAAGATGAAGAGCCCACCACCTCTCTGGGTAGCCTGTTCCAGTGCTTTACTACCCTTCTGGTGAAAAAATTCTTCCTAATATCTAACATAAACTTCCCTTGCTGAGACTTGAGACTGGTGCTCTTTGTTCTGTCATCTGCCACCACTGAGAACAGTTTAGCTCCTTTCATTAGTCTATCTTCTTTCAAACTCCCCTTCAGGGGGTGCTATGGGGTATCCTGTGGAGGTAAATGTAATGTAGAGAGATCCTTGTAGCACAAAATTTACAGCCCATGCCAAAGGAACCTAGATTGGTCTTAAGTAGCTATATGCTCTTCAGATCCTGGGAAGCCTCCAGGCTTACTTTCCCCTGTGTTTCTGCAAGTTCGGTGCTTTATCTTTGTTGTGCCTTTTCACAAATGATGTTGCACCGAGGAGTCATTCTTTGAAGTGGTAGCATTGAACAAATGGGCCCTTAACATTCACCTCAGAGTATGGCATCAATTATCTCATAGCTCAAGAAGAGGCGGGGAGATGTCTTGCTCTCAAAAGCACTTTATTGCAACTGCTAACATACACACAAAGATAGTTGACAATTTTCTGTTGATGTCATCATGTTAGCCCTCAGGAAGGGAGTTAAACCTTACTACTACTAACCTAGTCCTGCAAATGTAAAAATGGCATCCCCACTGTATGATATGTGAACTATGTCAATGGGCACTTCAGAAATGCCATAACCTTTCTAAGGAGAAAATTGCATTCCCTTCCTTCCTCACTCTTGCTTGCATCATTCACATCAACTACAACAACATCAATAACATCAGTAACAAAAAAGTAAATCTGAGAAAAACTGAAAAGAAAACAATATTTTAACACGACCTGAATACTAATAGAATATGAGATTATAGTAACACTCCATGCTACCCAGTGTTTTACAATTACTTATAAATTATACTGGCAGTCCTTGATTTACAATGTTTTGAGTTACAATGGTTTGCACTTACAACATTTATAAATTGACACCCTGTTTCAACTTTCTGACGCCAGTTTCAACTTTACAACACTTGATCTGACGCTACACCAGTGAACAAATTCGCTGCATCACCCATCTCCCCAGAGAACATCTGTCCA
>NW_017728994.1:66834557-66835025 GCF_001723915.1 Gavialis gangeticus | reverse complement strand
AATACATTAATGTAGCTATATTACTCATCTATTATTGATTGAGTACAAAATGCTAAGTTATTTTTGGTGAAAATAGGATATTGGGCCTTGATTCAGGAACCAGTCCCCCATTTATAAAATTGTTTCTTATGGGAAAATCGGTTCTGAGTTATGTTTTGACTTAAGACATAGTTTTCAGGAACCAATTGTGTCGTAAGTCTGAGGACTGCCTGTACTAACTGCATTAGTTTGCTTTTGGTGTATGGAGGCCCCGGTATTTACCTTTAAACCACATTTTGATGGATAATTATTAGAGATCCATCAGAAATGAGATGTATGCCACTTCCCAGTGCATGGCAATCTAGAAATATTTAATTCTTTTGCAATTAACTGTTAACTAGCAGATTAGCTAACATCAATCTAGAGCTTTCTATTTTGGTAGTAAGAGAAGTGGGTATGAGTACACTATCCAATTCATTAAGGCTTTTT
>NW_017728994.1:66823843-66829557 GCF_001723915.1 Gavialis gangeticus | reverse complement strand
ACTGCATTAGTTTGCTTTTGGTGTATGGAGGCCCCGGTATTTACCTTTAAACCACATTTTGATGGATAATTATTAGAGATCCATCAGAAATGAGATGTATGCCACTTCCCAGTGCATGGCAATCTAGAAATATTTAATTCTTTTGCAATTAACTGTTAACTAGCAGATTAGCTAACATCAATCTAGAGCTTTCTATTTTGGTAGTAAGAGAAGTGGGTATGAGTACACTATCCAATTCATTAAGGCTTTTTACTTAGCAGTGAATGCTTACACTGGACTAGAAGGGACTTCTCAGACTATTGAGTCCAGTCCCATGAATCCTCATTTCTACAGCTGTATGGGAATGATAAACTATATCATTCTTATATAGTTTATGCAAAGAAATGTCAATGTATTGATTGTTTATGAATAGTTAACTTTCACCTTTTCATCTCTGTCATCTGTAGTGTGTAAGTAGGTATGTCAGTGCACTTTCTATTCCCCAACTAGTTTTTTTTAAAGTTGATAACGACTGTACTTTAAATAAGCATTTTCTGCAAAATAAGCTTCACTTCTAAAATTTGTGCAACTTTCAAGATTCAAGAACATTTCCACAATAACATTAGTAGCTAGCCAGTTATCTGTGTACAATGAACAGTCTCGCCAAACTTACTTGTGGAAATAATCACAAATAACTCTTCATATTATTCAGCTTTAAACATTCAGCTCTATTTTAAGATTATTCAATGAAAATCCTCCTTCAATGTCCTATGGGTCCGTTTTCTAAGCCAACCCAAGTAATGACCCCCATCCAACTGATGTGGTATATACAGTACTGCAGATGGATCTGAATGGTTTGATACTGTGGATAAGCTGTAGACATCTGCTGTTTAAGTATCTGAATGCTAGTCAAAAAGCAATCATAATTATTGGTGCAAAGGTTCTTTCAGAAAGAATAGCTCAGCAAACTTCAACAGTATAGGAAAACATGTTAAAAGGAAAGTTCTCTCTTCCAAAGTGAATAGGAATTACGGAGTCTTCTTTTCTCCAGACTAAATAATCCCAATACTTTCAGGCCTTCTTCATTGCCCACACCGCTAATAATTTTTGTTGCTCTCCACTGAACTCTTTCTAATTTGTCCAGATCTTTCATAAAGTGAGGTACCTAAAACGGGACACAGTACATCAAATAAAGCCCAATCAGTGTCTAATAGAGCAAAATAAGCACTTTCCTTGACTTGTGAGTGATGTTTTTCTTAATACTACACTGCTGGGTTTTATTCATTTTATGGTCCACTGTAATCCTCCATGTCCTTTTCTGTAATGCCACAGCCTAACCAGTCCTTCCCCAATCTGTGTTTGTGTCTGCAACTGTTCCCATCCCAAGTGCAGGGTTTTGCACTTATCATTACTAAATTTAATTTGATTAATTTTGGATCATTTCTCTAATTTATCAAGATCACTGTAAATCCTAATCAATCCTCAAGAGTACTGGCCACTCCATCCCACTTCTCCTTGCACAACATATTTTTTCCTGGTCAGAGGATCCTGCCTGCAAATTTAATTCTCTTCATACTTAGACTATAGTGTGCTCATTGAAAACATAACTTTTCCTGGGTGAGGAATAGACAGCCAGACAGAGATATCTGTGCTCACTAGGCACTCTTAGCTATTGTCTGTGCTAAATTAGAAAAGGATGGTGGTGGACACACTTGTTATTTTTAAAAGTTGAGTTTTTGCTGCCAAAAGCAATCCTTTTGTGGTAGCTAATCCAATGGTAAATTCCAGACTTGTTCTGTACCTGTGACATCACATGATTCATATGATCTCTCAGTATAAACAAAGGGTTTGCAGCCAACAGCATATGCCATAGTTGCAAACTGGTATTCTTCAATGACAGGATTATAGGAAAGTAGAGCAGGAACGACCTCACAAGGTCATCTGATCTAGCTCTGCTCAAAGCAAGAGAATTCCTGACTAAATCATCCCAGCCAAGTGTCTGTTTAGCCTGCTCTTGAAAATTAACAGGGATGGAGATTTCACAATTTCTCTAGATAATCTGTTACAAGCCTTGACCCCTTCATAGTCAGGGAGCTCCTCTTAATCTCTAACCTAAATTAAAACAGATCAAACTTTGCTAAGCAAATATTACATACTTGCTAAGGCATAAAAAGGTGCCTGGGCATCCAGAATACATGGGCACATGGGGGAATAGCAACTTCCATCTGGCACTGTGCTGCTGGTGCAATTGTGAGGCTGTGGCAGCAGCTTTTTTTCTCACTCCTCCCCACCCCCACTCCAAGTTCATGCCCAAAGACACTGCCCTAGTTACTCCATCCTACTAATGGTATTGCATATTTGGGTAACTGGAATGTATTTGGGTTCATTTCCCATTGTGCTGTAGAAAACTTAAGTATACTACCCAGATATGAATTGGCCAGTAGGAAAGTAGTCAGCTCTTAAGGCCAGGTTTGAACATAGCATTTAAGAATGTGTGCAACTTTAAACACATAAGTAGGGCAGCTGAAACCACTGAACCTATTGTGTACATGACTTGGCTTCAGGGGCTACTGGGACATTTTTGTGCAGCTGACTTACTACATCTGGTGTCTACCATGCCAATATAGGGCTATTAAGCTCTCTTTCAGAGGCAATCAGTCCAGGCATGACAGTATGAGAATGTGGCTATACTACTTCTCATTCAGGAAGTAGCATCCAAGCAGTATAGTATGTTTCAGCATGGCAGCAGAAAAGTACCAGTGTAGACATGCTCTTTATCTTCAGATAGCTTAGCATGCTTAAGAACTATACTAGGTCATGACTGCAGCGAGTAACAAACTGGAAAGGATGTTGGGGAAGCAGGAAGTGTGAGACAGAGTGTGGGTGTTCCAGTTTTACTATGAACGTTAGCAAAAGGATCTTAACTGTAATTAGGAGCTGGGAATAGGGATAGGAGATCTTCAGAACATTAAGACATTTGGATTGTATAGTTGCCTGGATGATATATATGTTTGTCACCACTCTTTTTGAATGATTTGAACCTCTTGGGTCTACAAAGCTAATCTCAGCATCTCATGAGAACAGGCTTCCTTTCAGTTTTCCTACTACTACTCAGTCCCATTTTGGGACTTCTGTTTCCATAATCAGAAAGCTCACATGCTTGTAAAAATGATAAATACTAAATATCTTGCAGGCATCAACTCAGGTTTTTAGATTGCATAGTCCTGGTGCTGGTTGTAGTCTGTGGCAAAAGTTCTAACCTGGTCTGAACTGGCACCCCCGTCTCTGGATTGAGGCCAAGTAGCAGAGAGGCAGGTTAATGGATGAAATAATTAAGAATGGTAAGCAGTTGAAGGTGTCATCTTCCCAGTGAGCAGTCATTTGAAACCAAGGCTGCCGTGAGAAACACAGCTGGTAAGATGTGGGAACAAGAAGGCTAGGATATAGTGTGTTAGTCTGTTTACCACGCTCTTTAAAAACAAAGGAGCTTTCCAGAAATGGATTAAACATACATGAATGAGTTTACTCCATGCTCGGATGGCTTCATCAGTGGTACTCCTGTGCCACTTATGTTTTTTTTTTCTCCCAGCAGCTAAGCCCCAATCCCTGTTCATGGACTTGTTTCCAGAGCTCCACCCTGCCTTACTCTTCAATAACACTCTTCTGCTTCCTGAGCCAAATTGGGGCCCTTTTATCTTCATTTGAGGATTGTTTCATTTTAATCCATGTTTGGCTTGGGTTCCCTTGAACTTTAGAGTTCTAATTATTTCTTGCAGTGCTCCTTTCTGCCTTTTCAGTTTTAAATGTTCCTTTAGCTTTCATGATACTCTTAAGGGTTCAAGGGTTTGGAAATGTTGGGGTGCTTTTGTGAAAACAGAAAGTTCACTTGTTAAGTGAGTTTTCCCAGAATCATGCAGCTCAGCAGACTGACTGTTTTTCAGAATGAGTGTGTGTATCCAAAGAATCCACTGCTGTTTTTTACAGGGCTTTAACTACAACATATATTTTTTTCATCTTAACAGAGCATTTAAATGATTTCTGCGTTTGGGACTTTCAGTAAGTTAGCACTTCTGACCTTTTAGTACTGTATTAATGATGGTCTTGGATGAAAAAGTCTGGGGTTGAAAAAGCTGTCAGGAAGGACAACAGCTTTTTTTCTTAATTGTAATTGCTTTTTTCTAACATATTTAAGAAAAGGCAGACAGATTGATCTCCTGATGGTTGGTAAGGAAAACAAAATCTAGGAGCAAGTGAATTATAATCATAAGACTTTCCTCTGAAAACTCTGTTCAAGTAATGGCTTCGAGCAGTTACAATGACCTCCATCTCTTATAAGACATGTTTGTTTTTATTCATACCTCATTATCCTGTATGAACTTGTAATAGCAGATGTATTTTGTAACTGTACTTGGATCTGTGCTTGTTTCAGACAAACCTAAGCTTTGTGTGATTGAAACATCAACACAGTTTTAATTTTATCAATGCTTTTCAGAGAGAAGTTGGACTGATTTCAGGCATTTCCTGCTACAGACTCTTCTATCTAGGTCAAGTATTTAAGTCCACCCATCTTCCAGGGAATCTGAAGTCATTGACAGGGAACTATTGGGCTTATGGAGGAGACAGAGGGGAAATGAGCTCTATTCGTGGATGGCAGAGGTCATCGGAAAGACCACATGAAAATATACCCCCTTAACTTTGAATAGCCAGCCATGTAACCTCAGGGTTTTCTCCCCATACTGGTAATAGGCATTATGCTGATATGAGAAGAGTGAAATACCGAAAGGGCTGGTACAAGCAACTTTTTATGACGAGCCATATCCTCATTCCCTTCCTTTTCATCATTACATGGCAGAGGGACAGTATTCCTTGATGGATAACTATTTTTCATCTCTTCCACTTGAGGTAGTTTTGTGTCAATGTGTACCCCTCTTTCCCCTTGCATATGAGAATCAGTGATAGGCTTTATGACTAGCCACTCCATCAGAGAGATTCAGAGGTAACTAAGTTTGGAGCTTGCCACCTCACAACAGGAAGGGAGGATTCAAAAGCTAGTGCCCCTGTAGAGTTAGCTTGTTCCTGCTGTAGATTGGGAGTCTCTTCCTCTTTTCCTTGGTAAATGGAAACATTCATACAGGCCATAAAAATCATGGCTCTCCAAAGTGGTTGAGTTAAGTGGGAGTCATTTGGATTCACCATGCTACAATACTCATCATGTAAAAATGTTTATGACCTGCCATGACCTTAGGATGGAAGATTCCTGTGTCTGCTCCATGCTTGAACTTTTAAAATCCCTTTTCCATTGCAAGGTGCTTTTTGAAACAGTAATCATTCGATATTCACTAAGAGGCTTACCATGAAGAGAGAAACTGCAGTGCCTCAATCCCGATTTGGAAGGAATAGTAGAGGTGATAGGATCAATCAGTCTCTACGTTCAGTGAGTCCTGGGGCTCTCATCTTGTTGGCTGTCAGGCCAGACTGATGTCAGCCTCTGTGTCATGTATTTTTTTACCTAACTAATAGGGCTGTGCAAAGCTTCGGGTGCTGATTCGAATAGGAGGAGATTCGGCCTGATTTGGCGGCCGAATCTCTGAATCTGAATTGAATCAGGAGAACAATAAAAAGGTCCGAATTGATTCAAAGCTCTCTAAACTGATTCAAAAAAAATTTGGAGCGCTATGGAGATTTGGGCAGTCCACACTTGCCGGTGCAGGGAGCTGGATCCAGACTTTGTGCTG
>NW_017728994.1:66820316-66823637 GCF_001723915.1 Gavialis gangeticus | reverse complement strand
AAAAGCCCCACACTCACGGGCTGCTGCAGCAGCCTCAGGGCTTCTGGCGGCTCACGGAAGAGACCCCCATGCAGCATGGGGCTGTAGGGGGGGGTGGAGATTGCCCCCCCCGCCTGGCAGGAGCCAGTGAATGGGGGCTTTTTTTTTTTAAAGAGCAGACGGTGGGCCAGGGCGGGGCAGCCATGGGAGGCGGCTGGGAAAGCAGGCAGGGGATGGGGGCTCCTGGCAGAGTGGGGCAGTGTAGGGCAGAGGGGTGCAGTGGGGATCGCCCCATCCCGCTGCCTGGAAGCAGCCAGTTTGTGCGGGGCTTTTTTTTTTTAAAGTGCCAGGATGCTGGGACCAGGCAGGGCAGCTATTGACAGCGCTGAGAGAGCGGGTGGGGGATGGGGCCTGTTTGATCCGGAGATTCGGCTGATTCAGCGGTGGCTGAATCTCTGAATCAGATTTGGCCAGATCGATTTGGGACAGTGATTCGAATCACCGAATTGAATCACTGTCCCCCGAATCAGCTAAATCTGAAGTGAATACTAGCTGCTTCGCATAGGCCTAATAACTAAGCCTGAAAATCCATTTCACATTGCCACCTCAGACACATCAGATAATAAGCAGCGACTTTCAGACATTACTAACTGACATTGAATTAAAACCAATGACCTGTACACAAAATACTCTACTTCTCATTTAAAATCAGCAGACACATCTAGTTTCTGTTGAGGGTCAGTTTTTCATTAATAAATGTCATTTGGCCAGTATCGTAATAGTCTGAGAGTTTCTGGATGGCAGTGAGAAGGCAACCTGTTGTTCTCTGAAAATATTTTCAAGCCTTAAACTGCTACATCTGAGAATGGCCGCACATCTCCTTCAGTATCATGTTCAGCACAAATATTTCTTGGGTAAGTTGTATGAAAAAATTCAAATTAGCCTTAGCCAGAGCTTGAACTTGATAGAAAGCTGAGTGCTTTGCAGATCTCATTTAAACATATTGATCAAAAACTGGAGACAGTTTTGAGCTCTGTCTAGGACTTGCAGTTAAGCATGACAAATTTAGAAAGTATGTAGGAACAGCGGTGCCTAAACTTGTGCTATGAAGGTTAAAAATCCTTTGCCATATATTTACAATCATGATCCTGGGCCGGATCTTTAGGTTTAATAATCAGAGTAGTTCCTGTGAAATCAATTGAGCTATGCCAGTTTAAATCACTTGTGTTTTTTCCCTATACCTATTTGGCTACAAGGGCTACAGTAGTCAGGCACTGCATGTTATCTCTGTGACCTGTAATGGAGAAGGGTGGGTCCTCGTACCTATATATTTTCTATGAAAATACCCATTGGTGAGCAAGATATTTGGGGTATGCTTCTAGATAGGGGGATCTGGACCAAACTCCTTTGGTAAATATACGTGCTTCAGGAGTGGGGGGGTTGGGGGGCTCCAAGAGCTGTTCTAAATAAAGTGCCTGGAGCATCTCATGTATCAGTGTCCCCACACTTAAAAATGGTGGTGGGGGTGCTTTAAGTAAAGCTTGTTTGACAAGCTTTAGTTAAAGTGCCCCTGCTGCCATTTTTAAGTGTGGGAATGCTGACACACGAGACGCTGAGTCTCTTGGAGTGCTTGAGGAGTTTTTGATAGATTTATATTCCCAGGACTCAGAATACTGGAAGTTTCTCAAGTTATATATGTCTCAGTTAGCCAAGTGGAGAAGTGTTCTATTACTTGATACTACTCTGGAGGAAACATAAATTAAATTCACCTTATTGGCTAAGAACAGACATTCAAAAATCCTGAGGTGGAATTGGTCTAAGTTATGCAGTTTTCTTTAAGTGGTGTAGTTTAGATCGGTAACAAACAAAAAACACATTCACTTTTGGTGGTGGTGGTAGGGGGGGATGACAAAACTTAGATCAGATTCTCCCATGTTTAAACCAGCCTACCTGTGCCAAACTTCTGTTCTGTTACAGTTATAGACTGGTTTCCAATCACTTATACTGGTAAAAGTGTAATGTTTGTACCTGTTCCTTGTGCCTGGCATGGCTGAAGATTGGGTGCAGTTTAAAAAAGGGAACCAAGGCTGTTTTGGGCAGTAATCAAATGGAAATGCTTTGGATGAAGGGGAGTCATTCCATATTTTTATTTGTTTGGACATTGGCTATCTAGTTAAGAAACAATTTATTGTTTTAATGTCACGTCAGTTTTCTATGGCAGTACAGACTTTCCACTTTAAGCCTGCATATTGATATTAAGGTAAGCAGATTCAATTATTCTCTTTTGTTTCTCCTTAGTGTGATTTTTCTTTAAATTGGGACCTTGATTTTGTTATAGGTATATTAATCATTAAGTGATTTTGATAGAATTATGGAAATTGTATGCCATGCTCTCTTGAATAATGCTAGATGTTGACATTTAGAAAGTTGTACCAATTTATACTGTTATACCCAATGGAGTATAATTCCTTTCATGTGGATGCAGCTGCATCTGTACAAGGAATAATATCAGTTTGTCTACTGGGAGGAAACTATCTATACTAGTATGTCACCTTAAAAGTCAACAAATACAGCTGTCCACAATAGAGCTTTTTTTAGTATGACTATTTAATTTGTGTAATAATCATATTCCTAATTGAGACAGTTACATAGGACAAAACTTTAAAGTGTGGAGCTGGCAATAGAAATTCTGGTTGTTGCTTGAGCTGTAAAAGTTCAGTTTAAATGTCATTTTGATGGTGTATTGCCTAGTCTGTTTTCAGTGTGACACAACTTGGCCCCAGATGCATCAAGACACTCCCAAAGTATTCTCATACCTTCAGGGGTGCCCTTCATTCTCAAACCCCTCTCTGCCATCTGCTGTTTGACCCCAGGGAACCAGCTGAGATGTGCCACAAGCCAACTCCTTGGCTTGTGGCTCCTCAGCCTTGCTCAATTCACCCAGGTCTTGCCAGCTCTTAGCAGAAGGGATTTAGCTACTGTAACGGAGAACACACAGCTCTCTGATACTTCAAGAGGAAAAGTTGCCCAGCCAGGGAGCTTTGCAGGTGGGCAGGGTGCTGCAGCCCCAGGGCACCAGGGCAATGGGTTAATTAGCCAGCACCTGTAGGTGGTCAGATGACTGGATGCAGGCAGGACTAGGGGACCATATAAGCTCAGGGGTGGAGCCAACAGGGCAGTCTCTCCCTGGCTGCTACCAGGAAAAGAGCTTCTGCCCGGGGGAGCCCAAGATGCTGGGCCAGTGAGGGTGTATACTCTTGAAGTTGTGGAAGGCTGCTACATGTTGTTATTTGTTACAGTCCAGGCACTTGTGTTTATGTTGTGTTAACTGGTGATTTGTGG
>NW_017728994.1:66812281-66815316 GCF_001723915.1 Gavialis gangeticus | reverse complement strand
GAGCCCAAGATGCTGGGCCAGTGAGGGTGTATACTCTTGAAGGGGTGGAAGGCTGCTACATGTTGTTATTTGTTACAGTCCAGGCACTTGTGTTTATGTTGTGTTAACTGGTGATTTGTGGATGAGGCTACAGGGGAGGTGGAGACCTCATTAGTGTCTGGGTGGCGGGGGGAGCACTTGACTGTCTTGAACCCTGCCAGGGGCAGGCTCAGGGCTTGAATGCTTAGTGAGCACAAAGGGGCCAGGGGCCTAGTGCCTGAGAGGGGTGCAGCCATAGAGGGGCCAGGGGCCTGGCATACAAGAGTCAGGGGCTCAGTGCTTAGAAGGAACAAGGGGAGCTAGTGTCTTGAAGCCAGATCCTATTCAGTTGGCCTAGGCTAGAATGGCTAGCTACATTATAGGGAAGGAGTCTGAGGCCCCAACAGAGGGTACCAGTAACATCTGTGAAGTATGGAGTGTGGTAAAGGGAAGGACTTGGAGCCACTCAATTAGCCCATAAGGCTTTAGAGGCTTAGCCTGGGGCCAGTGTGACCTGGGCCCTTGAGTACCCTCCCTTTTATATTTTATTTATGTTTATCATCAAGACGTGGTAGGCGAAGTAGGAAGGCACCCTAGGGGGTGGATCAGGGCATGGTTGCAGAGCCACCATGGGTGTCATGGCCATCCCTGGGACCTGATGTGTTACAGTTACCTAGAAGAATTATACCCTTGTCTGATCATATGTTCAGAAATGATACTCACCCTCCTTCTGGTCAGTCAGATGTTCTGAGATCACAGTTACCACTGGCAATAAGTATGATTTTAAAAAACACAAAGATCTATTATAAAAGACAAGAGCAAACATAAGAAACAGTAACAATATGTTGAGATATAGCCAGCAACATAAGAATAAACAAACAAAAGAAAATACCAGAATGATGATCTGATGTTACCCTGCATCTTAAACCCAGGAATGCAGCTTCTACCCAGTTCAACTGGTTAGAAAAAAGCTCTTGTCTCTGACCCTTCTGTCAGGACTTCTGCTGCTTCTGAGGGCCTAAAGGAAACTATGTCTGGGAAAACTAAAGCCAAACCCCTGTCCACATGGGAAAGGCAGTATGTGGTTTCTTGCCTGGCCATTTACATACATCATCTATTGAATTCTTGGGGAGCCCATACTGTGCATATAACTTCTTGCCCAAACAAGGGTGCATATTTACAGACTAGATGACTTTCTTGATCTAATTATCACCAGGAGACTATTTCCATCTTTTCAGGCATATCCAGAACATACTCCTTCTCACTTAATTTCCCCACTGTGAGAAATACCCTTCTTTGAATATCCTGAATAGCCAAGTGTTATTCTTAGAGATTTTTTCTAAAGTGTAAATTGGCATTATCTGGAAGAGCAGACAGTATGCCTCAGAGCACATCTACAGGGCTCTGTATACCTGGCTATTTAACACCCATGTTGGATGCTCTTAAAGCCTCAGTCTATTTGGGTCTCCAGTTAACTGTTGATGGAGCAGGTGATTTTCTTCATCTCTTGCCTCTCTTGTCAGTAATGATGTTAGGGTCTGTCTTCTTCTTGTTCTAATGTCTGAGAGTACAGGGAGTACATCTATGCGCATGTCAGTTGTGCAGTCTGAGTCTCAGTGCCCTGTTGAGTATGGTATTGAGCTTTTTAGTATAACAGCTTCTGGACAGCACAGGAGCACAATATTTTGCTAAGGCATATACCATTGCAAATGCGGTGGTTCTGAACACTTCGAAGTTGGCACCCTATGACCCTATGTCATGCTGGCTAAACCTTTTAAGGCAGGTACCTGGGTGGAAACTTTACTGAATATAGCTTAATGTAATCTCCATTGAGATCACACGTTATATCAGTAAAACAAATTCAAGAAAGCATGCATGACATCCCACAAACACTTCAACATTTTATAGGGTTTGTGACATGTTCCCTAGTCTGTTTGCCATTCTTATTTAGCTAAATGCATTTGTTTGTTTGGTTTTGAAAACCACAGGAGTAGAACAATGGGATAAGCTGCTTGGGGAAGTAGCAATTGCCCAGACTTTCCCTTTTGAGAAGACCTAGAACCTGTTTTCTTGAGCTCTCTGTAAATATAGTATAAAGACTGGGTCCACACATTGGAGAGAAACTTTTTATGCCCTTTCCCCTTACACCTGGCTCAGACACAATGCAGCCCAGAGGCATTTTTGTGCCTATTAAGGCCAATTGGCTGGATGTATGCTGCATGGGGCTCCTATCCTAGCCATGTAAAAAATGATATAATCTCTTGGGCAAGTTATCTGGAAGCAGCAGAAGGCTCAGAAATGTCTGTGCATAAGATATATATTATCTGAAGTTTAACCACAATACTTAAAACTTGACAAAATATCTCATGAGAATAGGCTTTCTGGAAATTCCAGCTTCTAGCAGTGCCAGAAATAACACTAAACCCCTGTGCTAAATATGCTGTTTTGGTATTTCCAGGATGACTGCAGCCTGGAAGTGCAAAGGAGTATAAACATGAACACATGAAAAATAGCGAATAAATAAGTTAAGTGAACTTTTTAGAATCTCAGAAATGTTTGGTTTAATTTCAGGTATGAGGTAAGAGGGGTGAGAGAGTCCTTATTTTATTTTTTACTTGTCTCTAGTTTTCCCTAAACTAGAGAAACAAGAAAAAATAGACATTTCCCCTGATGCAGATTCTCCATATAGAAACCTTTTAAACAAATGATGTGCCCAGTTATGCCATCTGGTACACAGCATTTAGCAGACAGAAAGAGAACAGGTTATGATCAGCCCTTTCAAAAAGAACACAAATTGAGAATAAAAAACTGGTAGTTTCATAGTTTTGTAGTTTCATAGTTGGTAGGGTCAGAAGGGACCTGAGCAGATCATCAAGTCCAACCCCCTGCCATGGCAGGAAAGAGTACTGGGGTCAAACGACCCTGGCAAGGTTTTCATCTAGCCTCCTCTTAAAGACCCCCAGGGTAGGAGCCTGCACCACCTCTCTTGGAAGTAGGTTCCAGATCCTAGCTGCCCT
>NW_017728994.1:66783662-66811905 GCF_001723915.1 Gavialis gangeticus | reverse complement strand
TAGGTGTCGACACCACAGTCCCCCAGTTTCTTAATGAGAACGGGCTGAGAGACAGTGTTGAAGGCCTTCCGAAAGTCCAGGAAGACTATGTCCACTGCTACCCCTGCATCTAAGGATTTCTTGACCTGGTCATAGAAGGTGACCAGGTTGGTCTGACAGGACCTGCCTCTAATGAACCCGTGTTGGTTGCCCCTAAGCATAACCTCCCCTGCTGGCCCCTCACAGACATGCACCAGGATAATTCTCTCAAAAAGCTTACTCAGGACCAAGGTAAAACTAACTGGCCTATAGTTTCCTGGGTGCCCCTTCCTCCCTTTTTTGAAAATGGGAACCACATTGGCCCTTTTCCAATCCTCTGGCACCATGCCAGAGTACCATGAGTGCTTGTAAAGCTGTGCCAGGGATTAGCAGAGGTCATTAGCAATGACCGTAGGCCTGGGTGTGCCCCCCCTGGGTCCTACAGGGGTCCCTGTGCGGGGGGGTTACCCAGTCCCTGCTCAGAAAAATGGAGGCAAAGAAATTGTTAAATAGCTTAGCTTTGCAATCTGGTGTGACAACCAGATTTCCTAGTGTGTCCTGCAGAGGCCCCACGTTACCCAGTAACTTCTTTTTACCCCCTATGTAGTTAAAAAGGGAATTCTTGTTGTCCTTGATCTGGGTAGCTAGTCCCAGTTCCATCTCCGCCTTGGCTTTCCTGACCACCCCCCTACAGCCCTGAGCAACAAAGGTATAGTCCTCCCTGGTGATGGCCCCCCCCTTCCATTGGGTGTATGCCTCCTTTTTAGCAAGGAGACGTTCCCGTAAGCTTTTGGTGAATCATGGGGGCTATTGCACCCTCTTGGCCCCTTTGATCTGTGTTGGGATCACCTCTCTTTGGCCTTGGAGGATTGTCTCCTTAAGGAACAACCACTCTTCTTGGACACCCAACTCCCCTCCCCTCCAGGACCTCAGTGCCTCCCCGACTATTCTCCTTACCTCATTGAAATCTGCTTTCCTGAAGTCCAGGGATGCTGCCTTGCTGTAGGCCTTTGCCACCTTGTGCTGGATGGTGAATTCCAGCAGGTGATGATCAGTGTTACCCAGGTGGTCAAGAACCCGGAGACCCCTCACCAGGTGGTTGCCCGTGGCCAGGACCAGATCCAAATGGCATCTCCCCTGGTGGGACTGTGCACCTCCTGGGTTAGATGGAGGTCCTGTATCCTGGCTAGGAACCTACGTGAGTGGTCAGACCTGGCTGACTCTTCTTCCCAGCAGATGTTCCAGTATCTTGTTCTCCAGGCACAGCCCAAGAGGAGGATGCAAGCCTGCTCAGATTTCATGATCTTTGAGTGTGGTCATCTAATGAAGTGTGGTTGGTTGGGATCTGTTGTCATATGACACCATATTCAACAGCCCTCAGGTGAAAAAGGGTTAAGAAAGGCTCAGTTTAAAGCACCATCAAAATATGTTTCAATTGCTCTTACATCTCTGCATATAGGGCATGTACACAAGTGCCTGTCAGGGAGGTGCTCTAACTCATAGTACTTTACACAGAGCCATGAGTTTGAGCACCACTGAACCCAACAGTTATTCACCTGTTGGACAGGAGAGGCTCAGAGCCTTTTTCTACTGGCCATGGTGGGGGCACTCCAGAAGCTGCCAGACTGCTCCTCTCCCCAGCCCTGCCCAGACTGCCTGCTGGCAACTACCAGCAGTGGCTGATGGAGAAAGATGGGGGAAGAACCCACCCACCATGTGCCCCCCATCTACCCTGCTTGGGGGAAGCTGGGTGGGCCCACAAGATGGGGGTCTTCATTTCTTTCTCCCCATGCCCTAGCTCAAGGCATGGCAACAATGGCTGCTGCTGTCAAGAGCCTCAGGTGGGGGAAAGAATGGAGCCCCCCTCTCCATTCAGGCCTAGCTCAGCTCCCCCTGCTCCCCCCAGATCGTGAGCCACAGCCTCTGCTGCTATAAAAAAAACACTTCATGGGCCTGGCCTGACCCCCACAAAAAATAAAACACTATTGCAGGGGTAGCTAGCGGGGCATGTCCAGCTATGGGGACTCCCTTCCCCCACCACCCTCCCTCCCCTGCTGTGGAGGGAGGATACTCTGTCTCCCCTTTGTGACAGTCCCAGGGTTGGGGCTGGGCTGGCACTTGCCTGTGACACCAGCCCAGCCCCTTGAAGCTGTGGGTGGAATCACTGAAAATTAACTCTTGCGGGGAACCTGTATGCAGGTTCTCTAAGGCGCTCTGCCTGACAGAGCCCCTGATACTTCATCAGATGAGGGTTAAATTTTCATGCAATCACCCATTTTAAAAGTGCTCTGCAGCTGTGAACATTTGTTTCCAATGACATATTGTTCAGTGAGAACATGTGCAGGCTAAACTGTTTTGCTGAATTTTGATCCTACTCAGCTATTGTCGGATTTAGAGAGTTTGACTCTACTATGAGTCATTACTGGATTCACTTTTTGCTTAGGTGAGAAGGTGAAAAGAGAAATAGAAGAAAACTCCAGTAAAACAAAGGGCTAAAAATGGGATTGACAGTGCATGACAAATGCAAAGATACTGAAAAACAGGATAGAGAGGGGAAGAGGGAGACAGAATCTACTGAAAAAAAGAAATATGATGTATGTTTATTGCATACCTATCTTTTGGCCAGCTTAGATTTTGAAGACTATTTTTCTGTAACATTCCCCAGAGAAATGTCTCAATGGAAATATTAAGAAAAAATGTTGTTTGCCCATTTCTGATCAAGGTGTCATTGCAGGTACAGTAGTCCCAAACAGCAACTGCAGATTTCTTATGTGAAGCAAAACACATGGTGCTATTTTCAATGGGCTTTGATTGCTGAAGGGGCTGAATGGTAACCAGTGTTAGGTAATCAGAGAAGAAAGGGAGTGTGAAGTGTATCTGTCTTTGTTGGGGTGAGCTGCAGCATGCATGGAAGATCTGCACTTGTCTAAAATCACGTAACAGGAAAGAAGTCACTCTACATTACCAGCGACTGAAAATGCTATCCAGTTTGCCCAAGGTAAAAGGGTTCACTCTTTGTAGCTTCAAAAATGGGTTCTGGTGTATTAAACCAGCCCCCCTAACAACTTTGCCACTTTTAGACAGGTACTGCTGGGTATAAGTGCCAATGGCTATCCATCTGGCCCCAGGTGCTTTCCACTGTGAACAAGTCATGACATTCAGCTGATGACATTCTCCTTGAGGATGAGGTGTCAAGAAAGAGGCAATCCAAGATGATGATGTCTTGCTGTAAGAATTTCTAAACAGGCACTCAGAGAGAAATATTGGGCTGAATTGAGATAAGCTGTTGATGAATAGAACAAAAGGTCCTTAAATGGGCTATCTGTTGATTTCTGAAGGGTTCTGCCAAAACCAAGAGAAACTGGAGGTATCTCTGTATTGGCATCAGGAAGAATGATTGCAGCAAACATAGACCCACTTGTCCTAGTTTCAACCTAGCTTGCTTGTGTAAGGTGGTGAACTTCCCATCCTGGGCAGCAACAGCATCCAGCATGCTGCATTGCTTGTGGCAGACTGCCTCCCAAACTACAAACAGCGTACTTGCAGCTGTGTGGTGCTGCAGGTGGGCTATCTACTTTGGGGCAGAATAATTGGTACAGTCATTCAGAAGTGTTAATGAGTGCTCTCAGGGTGCCTGCACTGGTTGCTACGATGCTTGCAGTTCAGGGGGCAGGTGCAGCATGCTTGAAGGTGCCACCACAGAGAATCACCACTGTAGGCAATAGGCATGGCCGCTGGCCATCAAGCTGCTTTGACACGGATTTCACTGTGAGTAATCAATTCAAGTATGTACCTCTAAAGCTGAAATCTACTTTCTGTTGTGGGTCAGACTGTTGTTATTAAGTGTCTTCATTGTTATTTTTACCAGTGCTAGCTTCATCACAGCTTCTGCAAGCTGCAGTGACACCTCTGACTACAGTGTTAATTTACTCAGGGACTCACTGAAATGATTTATAGATTGCAAGTGATGTGAACACCTGTAAGAATCCTTGAGGGAGATGCATGCACTGTGCGAAGGGTCAGAGATCCAATAACAAGCATTTGAAAGAACAAAAACAAAAGTAAGGCATCAGTCTTAAAGTACTCTGTAGTAGTTAGAGCTACATTGCCATGGCCCAAAAGGCAGCCTTGAAGCAGCACTGACACCAAAAAGCCCATGGTATATGCTAGCAGAGCCTTGAGAAAGAGGAATGTTACTACTGGCTCTTTTTCCCATCACCTTGAGGCACCAGGTGGACATGCACTCTTATCATAATCCTTGAGAAATCTATATAGAAAAAGCCACTGTGGAGTAAAGCTGGTTTCTCATTTTTCAGTGATATTTTTTCCCATTAAAAAAATTCTACTTTGTTGAAACTGAAACTTTTTATGAAAAAAATGGTTGGTTGTAAAGATTTTCCTAAGTCAGAAAAAAATTCTGTAAATTTTTTTGGCAAGTTTTAATATTTTAAATGAACCTTTTTTTGGAAGTGGTAAGATAAAGAAAAATTTTTAAAGCTCAACTTTGAAACCTATTTTAATTCAATGCCACAGGTGACCTACACTGATTAACAGTCCAGAGACTAAAATGTAATGCCATTAAAGGTTCCTCAAAAGATACATTTAATGAATAAAACATTGTCCACAAATAATTATTTTAACTTTATGAAGATCATTAAACTTATATTGACTTCAGTGGACTTTGACTTAAGCCCTCTCTGTTTAGCATAAAATGAATGTGTCACACCAGAACTGCTGCCTTACAAGACATCTGCAGGGATTTTTTATCTTACAGTTTGTACTAAAAAGCGAATGGATGTTGGGTTACAAAACATGGTCTTTTCCTTACGTAGAAAATCCCTAATGTCTTATTCTACATGCTTTGGTTGTTGCTCATGTTAGAAAGCTGTATGGCTCTGTCGGAAGATTAGAGTACAATCAGTGCTCTCCTAAGATGGAGTACTTTTTTGGAGTATCTTTATTCCCCTACTCGATCTGTGATCTGGACCTATAAATTCAGTAGTGCGTCTTCTATATATATGATTTGTTGTGAGCTCACAGATAGCCTGCTCTTTTCTGTTGGTGCACAGGGAATGGCTTTATAGAAAGAAAAAATAAAAGTGAAGTGTGTGCCTGAAGTACTTTCCTCTGCCTTTAGTATTTCAACTCTTATGGGGGATTGGTAGCCTGAACTGGGAGCAGAAGAGAATTATAGCGTATAAAGAACAAAGACAAGGAGAACCCCCTATAGCCAAATTCAATGGATTTGGATCCTCAGAGAAGCTACTATAGCATACCAAGTAAATGATGTGAGTCACAAACATCTGTGAAAATTTCACACTTGCGTGAGAGCATTCTCAAGACAGCAGAATTTAGCTATAACATGTTCCCCCAAAATGATCCAGGGCTATAAATAAAACAAATTATTTAGACTAAATGGAGAATGTTTTTCCATTTCATCCAGCCCCCACAAAGGCTGTCCATGGTAATGTTTATGACACAAAACAATTAGAGAACATATTCTCAGTTAGTTTTCTGCCAAGCAGGTTTTTGCCTTTACTGTTACAGCACAGATAAAAGCCCTTTCAGGTTCACTGCCTGATGAGGATGGTTGTGACATAACAGATGTAAAATGATGTGAAGAGCCAGAGGAAGTGGACAGTTAGAGCTTTCAGAACAATATGTTTACAAATACACATTGACAATGTATTCAACTGTGCACTTTGTTTCAAATATTTAAAAAGATATTAAAAAACACAAAGGCTAAGTACAGACAGTCAAAAAGCTAAGGTTGAATTGATTCAATCATCACAGGTTAGTCTAAGCTATGTAGATTGAACTGATGAGCAAGTGAACAGACATTCACTTTTGATTCGGGAAATGCAGCCACATGTCTGCAGTGGCCCAAGTCAGATGCTGGGGGGTGGTAGAGCATGCTTTTCTGCTTGGCTGGAGAAGACAGTTTGAGTCAAGGCTAGCCCACCTGTCCTGTGGAGGGAGGGGTTTGTGGGGGAAGATGCAAAGCATTCTCAGATACTGCGGACTGTGAATTAACTTGAATATGGAGGGGAACTGGGACAGAAATTCAATAAACTGATTTAACCGAAATCAGTTATGTCTGTTACTACATCCATCCAGCTTTATCCTAAACTGGTTTTGGCCATTTTGAAAGTGGTTTATGTGCACTGAACTTCTGTTGGGTTACAGATTTGAATTGGTGTCCAATCACTTATACCAGTTTATGTGTAATTTCTGTCCCTAGCCATAGTCTTTACGCTGATTTCAGTGAGATACAAGTTTGGCTCACAAACTGGAAATGAAATCTTCAAGATTAAGGTTGTGATGCAGCAAAACACTGGAGCAACTGTTTAACATTCAGTGTGCGAGTAGCTTCATTAACCTCAGGTTACCTGAAGTTGGTCAAATAAAAGATACCACCTTGACCCAAAAAGTTTGGTCTGCCTATGACTTTAGACCAACACAGCTACAACCAGTATCCCTGACACATGGAAGATATTGTATTTTGTACTCAATACCCTGCCTGCCATCTGACACCTCTAGGTAACCTGCCTGCTTCAGCCTTTGTCTGCGCTTCATTGACGTACTCACAGAGCAGCTTTTTTACAAACTGGCTTTCCTATCCAGGGGAACCCTGCCATCTCCGAGTTCCCCTGTGCAAAAAGAAGTTTCTTTTCTACCTGGGAAAAAATTTACAGTCTTTGAATTCTCCTTTGCCTGAGGAAGGGTGTGTCGGCCTGAAAGCTTGCAAAGAAGAAAAAAATTTTGCAACTATTTAGTTGGTCTAATAAAAGATATTGCCTCTACCCCAAAAGTTTTGTCTGTCTATGCCTTTAGACCAACATGGTTACAACCAATATTCCTGAAACATTGAAGTTAACCATGCACTTAAGTAACTGAACATCCTGTCTGTAGCCAGGGCAGGAAATTGCAAACAGACATTAAAACCACTACAGAAGTAGAAGTACTAATGGTATGGTTGACCAAGAGGAAATTTTACCACGGTATGCAAGATTGTATGTGCTAGCAGATTAGTGTGCAATGTCTGTAGTGGGCTTAGAGGTCACTAAAGGCATGTGTAGAAGTGGAGATTGATGCTTAGATTGACCTAGCTATGGTTAGGTTGATCTAAGTGCTGATCTATACAGATGTTTTGGGAGGTTAGATTGGGCAAAAAATAAAAATGGCCTACCTGGTCTAAATTAGCTCACTGGAGGAGGTGAACTAAGTTAGATTGAGAACAGGTTAGCCTGACCTAACAAAAGTCTTGTACGTTTTGGAGTGCAGCCCTAGGTCTTAACTGGGCTATTTTTAGCCCCCTGACCCTCTTACTCTCAGACAGATACCCCTTCTCCCCCCACAGACCCAATGCCTCCCCCTGAAGACCTGCCGGCTCTCCCCAATCCTGCCAACCTGTTGGACCTGCCGAGTCCTCCACAGACCTGCTAGGCCCGCCCCCACCCTGCCACCCTAACTTACTTAACTTGTGCTCCCAGTGCAGTTCCCAGCAGTAGCAAATGCACTCACGTGCTACACCTAATCTATAATCACTTGGCTTAAAGAAAGCCATGTGATCATAGACTGAGTACCATGAACTTGTGCACATACCCTAAAAGGAGTAAGGCTCTAACCAAATCAGTAAGCTTATGGGCTGCCATCTACAGAAGGGACCGACTGAAATCATAGTATGCTGCTGGTAATAGGAACAGCAAGCAGATCAAAGTGTCCCTCCTGTGATTTCCATCCTTGCAATGACAAAATATTTATTACAGGATGCACCTTATCATCCTGAGAAGGCTGTTGATTTAAAGTTAAGATTTGGTGCACACGTCTTTTGATATACCAAAGAAGTTGGCATTATGGGCCTGTTTGTAAGAGGTTCTAAGTACCCACAATTGTGCTTGGACTCAACGGGAGTTGTGGTTATTCAGGATAGCTGAAGATCAAGCCCATGCTGTAAATATTCACAGACATTCCACTTATTTAACTGCAACCAGTTGTATTGCAAGAGTTGTGACAGACTTGAACTCAGCTTAATGAGGATCTGATCCAACTCCCATTTAAAGCTGAAGGAGCTTTTCTGTTGCCATCAATCATGCAAGATCAGGTTTCACATGCATAGATAGAAGTGACAAAGAATAAAAAGAGAGCGAATAAAAGTGTTATTTGTGTATGGAATTTTCTGTCTCAAATAAATATCAGTGGTGTCTCGACTTTGTTTGATCTTTCCTGGACATAACAAAACTGCATAACAAAAACTGCAAAATAAATAAACATTTTGAAGTGTCATAAGATTCTTATGTAGTTAAATTGGACAAAGCTCCGGGAGCTAAAACACATTTAGGATCATAAAAAATAAATAGAGCAAATTCTTCTTCCAAATGTCAAAGGAACTGTTAGACTACAGTGGGCTGATATTTCTTTATTTGCAGATAGGAGTAGCCATGTGGGTCGAAGAGTTAGACAGGGAGAGACTTATTTGTGGAAATTCAGTGTGATCAAATCTGCTATTCTTTAAAATGATAGATATACATAAATAGCAAAAACACACCATTTTTTGCTGAAAAAGCTGAATATGGAACAAATATTCATAGAAAGTCTATTTTAAGTAAAAGAGTCACTTGGTTGCTTTGCCCCAAAAGACTAATAAAAGAGAAAAAATTTCCAAATTGCATCTTTATTAAATAAAACCAAATATACTAACACATTTTGTACTTTATGGAAAAAAATTGCCTCAGTGGAAAAAAGAGATTTAACAACTGAGGTAGGGCAGATGAGTTTCAGTGCACATATCTTGTCTACATGTGCCCCTACGGTGCCATTGTTACTATGTTACTACCCTAAAGAAAGTATTAAACGATGGTGCAGTAACAGCTGGACACCCCTTCTCCCCCCACAGACCCATTGCCTCCCCCTGAAGACCTGCTAGTTCTTCCCAATCCTGCCAACCCCGCTGTACCTGCCAAGTCCCCCACAGACCATTACTGCACCATGCTGGTGGTGCCTGCTTACTTTTTGCTGTTAGCTGTAGCAAAATGCTATAGTGAGGGAGAGTGTTGCTAGGATGGTGCAGAGGCAGCATCATAGTTTGTGCCTATCGACACACTGTCACCATAGTGCATTACTATGGTGATGTAGCGTCTCATGTGGATGCACCTGATAGTGTTTCCCTTCCCTATACAATATATTTTTGTCTATTGATTAAATTGATCTGTATTTCTGAGAATGCGTATTTACAAAGTTATATGATAAAAAGTAGTGAATACTGAAGGACCCTGTTAGCTATGCACTCTAAATTCTAATAGAAGTTGTGCTGAAAGCCTTAATCTTGCAAATGCAGAGTGAAGGAGAATGACATGTATTTGAACCTATCTTCAAAGGCACCTGTGTAGAAAAGTTGTGCCTAATGATGTCTTGATTAGTAATGCAACAGAATTGGAAATGTTGGCTGGTTGTATCCATATACAGGTTGTAGTAAACGTGTAACTGATCAGAAAGGCTCAGAATTTGCAGCCATGACTATATATTATCTAATTATTTGGTACCTTGAGGGTGTCAGGTCACAGCCCCTCTGCTGCCTCCTCAGGAACCTCCCCCTCAGGTTATGGCTGCAGTTTTCCCCTGTACCTTTTATTTTATGCACTGCCCTCCTGGGACCTATTGGTGAACCTTTTTCTGACTTTAGCCAAATTCGCCATCTATCAGACCAAGAATGAGGCTTCACCTGGGTGACTGTGGGGCCATATTCCTGTTACTCCATGCATGTCTATGGGCAGATTTTTACTATGAAGCATTCACAGATTCATTGGACTTGTGTGAAGGGCAGTGGCTTTGCTCTGCTTGGTCCCTCTACTGAGAACACGTTATTACCCAATGACTGTCATTCCCATTCCTGTTTTGATGTGCCAAGAAATCTGCTATTATGTATGTAGTGGTCTCCTTAACCGGGGAACGTATTCTTGGTGGACCTAGGCTCACTGTTTCCTACATAACAAATAGGCCTGTTTCATAGGGCTGTGCAAGGCTTTGGACCATGCTTCAGATCCAGAGAAGATTTGGAGGCTTCAGACGCTGAAGCAGCATGTCCAGATCGAAGCACTGGCTTCCTGAAGCTTTCTGAATCAGTTCGGAGCTTCCAAACTGCTTTGGAAAAGCTTTGGAGCTGCTTCAGAGATCCGGCTATAGGGTATAATGGGAATCAATGGAATATCTATAACTTTGTTGTTTTTTGTCTGATTTGTATTAAACGTGCAAAGATGGTAGCCTCTGCTGAGAGCATGAAGTTTATCAAGTTTCACGAAGATCGGTGCAGGGGTTTGGGGAGAACTGCACCCCAAATTCTTGAAAGCAAAACTCACATCACGTGTGCGTGTTACACCACAGGGGGGTGCAGGGATGGTAGCCGCTGGTGAGGCCACAAAGCCTGCCAAGTTTCAAGATAGGTATAGGGGTTTGGGGGGAACTGCACCCCAAATTCTTGAAAGCAAAACTCATGTCATGTGTATGTGTTAAGCCACAGTGGGGTCAAAACTGCAGGGGTGATAACCCCTGCTGAGGCCACAAAGCCTGCCAAGTTTCAAGATAGGTATAGGGGTTTGGGGGGAACTGCACCTCAAGCTGCTGACAGGCAAAACTTGTGACATAGATGACCCTATGTGTGTTAAGGCACAGTGGGCCAAAAACTGCAGTGGTGGTGGCCCCTGATGAGGACACAAACCTGCCAGGTTTCAAGGAGGTAAGTGCAGGGGTTTGTGGGAAACTGCACCTCAAGCTGCGGACAAGCAAAACTCGTGACATGGGTGACACTGTGTGTTAAGGCGCAGCAGGGTGATAGGTGCAGGACTGCTAGCTCCTGCTCCGGCCACGAAGCTTGCTAGCTGCCAAGGAGATAGGTGCAGGGGTTCTGGATTCTGGGGCCCTGCAGCTCTAGCTGCTGACAGACCAAACTCATATCATGGTGCTTTGAAACTCCTGCAAGTTTCATCGAAATCAGACAAAAAACAACAAAGTTATAGATGTTTCATTGATTCCCCATTATACCCTATGGCCGAATCCCTGGCATCCAAAGCAGCCAGATTGAAGAGCTGCCTATTCTCACAGGCCTACTGTCTTGCATAGTGGCAGCAAATGTATGTTGTGGGGGAGGATAAAGAGAGCATGCTGTGAATTTTTTTACCCTTCTACTGTAGTTTCCAGCATTCAACATTTCAGCTTCCAACATTTATATACCTGAGTAATTTTAGGTAGTTAAGTGCTATGGTTCTGCTCATGTGACTAAATGTTCTCAGGTGCAGAAGAGTTTGCAGGTTTATCCCCTTGGCATGATTTCTAAATCTGTCCAGGATTTGGTGGAGCTAAGGAATATAGTTCTTATTATAGATTCTTAGCTCTGTAATTTACTCTCAGTAGAAATCTTGTTGCAACCCAAGATATGTCTTGTTTAGAGCACGATGAATTTTGAAATACCCAAATAGAATTAAACAGCAGCAAAAACCCCTCTAAGATATCCCTTCCTCTGGTTTTCCCAGTGTATCTTGTCTTTTCGTTGTTTCCATGAATTGGATTAAAACTTTTCCAGCCAGGGTCTGCATCAGTTCTGTCCCTTGCTATCACTTTATAACTGAGGCCATTGTTGGTACTTAATGCCTCCCTGCCACTGCAAATACTATTTTGTGTTTTCTTCATACTACTTGCCAGCCTGTTTCCCCTGTAGTCAAATAGGGGTTTTGCCATTGACTTTGGTAAGACCAGGTGCTACTTCTGTCATTGATGAAGTTTCCAAACCTTTTTCTAAAGGTCAGCAAATACAACTTAGCTGCCTGACATTGTTCCAGGGGGCTCTTACCTAATTGTGCCTGAATTAGGTAACAGCACATGAAACCTTACGTATTTTTGTCACCGTGCTTATAATAGCATAAAACTGTGTGTGAGGATCAGGTACTCTGATAGAAACACTCCTGAAACTTGAGTTAGCGGTTTCAAAATCTAGATGTAAACTGGGATCTAGGTGGACTTGAAGCCCATTTCTCATGTTATGAGGTATGTTATCAATCCCCTGATGTTGCTAGTGTCTTTTAAGCCTGCATCATAGCTCTAAATTCAAGCAGGCAGGAAGGCTGGTTTAGTTGTTAGAGCTCTGGTTTAGGACACATGAAACCCTGGTTCATTTTGTGCTCTGCCAGAGACTTCCGGTGTGAATTTGGACAAATGCTTGTAGCCCAGGTGTACATGGGTTTGTACTTCCCTCTCCGACTGAGGGAATTATTGGCAAGGCAGTGTGCTGTGGAGGGACACAAGAGCCCAGTGGCCACCTCCGTGCCCAATAGAGTCAGATCTAGTCAATCAATTAATTAAATACAGATTTATCATCACAACAAAACCATTAAAGGGTAAGGACATATATAATCTATGTACAAGTTTACAGAACAATAAACCCTATAATACACACACATATATATATATACCAATATACCAGACCCAGTTGTGAAGGGGAGGCAGGGTTCCCCTGTGGGGACCTTCTTTCCAGGGTAACTTACTACTACTCCGCAGTCCTGGAGAGTTGCCTCTTGTTCTCCAGGTCAAGCTCTGTCCCTGCCGGGTTTTCCTGCCGCCTGACTCTGCTGCCACCATCCTGGCTTAGGGCCACAGGCACTGCTGTATGTAGTGGACATTTCACCTTATGCTAGGGGTTGGAGGCCTGGACAGCCTTGTGCAACACCGGGGCATAGTCTGTTCCCAGACCCTCTGGGCTGCATCATCTGCACTGAGCTGCTGCCCTGTGTCAGCAGCTGTAGACCCGAGCCACCTCGGGCGGCTCCCAGGGTCTCTCACCCTCCGCGCAGCGCCTCCTGCACTGAGCTTCCAGCCTTGTTCTGGGGGTCGAGGACCTGAGCTGCCCTAGGGGCTCCAAAGCTCCTGCTCCATGCACCGGCCTGTGCACCGTGTCTCTGGCTGCACGCCAGAGGTTGCAGACCCAAGCCGCCCCATGCAGCTCCCAGGGTCTGGATGCCATGCGCCATGCACCAAGGACCAAACCACTGGAGCTGTCCCCGGCTCCCTGCTGATTAGAAGTCTTCAGGGGCTCTTCCTGGGCTACTGCTTCACCTTGCTGAGCAGCTCTCCTCAGCTCTTCTAAGCCCCACTCTTCTCTCTTCTCAGTCCCTAACGCATCTGCCCTTGTGCTGGGCACATAGCTCCTTTTATGTGCTTCAGGGCTCTGCCCCTGAAGTCTTCTGGACCTGACAGTTTGCAGTCTTCAATCGGGTCTGGGAGAGCTCTTCTGCCCCTCCCCTCAGAAAAGGGGTGTGATGTTATTTCTCTTGCTGCCTCCTGATTGGTGGATGAGCTCCACCAATCAAAACAGCAGGATCTCAAGCCTAGGATTCAACCCAAGCTCTGAAAGGCAAGCCTGCTACATGCTTAAGCTGAGGTTTACAAAGTACTTGGGTCTTTACATGAGGCTGAGGTTTACAAGGTACTTGGGTCTTTACATGAGGCTGAGGTAGAATTTAGAGAGAGCGATTCACAGAAATTTTACCAGCCTCCCTTAGGCACCTAAATGGTCTGGTAAAAATGGATGTAGACATCTATAATTGAGCAGGCATACACACTGAAAGACACCACTTCATGCTATATAGGCATCTTTGTCTCACTTTAGGCTGTTAAGGATTGAGATACTACATGGCCGTGCCCCTGAGCCCAACCTGGTAGATATGCTCTGAGCATACCTAATGGTATAGAGTTTGGTATTTGCCCTTCATCTCCATGTGCCTACATGCCTGACGATGAGTTTTGAGAACAGAACTTCCCTCCCTGGAAGGGGCACTGAGAAGATAAACAGGTGAGACTGTGATGGGTTCAGCTGTCCTGGTGTAGAGGTAAAGGGGCCAACCAAAACACTTAGATGATATTTTTTTCCTGTCAATAATATAGTAGAATCCTGGAGTCTTATCTTCTAAAGCAAGGCCTTAAGGCAGGATTTTGCTGCAGTACTGACAGCTGGAAAGGTAATGCCCTTAGTTTTTCTTTGTTCAAAATTCTGCACAGTTCGGCGCCTAGAGAGGTGGCCCCTTGTTTCAAATTTGCTCTGTTCGTGCTTAGTCATTACTTCTACAAGGCTCAGCAGTGTGGCCTCCCAGGCCTTTGTAACAGATGCCATTGTACAAAGTGTGTGTGACTGCAATCTCCAGGATAGGCTCTAATTAGAAACAGAATGTTATACAGTAGCTTGGAAAGGGAACGGGAGAAATCAAAACAAGAGACCAGAAAGAAAATGCCAAAAAGAGAGAAAAATAAAAGGCTATTCTGCTGGCATTTCGTGCTGACGAGCACTTGACAGGAAATACTGTGCATATCTGTGGAAAAAGAAAGGGTATGGCAAAGAGGAACAAAAGCTATTAAGGAAGACTTAAAGGGCCAGATCCCAACTGGAATAAATCAGCATTTCTCCGGAATTGACGCCATCTCATTGACTGCTCCGCTGCTCATTCACACCAGCCAAAGATCTGGCCTGCTTGACACAAGTGTACAAACAAACTTGAATTTCTGTTTATTTATATTATCCCTCATTTTAATTATAATTTTGTTTTCCAGGCTGTCCTCCTCTTGGTCTGGAGACATTAAAAATTACTGACTTCCAGCTCCACGCTTCTACAGTAAAGCGATATGGCCTTGGGGCCCACAGAGGAAGGCTTAATATTCAGGTAACACCAATTTTCTTTCTAAGTGGTAGAATGGCTCACGGTTGCATTGTTGTACACACAGTGCCAGTGGATGGTTATAGGTTTTGATTACTTTGTCAGCTTACATTATTCAAATGAAAAGGAAATATTGAAATTATGGCAATGGGTAGATTTGACGGATAGATCTGAAATTGTAGGGTTTTTTCCCTGGTTTATAAAAGCTCCAAAAGTGATGTGCTTAGAATTCAAATGCTAATGGCATTCTGTAAAGAAAGAAGGTGAGTGGAGTAGAAAGAGGAAGCTCTTCCCTATGCGCTATCAGCGCACAAAGGAGAGGCAGTAGGAGGGTGTTTGAGACGCAGGATTATTTATTTATTTTTTTTATGCTTTGCCTACAGTGAAAGGGATCTGTAAATTAAGAACACATTTTTAAGTGGAGCTGCTTACTACCCATTTTCTCTTCTCAGGCAATGAGAATTTTGCCAAGAAATAGAGCAGTTCTGAGGCAACTTGTACACATTCTTGGTTTTCCTTAGTTTTGTTACTTTTACTTTCTAGAGGGTCATCCCTTTTATTCCAGACTTAGATAAGCATAACTGAGCTTATTGACTCCTGGTGGGGGGGTGCTGCCTGGACCCCTGCTTCTGTATGCCTGGAGGCTCCTGTGGGCAACCCTCTCCTCTGTTTTGAATGAGTTAGCTTTCTTCCATTAGTGTCAGTGAAGGCCTTGGGCAGCCCTCCAGAGCTCATACCCCCATGGGCACGCAGAGGGTCACCTGGCCACCTCCTGCACCAAATAAGCCTGGGATACACAGAACCCTGGTCAATTGGCATCAAAAGAAGGCAACTGTCTGGTTCTTTAAAGCCGGGGAGAGCTGCTTCCAGATCCCCCAGCCAGAAACACTGCAGCGAAGTGCAGGCTATAGAGGTGGTAGCAGTAGTAGTTGTGGCTGTGTACTAGAGCAGCCAGTTGTAATGTGGTGGTTGGTGGGGTGAGAAGCAGTGCGGCGTGGGATGCCTAGAGGACCAACCTGACACTAGACCTTATATAACACTGAACTGGTTCACAGAGAACCAGTCAAAATAATTGATTATCCAGGTATACTCTTGACGCAGCTTGGGCTGTGTAAACCATTCTAGACTGGCTTGTACATCTGGATGCTTGAGGTTTAAACAGAACTTGAGGTTTAAACAGGTTTAAACAGAACTTGAGGTTTAAGTGTTATGTTTGTTGAAACTGAGACCAAAGGTAAGTATTATATCATGAGCCTGATTGCCCACTGAGTTAATTTAGTTCTATGTTCATGTAAGACCACCAAAGTCGATGGAAATATTGGAATAAACCTGCAGTGGTGAGCCAGGTATATATTTAGTAACCAATGAAGCAAAACACACAAATATTTCAAACAGGCGAAATAGACTTACCTTAGCTCGGGAATTAGTGATGGGGCAGAGCCAGGAATCAGATAGCTTTGAGGGGAGATGAATGTTCTTTGGTTAGCACTTGTAAATATTTCACTGGCCTCGGATATAGCCTTTTCCTGTTGTAGAATTCTTTCCAAACTCAAGTTCCCCAGGACACTTTCCTTCAGCCCATGAAGTGAAATAAAAGGCAATTTTACCAAAAGTAGTTTCAGTACACCGTGCAAAGAGGCAACCAGCATTTAAAGTCTGAAATTATCTTTAAGCGTGAACATATTTGAAGGGGTAATGTCCCTTACACAGAGGCCAAAAGGACTCAGGTAAAATTGAATCTCCATAATTTGTACTAGATTGATTGTTTGGATTTCTAATCTCCAATACTCTGGATTTGAGGGTGCTTCTGGCCCTAAAGTAAATTTTACCATAGTATTCTTTTCTTTCTTTCATCTTAGTCTTGTAACCAATGCCCAAAGTTTGCTTCCAGCAAGTGACCTGCCACCATCTCAGCTACTATTTCCTAGCAGTTCTCCAGGTACTCTTGGCTACAAAAATAATATTCATGCCAGTTCTTGAACAATGGCCCCATTTTCCTTCAATGTAAACCTTATTTTTTTCATCTTGGCAGAATCACAGACTTTAGATTGTCTCCTGAGGGTCACAGTGATCTCCCCAGTCACTTAACCCCAAAGACGAGTCATTTTTTATTTCAGTAATAATTTCAGTTGTGTTCTTCATTCTTCACTTCAGATTTTAGTTTAGAAAAGAAATTGATTTTTTACTATTATAATACTGATAGAAACTAAGTTTTATTCCATGTATCTGTTGCCATTTCCTTATCCCATCTTAATTAATTCTGACTAACACATTCTCTTTATTTTTTGAACTTTAAGCTTATGTTTTCATTTTTTTTCATATAAATACTTTTATGATCTCATTATTCTGGGAAGCTTGTATATAAATGACATTGCAGTACCTAATCGGTAACAGTCTTTAATCATGGTACTTTATCTTTCTGTCCTGTTCAAATGCAGCCTATTTCTTTGCTGAAATGTTATCTCTAATAGACAGTACTAGTAATCCTTAAATCGAACACCTTCCTCATTATAACTTCCAGATAACCACGTAATAATCCCATATACTGGCTCAACCACTTGGAGTGCTGACAGTGATTGACAGTGTGTTAAAAAGTGCAGTTTAGCATTTCTTTTTCTTTTTCTTCCCCTCATTTTGGGACTGCCCTAAAATTAATAAGGTATTCAAGTCAGTTTATATTGCTCTTTCCAGAGCACTTTTTTCACTTTGTTTTGAATGTTCAAATTTAGTTTTATACATTTAGTAAGTATAATTAAGACCTTTGAATTGTATTAGAATATACGTATATTCCAATGCAATTCAAAGTTCTTAATTATACTTACTAAATGTGTGTGTGTGTGTGTGTATTAGGGGTGTGCAAATCAGGCCCAATTCGATTCGGATTCGGCTACAATCAGGGACAGTGATTCGATTCTTTGATTTCAGTCACTGTCCCTGATTTAATTCAGCCAAATCTGAATCTGAAGATTTGATGCTGATTTGGAGAATCAGTGATTCGGACATAGACACAGTTTTAAAGCTTTGTTCTACATACCTTGAGGTAGCAGGCACAGCTCGTGATAACTGTGATGCTGGGGCGCATGGAGTATCCCACAGGAGTGTGGGGGGCCCCTCCACGTGCTTGACTGTGAACACGGGAGCATGCTGAGATGGTTTTGTTGGAATTTAGGTGGTGCACAGAAGTTTTGCTGGCTTTCGGTCTGAGGTGAACTTTACATAGTAGAGCCCACTCTCTTTTTAGTGTTAGAAAATGTGTTCATCCTTGTTTCCCAATGTGGTGTTGTTAGACTACAGAGCCAATTATGAAATCCACAGTAATTTTTGATCAGTGTTGTCACAGGCCAGCTGAGCACTGTGAGTATATCAATTTAGCCACTAGGCTCTTTGGTTCGGGATTGAGGAGGCAGAGGTGGGAGTAAAGCAATGGCAAGTTTATTATAATACACACACACAACAGTTAACAGAAGGATAAATGCAATAAGCAGATAATGCAGTATTAAAGAGCTAATAGTAAATAATAACAACAGGTAAATCAATCTGTCACAGGCCAGCTGAGCACTGCTAGGGTATCAGCCCCTGGCTGTTGAAAACAACAAATAGACAGACATAAGTTGGCAACTTATCAGCAGTCCCTTAATGCCAGGTGCATGCCAAGTGATTCCAGCAAAGTCAGGCATTCCCGACTGACGTTGTCTGAGGGATTACTGGGGAAGGTCCCTTGATCAGGATCCAATCCTCACTCACACTGGGAGTCCGGAGCCCGGGCTTGGAACAGCAATTACCATCCTGTTCCCTCCTTCCCACTGGTCACCTGATACACACGCTTTTTCTACCTAGGCTTATGCTAATCTGTTGGCTTTAGAGCCATTCACAATCTTGTTCTATAGCTGTTACCCTATGGAATTAAAAGGTGTTAAAAATTATTATAAAAGGTTACTACCCAGACGTGGGTTTATCTAATAAGCAAATTGTAATGCAGCATCTTCGGGTTTGAAATGAACATGACTCTGCCTAAATCTAACCCCTTTAGAACTCTCTGACTATGCTTTTTTGAGATGTGCTTTCCTGGAATGTGCTGGGTAGGCCAGGCGGTTGAATCCAGTTTTTATCATCATCCAGGCTAAATTCTAAGCAAAAAAGAACCATTAGGTCAGCTAATTTCACAGCTATAGTGTTGTCTTTGAGGCCTATTCAGTTCCACAAACAGTTACAAGTTATATTTGTGGGTTACAAAAATACATGCTTTATATTAGACAAAAATTCCAAATGCCTCTAAGAAGCACACATTTATTACTTATTAATTTCTTTGGTTCTGGCTGTCACACAGTGTACAAATACTTATGTTACGTCATACTATAGAAAGGCTAATGGTACTTCAGAGTTATATTTAAGCAAATGTTAGTTATTGTTTTGAAGCTGTTCAGTAGTGTACACAATGGATGAAATTCAATCCTAGGTAAAGGAACCATGTGAGGTCCCACTTAAGTTCTGTTTTCAGTGCACTATTTTGAGCATTTAATGGTCTCTGTAGTTTTCCTTTGCAAAGGGGTGACTATCTTCTTATTACCCCTAAAGTCTTGTATTTATCTTCCCATAAGATCAAACAAATTCATTTTATGTTCAAATATATAAAGTTACACGATGTAATGTTGCTAACATTAAACAGGTTCAGAAGTATAGACACATCCCATGTAACTGGAGCCACCTCAACTCAAAAGTATTGTGGGGTCCAAACACCCTTCGTCAGACAATTCAAAGATTGTAAATGTTCTCCCAGGTAGAAAAGAATCTTCATCTTGCATGGGGGGTGTAAAGGATGGTGGAGTTCCCCTGGGTTTCAAAGTTCATTTGTGAAAAAGTTACTCTATGAATATGCAGATTGGGCGAAGACAAAGCTCCAGCAGGTTTGGGTGTTTGGACCCAAAAGCTTGCAAACAAAGACATTTTTTGCTACTATTTAGTTGGGCTAATAAAAGATATCGCCTCTAGCTTAAGAGTTTTGTCTGCCTTTGGAGGGTTATAATATTTTTCCTACTTATGTTAATAGTAGCTTATCAAGTAAGTAGAACATGAAGTTCATTGATTAGTTTCACCTTATCACTTTTCAGCTTAAATTTTTATTCCAAAAAGGATAGGATATAACAGATGAAAGAAACACCAAAATACTTTACATTAAAGTAATCACTTCCAGGACTCCCTTTTTATTTTGACTTTAATCTTTATGTTATTCTACAGCCAGTTCTAGGACCAAGCTATTAATAAGTGGGCAAGGAGATGAGCACCAGATATAGAGCTTGACAAAAGCCAGCATAAAACTCTTCATCAATCCACTGTAAATTCTGGGCTGAATTCTGATACCCTTTTCTTACACAGGGTAGTACTGCAAAAAGTACTCAGTTTCTTAACTCTTTGGCCACATCCACATGAGCGTGGACTTTTGGTTCCCTGGGGACAACTAGCAGCAGCACACCTTACAAGGTGTCTTTGGAGAATGTCTGTGCCATGTGCCCTGTGGCACAGAGCAAGTTATGCCAGGGGGGATAGGAGAGGCTGGGGCCAGCAGTAGGCTGGGCCCAGCAGTCTTACCTGGGGTCTTGGGGGCCTCCTGGGACTGCAGCAGTGGCAATCCCGCCACTTAGAGCCTGGCCAGCAGCTGAAGTGTGGCTGGCTCCTGCTGACCTGGCTTCGGTTTTGAGTGGTGCACACTGCCTCTGCAGGTACCTGTCAACTTTTTATTTTTCTGCATGTTTTTTTGACCCCTGGATTTCCAGGGGTCGTATCCTCCCCCCACACCCCCGTGCTGCTCCATTGCATTGTAGAGAACACCTGAATGTGCAGAATGTGGCATTGCAGATGTGTCTGCAGCACCACACACCACACATCTGTGCTTGTCTGGACACAGCCTTTGAGGCAGGAATATTTGTTATGGGTTACCAAAGTAAGGGGTAGCTGCAGTATTGGTACTACTGCTGCTCCTATTGTGAAACCAACAGGTTCATATTGTAAGATATCTTCATTCTGAAAAGTATGAAAAGTATACTGAAAAGTATAACATTTTGATTCTTTGTCTGGCTTGAGAAAAATCATTAGTAATTATATTATATTATAAAATAAATATATAAGGCAATATTTCCTTTCCATTCCATATTTTCCTGCTTAAAGGACTGTAATCAATGCTGTGGACTAGCAGAGTTGTACTTTTATAATCATATGCATGCAACTAAAAGGGGGCTGCTGGTATTTCTTTATTTATTACCTCTTTATAAAAAAAATATTCTGTAAAAAACTCAGAGTGGAAGTTTCAATGCTTCTACTCTTTTGTGTTGGCAGTAACTACTGGAAATGGAACATTACCTGGTTGAAAATACAGTCCTGAGCCATTTCAGATTTACAGGCTCCCTGTCGTATAATAATTATTGCTTTAGGGGATCTTACTGTTGTCCTCATCCTGTTAGGAATTAAGTACAAGTTAAACATAGATCTATAATTATTTGTATTGAAGCTGAACAACTGGGTATTGTTTTCACTGAAAGACTGAAATTTCTGCCTTTATTTTTAACACATTTAGTGCTGCATGTTTTCCTTCTCTATACAAAAATGGCTATTTGGTTTGTAATATGGGCAAATATTTATTCTGTCCTGTATTTTTTTTTTTTTTGGGAACAAAAGCATAATGAGTGGAGATCGGAAGATTGTGAGTACCGTGTTTAAAAAAAGGATGAAGTCGAAATGAGTCTTTGGCCTGCCTTCTAAATTAACACCTATACAGTGTTGAAATAATCTTTTATACCTACAATGCTTGTTTGAAATTCAACTTCTATCAGATGAACTAAAGAAACCTGATATTCAGGCCACGAGAAGCTGACATTCTTTTAGTTGTGCCTGCAAATTATTTTTCATGGTTTTTCATGGTTTTAGATTCAATTGTAGAGGGCATTTTTTTAAAATTTAGCTCAAAATGTATATCTGGCTAATATTTAGAATATACAGTAAAATAATATTTATGCTCCTACAGACCATGTGATCTGCACACCTCAAAATGCTTTCCAATGATACATAACCCTGTTATTCTTATTTTATACCTAGGGAAATTAAATGGCTTGTCTAAGGTCCAGCACAGAAACAATGGAAAAAAGGGAAATAAAATCCAGGTTCTGTCCTTGCTCTGACTGAAGTAAATGGAGGTTCATTAATTTAAGGCATGGGTGTTAAAGATACAGTTTGTGGGCTGAATCCAGCCTGTGGAGCCCTACAATCTGACCCATGGTTCTCAGACTGACCCAGATCATGCTGGCCCTGGCCTGGTACATTGCATGAAGCTTGTGGAGCTGGTTTGGTGCCTGCTATGTATAGTGTCCAGAGCTGGACCCCATAGGCTGGTCCAGGGTGTGCACTGTATGTGACATCTGTGCCAGACTAGCCCTATGTGCTGGTTCTAGGGCTGATCACAGCACAGCACAGACTGTATCTATGCACTGGAGCCAGCACGCAAGACCAGTCTGGAACAGGTACCAAATGCAGCTCACGTCTCATGTTGGTTTTGCATGTGAACCCAAGGCTGGGTCTGGTGTACGCTGCATGCAGTGTACACGGCTGGTCTAGGGCATACACTGTATCACATATGCCCTAGTGCATTGCATCACACTGGTCCTGTGTGCTGACTGTGGTGGTAGGGTGGCCATTGATGCATATGCAGAATACCGGACACCCTCTTGGTGAGGGGAGGAACCACTGGCTCCCTTGGACAATCAGTGGTGAGGGGTGGGGCCACCACCTCTTTGGCCAATCATCACTGAGGGGTGGGTCCACACAAAAAGACTGCTATTCAGTCCATGAACCCCACATCAATGAACGCGTAGCACCCTGTGAAATGAGAGAGAGGAAGTACTAGGATCAGCAGCAAGTTTGTGAGCCTCTGCAGTTCAGCCAGCAGGAAGCCGAGCCTCACTTGCCCTGCATCTTGGTTTTACATATCCCACAGCTCTGCCATTCTCTCCAGACAGTCCAGCCTAGAGAGAATGTGGCTTAGCAGGCACAAGGCTCGAGCATGCCCTCCCCACACTGGGATCCAGTTTCACTCCAACCCAGTTCCATGACTGGGCGCCAGGGACACACACTGCACAGGGATCTCACTTCCCCCCTATCAGCATTCATCACAGACACTGGGCACCCAGGAATCTGCCCTGGCCACATTCTGGTCAGAGCTGGGCTGAGTGGGGTCAATGGGCACTGGAAGCCTGAGGCAATGCAGCCAGCTGCCCAGCAGGAGCTTCCCTTCTTTCCCCCCAGGAGACAGACAGGTTTGCTTGTCCCAGAGGAGAAATAATGGCTTAATGAGCTGGCCTAGCTGCCCAGGAGCCCAGAGGCACCTCTGCCCAAAGCTTCCCCTCCTCATGTAGCAGGACACTCCAGGGACTCACCAGGCTGCTCTTTGGGTGAAAAAGCAGAGCCTCCTCCCAGTCCCACTGGTGTTCCAGCGGATACAAATGCAGTGTTCCACCTGCCTGCTCTCAAAGCTATGACCTTGTGCTGAGGCTACTTTGGGGGGAGGGGGAGGAGGTTAGGCAGTGTGCAGACCAAGTTCCTGGCCCTGGAAGCTCAGCTGCCCCCAGAGCCTCACACATACCGTGCCCAGGGTCAGGCATGCAACAGTTCGCTCTCTGCTCTTGCCATGCCTGCACATGCACTTTAGCCATGGCTCCTTACACAGGTACAGAAGGACCAGCCTCTGGATCCCCCACCTCCATCCTTCCCTCCCTCCCTGGCTGGCTTGGAAACCTGATTCTGCTGGCTGTCCACTGCCCTACCTCTAATTGCAGCCAATAAAATTGTGAGGACAAATGTTTGACATGCATTTCCACCAATGAACTGAAAAATAGGAGTTTCTGCAGTCCGCTCCTCATTGAAGAACAGATAGGGGACAAAAGGTTTTAAAACAGGATGGTCTGGTATAAAAAGGGCTAATGGCCACCCTATCTGGTGGTTGGGGCCCATAAGTTGGCCAGATCCAGCCTGTAGACTGGCCTTGTATGTAGGACCAAATAAGTTTGACACACCTGATTTAAGGCATATGGGATCCAGGAACAGCAGTATGTTTAAGTAGGTGGGGCACAACCAAAACTTTCAAAACAAACTTCAGCTCCAACCAAAGGTTCTCACCTTATCTTGTATTGCAAACCTCTCTCCCTTATGGCATATAACAAAGTCTGGTGGCAAAGAACCTGGAATTCAGAAAAGTTTAGATTGCAAATTTAAGAACAATTTAGATTTGGGGATATGTATCTGCCTGTAATAAACATCTACATCAGTCGAGATTCAGGTGTTTGATCTCTCTTCACAATGAAGATAATGTGGTTTGACACAAAATTTACTAAAAACTAAAATGCCCAGTGTAAATGAAATCTGATTGAATTCTTTGCTGGATTTTTAGTCTATCTTATTTCCTGCTTTCATTAAAGTTTTCATTATCCTAGTTGCAAACTGACTGCATCAAATGTCTTAAAGTAGATTAAAAATATTTCCCTTTTGGCAATTGTATCACAATTCTAGTTCTGTAATTCACTTAAATAAATATTATTTTAAAATGATGGAAACAGCTTTTTGGGAAGAGTATATTTTGATATTTGATCCATATTCTTTGTTGAATACTTGATAATAGTGAATTTATATTTATAATAAGGCATTTACATTAAAATTCTCAAAAATATTTAATAACAATTTAGTCTGCAAAAAGCTTGATTAAGAACAGAAGCAATTTATAGAAACAATACTGAAAGGCAGCCAAAGACTGCCTATTCAAAAACTTAAAATACCTTTTTGAAACATATTAAAGTACTCCTGACATTAAAAAGAAATTTAAAACAAAAGGGTTTATTGAGATTTTTCTCTAGGAAAATTATAATTAAACAGGAGCAAACAACATGTTGGTAAAACACATGGTAAAAAAAATATTCTTTTAGCCTGAGAAGAGTGGAAGCAAGCATAAAACAAACAAACAAAAAACCCCAGGATACAGGTTTCATCCTTATGTTCTGTCCTTTGGCCATGTTGCAGTTAAACCACTTCAGCATGTGCTTAACTTTTACCATATAGTTAACTCCCAGGCTAAGTACAGACAGTCAAAAAGCCTGAGGCTGAATTAATTCAGTTTTTGGAGGTTAGTCTAAGCTACAATAATTGAACCAATAAGCAAATGAACAGACATTCACTTTTGATTCGGGAAATGCAGCCACATGCCTGCAGTGGCTCAAACCAGAAACTGGCAGGCACTAAAGCATGGCTGTCTGGCACATAGCCCACATGGCCTGTGTGTTTGCTGCTTCTTCCTGCTACCCCTGAGGTTTCTGGGGTTTGCAGTCCAGACTCATAGAAGCAGGACTCTTCAGGATTCCTCATCTCTCCCTTTTCCTGCTTCCAGGTGCTTTTGGGATTTGTAGTCTACAATCACAGCCAGCCCTAAGTAAACAGGTCAGGACAGCTCCATACTCAGGGGCAGGGAAGTTTAACCTCCTCTTCTCTGGCCCCAGCCCCTAGTAGGGGTTTGCCTGAGGGGGCCAGTGAGCCAGCCTTCACTGGTCCAGTTAGGGAGCAGAGGGGCAGGGCCAGCCCTGCTCTCCAGAGCAGACAGTACAGCCCATCCCAGGGCTGCAAACCATGCTGGATGCTGGGGAACTCTGATTTAATTTGAACCTGGACAGAAGTTTCATAAAATAGTTTGACCTAAATCAGTTAAGTTTGATACTACATTCCACCGGGTTTATCTTAAACTAGTTTCAGCCATTTTGAAACTGGCTTATGTGCACCGACCTTATGTTCTGTTACAGGTTTAAACCAGTTTCTGATCACTTAAACTGGTTTATGTGTAACTTCTGTTCCTAGCCCCAATGAAACTACTGGGACTTAAGCATGTGCTTCGGTGCTTTATGGAAATGAGACAGCTCTCATTTCACTATCTCTTCTCTCTCCCCTTTTCTCTTTTTGTGCTACAGTACTTTAGAGGTCAGATTTTTCTCCTCATCAACAGATAAATGGGCAAAACAATGACCTCATTCTGAACCAAAGACTCCAGTCAAATGCTCTTGCAAGTTCTAGAAGTTTCCTTCTTAGGACCTATCTCTATTTCAGGTTGATATTTTATTTCAGTACTTCCACTGACTGGAAGTTCAGTCTTCGTAGCAAGACAAACCAGATACTACTAGGCTTATTTTGTGGAGGGAGCCAATCAGCAAATGGTCAGTGGTATGTGTCCTGAAGGTTGAAGTTAGCTCAACATCAGGCATTTCTTTTCTAGAAATATTCCATACATGTAATACACATATACACCAAAAGAAGCTAGATCACTGAAAAAAACAATCCATATGTTTTACCACATTTACTTATATATTTACAAAATATTCCCATGTGGCTCTTTGTGTACGCTTGGGAGATACCAACTAGCTCAAATTACTTGTAAACTGTTCTTAGAACTGCCAAGGCAGTAATGAAAGGCATTTTATAACTTCTAAAAAAACACAGAGCAAATAACATGTCTAAAAACATTAAAAAGCATGTGTAGTTGCTGTGGATCAAGCTTCTGCACTTTGTAATAGAAACAGCTACCTCAGGGCAAGGGGAATTACAGGGGATTAATGATGAAGTGAAGTTAATGGCTCTTACCATTCCTCCACCCATAATTATATTGTCACTAGTTATAACTTCCCAGGAAATGGCCTGTGCTCAGTTCCAGCTTGATTGCAGTTTCCTCAGATTCAGTTGCATTCATTTGGATTTCAAACAATTTGTTCTGTTGGTCAAGATACCTTGTAGCTTTTCCTCCTCTGAAAATGTTGGGAAGACTGTGCATATTTAATGTTTACTGACTGACTAAAATACCTATGAGGGTCTAGTGGTTTATGAGCAAGACTGAGAGGTGGGTGTTCCTGAGTTATAATTTGAGCTGATTCTGACTAGCTGTGAATCCTGAATATTCCTGAAGACGGAGAGTCAGAATACAGGAAAATGCAGGTCCCAGTTTCATGGGTTCTTTATGCTCTGTAACTCCTTGTGGATGAAAAAATGAGGAAGGGCTTCATAATGGGGCAGTCTTTAGATGACTCAGTATATCAGGGAGTGCATGGCCTTACAGCTCAGAAGACCAAATGGATAATTTGGGCTGGATAGATTTATTTACTTGAAAGCACAGAAGCACAAGTTGGATTGAAGCTCTGTTCAAAATCAGGCCCATCAACTGTATATTAAATTTATATTTCTAGAACTTATCTTTTAAAGGGACTTTAAAATACCTTTTCCACTTTGGGAAATAAAATATCTTGGCCAGTCTATACAGTTCTTGAGAGAGGGTTCTCCATGGACTGCTAGAACATCTGTGTGAGCAAAGGAAGAAGTAAATGAGTGATGATTTTGTGTTCTTTTGTTTTGTTCCATGAAAGGTTTTGAGTTTATTGATACTGATTTATGAAGACAGCTTTGCCTTCTTTTCAGGCAGGTGTTAACGAAAATGATTTTTATGATGGTGCTTGGTGTGCAGGACGAAATGACCCGTATCAATGGATTGAAGTAGATGCTCGGAGGCTAACAAAGTTCACTGGAGTTATCACACAAGGGAGAAACTCTCTCTGGTTGTAAGTACATGGTTATTTTCCTCCCTGTGATGCTAAAGTTTGGAAGTAAAGTGTGGGTTTTTCTCATTTTTCAAGAAAGAGAAGGAGAGAGAGATAGTGTAGGTGAGAAAAGGTGTTTGAGCATGAAGATAATACAAAATGACAAAAAGATAAAAGCAAATTGTTTATACAGTAAAGTCGGGTTTCAAGAATAAGGAAAACAAATGTGAAAGTAGCAATTTACTTCAACTTTTTAATTACATATGACAAAACACAGGATCATGCACTTTGATAACCCCTTCAGCATTAACATTTTGCCATTGAGTAACTCTTGGTACTGAAATGTCTTTACTAGGGTTACCATATTTCTAGTATCAAAAGAGAGGATACTTGAGGGCGAGGGGGTGGGAAAGGGGAGGAAGGGGTATATGATTGTGGGGGGGGAGGGAGGACGTGATATGCCTGTGCCCTGCTTCTGCCCCCTCACTCCTAAGCCACAGTCCCCCACCAGCCCTGATGGTGCTCCTCACTCCCAACCCGCAGCCCCTGCGCCCCCAGCTCTGCTCCCCATGCAATTCACACACCTGCACACACACACTTTCTCTCTGCATCTCTGTCTCTGACCTGGGAGCAGCTGCCAGGGTCCGCACATGGAGCACGTGCTCCCCTGACAGCCAATCACCTTCCCTGCTGCTCCAGGCCCCAAGCAGCCATGCCGCAAGTGTGGGGGAAAAGCAGAGGTAGAACAAAAACTCAGACATTTGCTTCCATTTTAAAAACCTGCCAGGACAGGAGGTCAAAAAGAGGACGTGTCTGGGAAAACGTGGACATATGGTAACCCTATTCTTTACCTAAACCAGTGTGCAACTTGCTTATGTTAAGTTTTCTAACTCTTTTCCAGTACCTAACAATTATTCTATTAGCTACCATGTT
>NW_017728994.1:66775374-66778662 GCF_001723915.1 Gavialis gangeticus | reverse complement strand
CCAGGGTCCGCACATGGAGCACGTGCTCCCCTGACAGCCAATCACCTTCCCTGCTGCTCCAGGCCCCAAGCAGCCATGCCGCAAGTGTGGGGGAAAAGCAGAGGTAGAACAAAAACTCAGACATTTGCTTCCATTTTAAAAACCTGCCAGGACAGGAGGTCAAAAAGAGGACGTGTCTGGGAAAACGTGGACATATGGTAACCCTATTCTTTACCTAAACCAGTGTGCAACTTGCTTATGTTAAGTTTTCTAACTCTTTTCCAGTACCTAACAATTATTCTATTAGCAACCATGTTACTGATGCTATACATTTACATGGGGTGGGACTGGGGGTGGGGGGCTGTGTTGTTGCACCACTGCTGTCCCTGGCTGACCTGGGTGCAGGGGAAGCCCCAGAGCCACTTCTGCTCTGCTTTAGCCTTGGACTGTGGCTGCATGGGGTGCCAAACTTAGCAAGAGACAGCAGTGGCAGTCCTCCCCTCCATGATCCCCACAGGCCAGGAGCAGACAATGGAAGGAGGAACCTGCCTCCCACTGCAGAGAGTACTGGGCTTGGCTGGGAACAGTGTTGGTGGTGCACAGATTCCTCCTTCCAGTGACAGCTCCCTACCTGTCTGTCCCTCCCCAGAAAGCACCCCTCACTTTTCAGGAGCAGGTGCTGGAAGTAAGAATCTGTGTGCTGTCACTGCTGCTGTCCCTGGCTAAGCCAGGCTGCTCGGAAAACCACTCTGCACCGCCTCTGGATGGAGTGGGGCAGGAATGGCTCTGGGCTTCTCCAGCTCCCAGGTCAGCTGGAAACAGTGGTGGCAATGGTGGGCAGCCTTTTTCCCCCCCTTTGTGCCTCTGCTCCCTGCTTGGCTTCCTGGTGTCTCTTACCAGCCTGGAGACTCCAGCCATGTCTCACCCCAATGCTCTTAAGGGTGGTGTGTTGCACCCCTCTTCAGTAAATCCTGGAACTGCCCATGCTAATACATTAGTGATCACAAATTAACATCTTTTGAAGTGACGTCAATTAGGTCAAGCCTTATAATATTGTTTATATATCACTTTCCTTAGAAAGGAAAATGCTTTACAGCATCAGCACAAGGCATACAGACTGTTCTGATCGGAGTTCCACTATCTGCTACATAGACTGCACTGAGTTTGTGCATTGCAGGAAGAGTAAATGGAGGTGTGGTACAGCCAGTGAATCTGGCCCCTTCATATATGGCCAAGAGGCTACCTGCCATGCAAGGGGCAGCTCCCCCTCTCTGGTTGGGGAAGGTTGCCCATTCTAGAACAGCTGAGAACAGAAACTCAGGGCATTTTTACACATGCTCGGGGGGTAGGGGAGTTCTTTAATTAGAGCAACTCTGAGAGTTGCTGTAATTAAAGCGCCTGCAGCATCTCATGTATCAGCATCCCCGCACGTCAAAATGGTGGCAGGGGTGCTTTAACTTAAGTTTGTCAAACAAGCATTAGTTAAAGTACCTGCCACCATTCTGAAGTGTGGGGATGCTGATACATGAGTTGTGGAGGCTGCTGGAGGCTCACTAGCATGATCCAGCAGACTTGATTAATTGAGTCTGCTCTGACACACTGTACTTACAGCGTGTCAAAGCAGCCTCCCCGCATGTCCGCAGGCACCCCCACTTTCCAGATCCTATTTCATGATTCCTTTTAAAGGATGAAAGTATTCTTGAGTTCCATGTTTAATCACAAACTGGAGGCTTTTTTTCCTGCCTCATTAAATTTATGCACGCTGTTACCGGTTCTGCATGCACTGATGTGCATACTTACTTGTGACCACGCTTTTGGTTTAGACGTAGATTAGGCACTCACTGTATTTTTGAAAACTAATACCTTTATGTTTGCCATTCACATTTTATCTCCTTCTCTAGCAAAAGACTCGTTGCTTGTGTTGGATGTTTACTTAAACCCAATGGCAACCAAGTGTAAAACTCACTGTAGGATTTGACACCTTACCCAATCATTCTCTCTTTCAGAATTTTTAACCAATATTTTCCATCCCAGCAAGGCTCTGTTAATGAAGAGCAGAGCAGACTGCACATGTTTAATCAAGGTAGTAATCGAAAGTGGAAATTGCTCTCTGCTCCTGCTTTTGTTAAGGATTTCTAGTTCATTACTGACTTCCAGCCTGAGGCCATAATTTGGCCCAATAGGATTGAACGGGATGTGAAAGGAGGGAAGATATATTTGATTGTTATTTTAATGCTTGGTCTACTCCTGTTTAACACTTGCACACAACTTCAGAGGTGTTTCTGTTAATGTCAGTGGAGTTACTTTGGAATTACTTCAGTACAAAACTGATTTAACTGAGATAGGAATGAGCCACCAGACAGTATCTTGTTAAAATAAATAGTAGTTGAAAGTTACCATGAATTCACTTCTTTCAACCTAGAATTCTACTTAGTTTTTTTAGGGACTAGTGCTTCAGTTCGTACTCCAAGAAACAATCCCATTCACATCACTGGAGTTCCTTGGGTAAGGAAGGGGATATACCCTACCCTGTGCAACCCTATTAGACAAAATCACTGCAGTAAAAACAAACTTTCTCTTTTTAGACAGAAATTTCAGGTATTGATTTTCTTTTGCACATTGGTGTGGGGGTGGGAGCCTTTTGTCAGGGAGGCTGCTACAGTTAATATTATTGTTCTGCAATAGGTAATACCATATTTACTCAAATACAAGACAAGGTTTTTTTCCCCAATTGGTGTAGGGGAAAAAGCTCCTCATCTTATAATTGCAGACAAGGAAATCTCACTAAATACATTGTTTATCATTAAATTGCTGCCAAAAATAGCATGCACTCAGTAATGGAAACCAATTATGAAGTTGATTAAATGCAGCTAACATTGAGCATAAAACATTGCCCACATTAAGCAAACATGCTGATGGGAACCTTTTTTGTGTGGCCCTTAAAAAAACAAACAAATGGGTGATGTTTCTTCTGCAGGGAACTGGCACTGGGCTTGAAGTACTGCAATACCAGGCTGGCACTGAGAGGGCCAAAGCCAGCCCTGAAACCTTTCCCTTGGTGCCAGAAAATGTTAAAGGTCAGGATGACAAAATTTTGAGACGTAAGGAAATACAAAGGACCTAAGCGAGGGCCTATATTAGGCCTGCGCGAAGCAGCTGGTATTCGCTTCAGATTTGGCCGATTCGGGGGACAGTGATTCGATTTGGTGATTCGAACCACTGTCCCAATTTGATTCGGCTGAATCTGATTTGGAGATTCAGCAGCAGCCAAATCTCCAAATCAGCCAGGCCTGGCCCATCCCCTACAGC
>NW_017728994.1:66768994-66770374 GCF_001723915.1 Gavialis gangeticus | reverse complement strand
ATTCAGCAGCAGCCAAATCTCCAAATCAGCCAGGCCTGGCCCATCCCCTACCTACTCTCCCAGCCTCCCAGCCCGGCAATGGCTGCCCCAGCTCCCAGCAGTTGTAAAAGTGGCAGAGCCCCCCACACAGTGTGGGCTAGTGGGGGCAGTAGGGATTGCCCTCCCCCCACCCAGCAGCACCCAAGGAGCACCGGGGCTTTCCTTTAAAGTACTGAGCTTGAGGGGGGGGAGCGGGGAGGTTGAGGGGGGCTGGCAGGGGTCCTCCCATGGTCCCCTCCCCCAGGCTTCCCTCCCCTGCCCCTAGTACTTACCAGCTTGGAGTAGCTGCAGCTCCCTGCTGCAGCTTTGAATCAATTTGGACCATTAAACTGGTCCCCTGATTTGATTTGGATTTAGAGATTCGGCCACCGAATTGGGCTGAATCTCCTCTGAATCAAATCACCACCTGGTGGTGGGTGGTAGTAGGGGTGTGAACGCAACCAAGTTACATAAGAAACATGAAGCCAACTGAGCTCAAGGGTGAGGGGGTGGGAAAGGGGAAAAGGGAGCGCAATGCTGACATAACAAAGAGTATATAAGAGACCCTGCAAACAATACTGCATTTGAGTAGGGAGGTGGTTTGTAGGCACCCATAGAGTTACAAATAGATAGATGCAGGATACAGTTGTGGGGGTAGGGAAGAATACAAGATTTAGAAAGTCCTTGTAATCCTTTAGGTGTAGCAGTGACGGTGGTGGGGGTGCAGGGTGGGAGGGGATTAAGGTGGTCCCCTCTGGATCACTTCTGGTCAGTGGTCAGCTGGGGTCCATGTACTGGTGCTTTCTGTGATGTACTTCACATAGATATCCAAAAAGGCCAAGATGCTGATGGGAACCTACCACAAAGATAGGTCAGTACAACCCATCTGAATAAGACATATGCTAATACCCAGCCCATTAAATGCAATCCCTCTCATTGTGGACTCTTTTTTAAGTCCTGGGGAACCACAGTATTGTTCTCCCTGTTGCCTCCCTTCTCAGCCTAGCACATACGATTAGTGTGGCCCTGCCCTCCACAAGGTGAAGCCAGACCAGATTGCTCTGCAGCTCATCTGCATGTAAATTTTTGGAGGATCTCAGGACTCATGGTGAGAACACCTGGTTCTAGTCATGAGTGGGGGCTAATTAGCAAATGGATCCTTTGGAGCGGGGGGTTATCTGGAGTATTATACACTGCTAATCTGTGGGATCATTGTGGAGGGTGGGACCACGCTAATCATATGTACCAGGCTGAGAGACGACATGACAGAGGGATTCTGGGTGAACTGTATGCAGTGTTGTGGATCACCATGACTTGAAACGCTGTTGACTCTGGTGGGGCCCAACTTAGTGAACTATGTGA
>NW_017728994.1:66757173-66763994 GCF_001723915.1 Gavialis gangeticus | reverse complement strand
CTGGTTCTAGTCATGAGTGGGGGCTAATTAGCAAATGGATCCTTTGGAGCGGGGGGTTATCTGGAGTATTATACACTGCTAATCTGTGGGATCATTGTGGAGGGTGGGACCACGCTAATCATATGTACCAGGCTGAGAGACGACATGACAGAGGGATTCTGGGTGAACTGTATGCAGTGTTGTGGATCACCATGACTTGAAACGCTGTTGACTCTGGTGGGGCCCAACTTAGTGAACTATGTGGTAAATCATGAGCATTTTGGCTTTGGATTAATACAGTGCATAGTTTATACTAAACATAAGTAGGTTCCAAAACACTGTTCAGAAGTGGTTTTATGAAACATGTATATTAAATCTTGCAGAAGAAAAAGTAACACATATCAATTCTGGATGAACTAAGTGTATGGGTATTACATGAAAGTTGCTACAGCCGTGTTTAATTTCAAAGTTATTATTTTCAAATTTATTCCTCAGTTCCATTTGCTTAGGGAGAGCAGGGTCTGACAGTATAGGGAAGGGGCTGCCTATTGTTTCTCTGTTGGGGAGAAACAGAAAACAAAGGGCTACTGGACCCCCCCAGATTTATTTTCCCTGCTGTAGCAGTGAGAAGGGAACAAATTCAAGGCAAACCTCAAATAATTAGATTCTGTACCTGGAAAATTATAACAAATGTATACTTTTTCCATGTATAGAATCTGATTATTGGTTGGTTGTCTTATAATCAGGGTCATTGTCTATTTGAGTAAATATGGTATTGTAGCAAAGATTCATATATCTCCTGTAGTTGTAATTTAAGTTTCCCCTGTACCAGATATCATCTATCCTAGAACAGCACTTCTTTGTCTTGTCATGTTTCTATTTTTAGGTACATTTATTATGAGGCTTGCAGCAGGGCTTGATGCTCTCCTTACATTTAACACACTATTTATTTTTTAAATCTCTGAGCTAGATGCACAAACTTGCCCCCTTTAAGAGTTAATGGGCAAAACTCTCAGTGACTGGAGCAGGAAGATGAATCCATAAATCCAGACTCCTCATTCACCACTGTTGAGGGCACTTTTGCATTGAAACAGGAGCAGAAACAGCTCTGAAGGGATCATAAAGGGAGAGTGCACTGGTCTGGTGCAGAGCCTGTCTGTCAGGCATCCTTTCTGGCAGTGCGGTTCTGGCAGACACAGCGGGCAGCTGGATGGGGAGTTATGGTAGTGGAAAGGCTCTACAGCTCTTCCGCCATTCATAGCCCCAAAGGGGTGGCTGTGGAAGGGCTCAGAGAGCCTTATGAACCCTGCCCAATATCTGACTCAGCTGCTGTTGTCGGGCTCACAATGTGGTATTTTGTGACTAGGATGCACATTTTCAAATGACCCTTGGACCCTGATGCTGATCTGCTGAAATGGAAGATTCTTAATTGCCTGCCACGGGGACAGGATCAGACCTGTATTGTACCTCTAGCTGATGGCTTCTGTAGTCACCACCAGCAAGCTTAGGATTCTGCTGGAAGTTAGTAGGCAACTGAGCTTTAGCTGAAGCAGCCTGTATGGTATTGGGACTGTTTCCCCTTTGAAAGCAGCTCATTCCATCTCTCTCCATTTTCAAAAAATATCAAAAAGCTTATTTTTTTCAGATTTATGTTTAAATTTACTAACACTTTTATTATTTGTTTTATTGTTTATGCTTCTCCATCTGTTTGCAGCTTTTTGAGATCCAGTGTTTTTAATTATTGATAAATTGTTTTTATTTTTGCGGGGCTGTATAGGTGGTATACATGCAAATATTAGAAGCTTGCATTTTGCTGTCCTCTGTGATTTGTAGTTTTAGTGACTGATTTTTATTAAGCCCTGCTCTTTATATCTCCTTTCTTGGCTTAGTTTAAGAGTGAAGACTTAATGTCAAGTTTTTGAAGACTGATTAATTTATTGGAGGTGACAAAGTGTAAATTTAAAACTCTAGGGGGCAAATGATAATGTATACAGTGGGGGATGTTTAGCTCTCACTGGCAGCCTTTCTAAGATGCAGGGTGTCAGTGTTTATAGAGTAGATAATTAATTTGAGATTTTGAACTACTCCCGTTTAGTTTGAGCACAAGAGGTTTTCAGAAGAGCACAATGAAAAGAGACGGTTTAAGCCTTTTACAAGGATGAGTATGTGTGATACAGAATGTAAGTTTATCCAAAAGCTGAACTAGTTCAAGGTTTCTCTGGATATGATGTGTTCTTGATTTTATTTTTATTGTTGGAATGTGGCTGCTTTCTTTTCTTCCCCTTTGTTTTATCAGGCAAGCAAGGGTGAGAACAGTGAAATAGTTTGATGGCTAAGAGGTGGAGAGTGAGAGATTATAAGTGAACAAAAAGAGTGGTGGTGAGCACGGCTCTGATGAATAAGGTAGGTGTACAGGGATAGTGGTAGAAGCAGATGCTGGAGTTCAGAAAGGAGGCACTTTTAGGCATTGTCTTCTTCATTAAACGTCTAGCAAAAGTTCTGCCAGCAGACAGCAGCCGCTACAAAGAAGCCATCAGAGGTATGGATCTATACCATGGGGTATATATCAGGCCTAGTTGTGAGTGCTTTGGGTAATGTCATGACTCTGAGTTATGAGAGGTCAGCTTTTCCATGAGTATTAGTGGGTGGAAGGGCCTATTATAGGCACCTAACAGCTCATAGGATAGATAGTGTTTAGTGTAACCCCTTTGTAGTCAGTTGCCACACAGTGGCTGTCACTGTGGCCCATCTTTAATAAAAATGTAACAAGAATATTCCTTACGTAGCAAATAAAAATACTTGTTGGCAAATCATTTTATGAGACCTGTGAGAGCCAGAAAATACCCCATTTGCTGAGCTAAGCTGTGTTTAAGGAATAACCTAGCCAAGTTTGAGAGCCAACGGGACACTTTTTTTTTTTTTTTCAAGTCTTGGCAAATTTGCCAATGAGGAAAAAAATGAAAACACCAGATGTACAACTCTCCCCAGTCAGTCCAGGGGAAGCTGCAGCTGAATCGAGTGATGGGTCATAATAAGGTTTGATAGTGGTTTGTGTTGTGGGAACCGGGGCCAGTGATGGACCTCTCTTCTACACAGAAATGCTAAGCTCTAAGCATAGTGGAAATGCCATATAGGTTAGGGTATAGGCTGTTATATGACAATGATAAAAAATCACTGGAGGAGTTATTTTCTTTTAACACTGAACAAGGAACTTTATTAGGTAAAGAAAATCAAGTTTTAACTGTACAGCTATTCTCTGTGCTTTACTGCAAAACTTCAGTCTAGAATTTGCCTATTCTGTCTCTCTGGATTCCTGTCTTATATTTAAAGACTATTATGTGTAGGGTCACAGGGGAAGGCTGCAGCAAGTCTATGTAGAGGGCATCTATACTCCATGGCATACTGCAATACAAGGATTTTTGTTACTTACTGCAGAGCTGGAACATGCATGAAATAACAGTATGGCCAATGGTCCTAGTCTTAATGTTGTATAAGAAGAGAAAACACTGATTATCTACTGTACTAAGCAGTGGCTTCTGTGGCTGGGACTGACTGATGATCCAGCGTGTGGAAACAGTTCCTGGGGATAGAGACCTCTTAGTTCATGGAGACTGGTTTCAGCCTGGAGGCAGTATTAGCACCCATAATAAATTAAGTGAAGAGCATGCTGGGACACACATACTTGCTGAGAGACTACAAAAAAGTCTTGGTTGATCCTACATATTATATCATCACGTTTCATTTCCTTTCATCACTATCAATATCAGTATTTTTAGTTGACCCAGTCATCTGTCTGAAGTATCCTACCCTAGTACAAATTCCCTGCACTCACTGACCAGGATGGAGGCCTTGCTCCCAGTCAAGCCAATGCAATGATGTCTGAAGTAATAATAAAGACTCTCTTGGGGGAAAAAAAGAGAAACTTGAAACACCCAAGTAACAAAAGGAAAGAGATGAAGGGAAATGGAAAGGACAGAAAAAATCTGAGGAAAGGAAGAGAAGAAGAACCAACAAGGTTGAGGACAGAACATGAGGATTTAAAGACTGTTCCAGAAATAAGGAAGTAAAGAGTGCTTGGGTGCAGACAGAAGAGCAGCTCCCTGTTGCTACTCACAGGGTGCCTGTACACATGTATTGAAGTTGCACTGATGAGCTGTAATTACAGCATGTTGGAGCAGACTCGATTAATTAAGTCTGCGGAAGAGTAGCAATTACCACGCTCCGGCAGACTCCAGTGTCATGTGTATCAATGTTCCTGCAATGATAAATGGTGGCGGGGGCACTTTAACTAAAGTTCGTTCGAGCTTTAGTCAAAGCACCCGCTGCCATTTTTCAGCATGGGGACACTGATTCGTGTGTTGCTCCTGGCGCTTTAGCTAGAGCGACTTTTGGAGCTGCTCTAATTAAAACACATCCGACTCCCGGAGCACATGTATAAACACACGTAGTGCTTTGCAGGAAGTATAAACACCCATAGTGCTCTGAGTTGCAACGAACCCCTGGACTATACAGAAGTTTGCTGTTGGGTCCAAGGGTTGGGGATGCCAGCTGCTTGCTGCAGGTCCACAGACCAGTCTCCATAGTGGACCCGCAGCAATGCCACTCCCTCCTCCCATCCTGGACGCTGTTTTCATAACGGGAGAGGGGGAAGGGATCAGAGGAAGCTCATTCTCGGGGTTCCCCAGCTGGCGCTGGAAGGTGAAGTGAATGGATTGGAGCCCTCCCAAGGATTGGAGTCTGCTGGAGCGTGGTAATTGCTACTCTTCAGCAGACTTGATTAGTCTGCTGAATCGATTAATTGAGTCTGCTCTTATGTGCTGCAATTACAGCATGTTGGCACAGCTTCTATACATGTGTTTAGGCACCCTGTGAGTAGTAACAAGGAGCTGCTCTTCTTTCTGCACCCCAAAACTCTTTACTTCCTTACTTCTGAACCAGTCTTTAAATCCTCACATTTTTTCCTCAAACCTTGCTGGTTCCTCTTTTCTTCCTTTCCTCAGATTTTTTTCCCATCCCTTCCATTTCCCTTCATCTCTTTCCTTTTGTTACTTGGGCGTTTCAAGCTTCTTTTTATTTTTCCAATCCACCCGACCCACCCTCCAGCATGGGCTGATTAAACCCCAAACCAAACTCCCTCTGCTCCCTTTGCCTCCTCCCCTTCTGAAACAGCTACAGACTGGGAGCTCTGAAGACGCAAGTTAGAGAACATGCTCCGTTTAGGAGTGTGTTCATCTGAAATGTCATGCAATGAGGGTTCAGATTTTCACAGGATTGGGGGCCCTTTAAAGCAGTCTGCAGTTGTTCACATCTGTTTTGTCACAGCTGTAGATGGCTTTCTGGGACCAGGTCAGGCAAAAATTGTCACTTCTGTTTGCATCCAGAGAAACAAAATCAAGCCTGTAAGGAAGCAATGAAGTGAGGACCAAATCACCTGTGAAAGAGTGACAGAACCTGACTCAAATGAAAGGAAATGAAGGGAGAAAAGAATGACAAATGTAGAAAGTATAATATTTGTAATGCATGTACCCATATTAACTTTAGTCTCTTTAATTTTTAACAACTATACATATACATAAGTGGCTGGCTCCGTTCACATGGCACCAGCTGTGTCTCTGGTGTCCACGATCCTTCTCCTCTCCCTCCCCTTATGGACAGGCTTTGATATTTGTGGTTCCCACTCCAAAGTCACTGTTGTCATAATAGCAAGGAGTGCTATTTCTGTTCTGTTAAGTAACAAGATAGGCTAAGGGAAGGAAAACTGAAGGTGGAAAGGGAAATGAGTGAAAAAACAAATGGAAGAAAAAGAACACAAGTGAGAAAAGAAAGTGAGGAAGGGAATAAAAAGAAGAGACAGCACCTAGGAAAGGAGAAGAGTAGCTCCAGAAGCTGATTATAAATGGCACCGCTCCTCCCTATTGCTCCCACAGCAGTTGCTAGCAATATGAAGTGCTCATCCTCAGGTATTTCTTCTGCAGTTTCAGTTTGTGAGATTGCTAGTGAGCTGTTCTGTCAGCTCCAACGTGAACACAGCAGAAAAGCAGAGAAAAAGGCCCGGACATATGTCAGCACCAAATACTTATTTCATTCAGTCATTCCTGTTTTTTTCATAAGGGGAAAAAAATCATTTCAACTCTGTATGCCAAATTCTGTACTTTGTTCCATGGGTGTGATTTCCATGGAAGTCATGTGGCCTTGAATCCTTTTAAGAAAAGAAAATTTGAGCTCTGGAAGAAAATGTCTGGATTTTAATGAGTCCTTTTTCTTCACTGTTGAAATAAGCATGGACTTACATAGCTGTTTAGAGGCTGCAGGCATCGTTAGGAAATCAGAAACCATGCGAAAGCTACTTTGTTTATCATTCCAACGTCCAATTATAATTCACATTTGTCAGAATTTTTGCAAAAGTTCATGCAGCAATGCAGGGCCTAATTGGAGAGAAACCTGGGCTGCTTTCTGGTATTACATCATAGAGGTGTGAAATCTGGGAGGGTCACAACTATGGGTTGAGATCTGTCCACAGTACTAGTTTGATAGTAGATAGTGGTCAGTCCTTTATTGCTTTCTGAGAATATGACTACAGATATCCTAGAGTAGTGGATGTGCCTGATTGTTTCAGTATGAATACCAGATGATTAATAGAAATACATTAGCCACAAATCTTTGTAAAGCTGTTTTGCCTGTCTTCATGCACAAGATGAGGGTAATACAACCTTTTAGAAAGGGTTGTAAAGTCCCCTTCTTTAAAATGGATTGCACTGGTTGATGGGACTTCCTTGGCACACAAGGAGTTTGCAGCTGTTCTTGGGGCAATATATAGCATATAATGACCACCCTGCCCCCCC
>NW_017728994.1:66733433-66752173 GCF_001723915.1 Gavialis gangeticus | reverse complement strand
TGTCTTCATGCACAAGATGAGGGTAATACAACCTTTTAGAAAGGGTTGTAAAGTCCCCTTCTTTAAAATGGATTGCACTGGTTGATGGGACTTCCTTGGCACACAAGGAGTTTGCAGCTGTTCTTGGGGCAATATATAGCATATAATGACCACCCTGCCCCCCCCATTGAACTGGTAAGTTATCTTTATGGGTTTTTGAACTACACATTGTTATAAACACTTCAATCACATTTGGAATGGGGCATCATTTAAACATCACTTAAAAATATATGCACTACATTTAAAAATATTACCTAAAAGTCTTTTAAAATATGCACTTTCCAGGCAGAAGGAAAGTAAATTAGAATCACTGCTAATAACTTGGCAACTACAGAAACACCTTAGGGAGCTTGTTTCTCACTATTCAGACCATTTTTCAATAATTCAGCACCATCTTTGGTAGCAGGAAGAAAAACATATCTAAACATCCGCAAAGTGTGCTGAATACTAACACAAAGTGTCAGGTTATTTTATAACATCACAGAGAGGAGAAATGGTGCTTTAAAGAAGATAACAATGCTTATTTTTTCAAGCATATACAGTATTATTAATAATAATCCAATTATATAATAAAATCAAATGAAAATCCAAATGCAATTTTGAATTTTCAAACCAAATACCAGAATTTTCCAGTTAAAAAAAAACCCTTGTTTTCAATTTGTTTTCCTCTAGGAGCATTCATCAAAATAGATAAGTTTTTAAAAACATTCTGATTTCAACAAAAACAATATTTTTAAGTTGAAAAATATTTCTACAAAAAATTTTGGAGTCTAGTCACTACTTCCTGCTGTGGGACTCTACTGTGAGCTCCTAGGCTCAGACCTCTTATCTGATGCTCTTCCCTGAGACCTAGAACACTACTGTCTAGTTTCAACAGGACCTCAAGCTATTTCCTGATACCTCCAGTGGCTCCCAATTTCTTACAAAAACTCTAGAGATTCTAAACCCTCTTGTTTAATTCCTTCAAGAACAATATAGCAGGAAAACAAGAAACACAAGCTTAGCCAAAGTGTTTTTCTTAACTTTGGTGATTTTGCTCCTAAAGCATGTGAGAATGACAGATATTTTAGATATGAAAAAGGTGCTGTTGTATTACCAGCTTTAATAAGCACAGATATACATGAATGAGAAGAATTAAACAATCAGCTTTATTTGTGGAGCAGTAAGCAACCTCTGCAGACCCTTGTTCTCTCACTAACTATCTCACAGCTATTTAACTGAAGGGCCACCTGCATATTACCAACTCCCTCACTCTCTTTAGTTAGGGAGCATCTATAAATGACATCTTCTGTTGCTACAAGTCCTGCCATGAATTGCAACTTCCTGTTGTCTGAACTCACCTCTTTTTCTGAATGCATGATTTGTCAGGCCTTACCCCTTCAAGTCCTTCTTATGTGGTGAGGATTAGATCAAAGCAGGGCCCCAACTCTTAACCCTGACTTGTTGCTGTTTGCTCAGCCCATGGTACAAGAACATATTTCCTTTGTAACCTTCTAGGGAGAAGGCTGCTTCTTCCTGGTACTCCAAATGGAAGTGGAAGGAAGTAGCACTGTAGCACTGTATCACTTTTACATTTATCATTGGAGTTGATTGGCTGGTGGGAAGAGCCAGTTCCAGTGCAGTCCAATGAATAAAAGTGTGTACAGCTCTTGCACACCACGGAGCACTGGAAAGAATTATGTCTGTCTGACGCACAGCCCCTCCTGGGGCGCTGCAGTGCCAGACTTCCCCTAACTGTAGAGTGACCAAAGGTCACAATGTGAACTGGAAATATATGAAGGAGAAAGAGTTGGAATGGAACCCACTATATCACGCTTTCTGAATGACTTTCCTGACTTTTGAAGAACAGTAATATAGATCCAGAAAAAATAACTTTGAGTTTAATTTTGCTCTCATTGAAGTCAGCTGGTGTCTTGCCATTGGTTTCCATAGGAATAACAGTAGGCTCGTATGTTACAATACCAAGGTAAATGAAAGCATATACATTGGCTCAGTGCATATTTCAAGGTAAATCTGCAGAGCTGTAATGGGCACATTCAGCACGTAAAGATTCAGCACCCAGGGCAAGGGTGGGTAGGTGGGTTGGAAAGCCAGCTACTGGTAGGGGATGGAGGAGTCAAGGGAAGAGGGGAAGGGCACTATTGCCACTGCTGCTGTTGTACCCAATGCTGTTTTCCCTGTGCCAAGGGCCTGGGTAGCAGCAGAAGTGACAGAGAGCCTGGTAGCTGCAATCCCATGGTGTGAACTCCCTGGGAACTGTTGCTGGGGCAGTTTTGCTTTCCATTTGCTTTCTCCACTCCCAGATGTGCTGTTGGGTGCAGGGCTGTGCCTGCTGTAAGAAAAACTCCCTGGTGGAGCATCACTCCACTTGGTCCCCGCACCCCATTGTACTGGTGGCTTTGGGGCTGCATTGCCTGGCTCCATTGGATGGGCACCATAGGGCTGCCCCTGCCACGGTAAAGACTTTGGGGAGGGGACTCTTGTGTCCTCTCATAGCTAGCCCCTGGGGCTGGTGTCCTGTTTGCCCCCAGTTACACTATTGTAAATCTGTATTTAAACTTAGCTGTGATTTGGCAACCTTCCCTTTATTGTGGTGGCTGTAAAGATGAATCAAAACAGCAAATGGAAAGTTGCCCTCATTTTCAAAATTTGAGCTGATATTTTTGTGTCTGCTTCCCTGTACCTCATTATCCAGCCTGCTTTCCTGGTAAACTCACGGGCAATCTGACACATACATGATAATGTCACCGTATTTTAAAATTACAATCATTTATGTGAGGCCAAGTATGCTACTTATTGAGGTTGGTGGTAAAATTTACAGTGGTGAAGTTGGAGCAGAATTTAACACCCCCTTTCCTTCATTTTATAGCTTGAGTACAAAGGGGTATCTTCTGCCCTCTGTGAGCATGAATAGTTCTCATTAGTAGGTTCAGAACATGATTTTTTTTTCTGTTTAAACTAGATTGTTTCACTTGTTTTTCTGATGATGACTCAGCCACAGGAATAGAAAATGTCCTACCTATGAAAGTACACAATAATTGAGTATAAAAGACCAAAATACACACCTCTACATGTTACTGGACCACATATCCTCTCTGCTACAGCCATACAACTTCATTGGCATTGACAGAGATTTTGTGTCTGTATCTGAAGGTGGAATTGTCTTGTCATGATTTTTTTTTAAATAGTAATTTTTCATTTCCATGGAAGGGCGAAGAGTTTCAGACAAAGACTGATTCCAGAAAAAGAAGCTGCAGCAGTACAAAGTATCTGGTTTTTCATTTTAACAAACTGGTAGACACCTTTATGGTACATTGACTGTCACATGTCACAGAAAGAAATAAACTTAGATTATCTGGTAGTGTAACTGGGGCGGGCGAGCATGGCACCAGCCCCAGCTGCTTATTTAAAGGGGGCATCAGTGGCAGCTCTCAGGGAACCTGGGTCACTGCAGGAGCTGCATCAGCCCCTGTGTGAAGAGGTAAGTGCTCAGCAGAAACCCTCACTTAGTGTGCCCAAAAGTCCTAGTCCTGCCTCTGAGATTATCATGCCTCGAAAGTGTAGGACTCTACGTCAGCTCAAGGAGAATCCCACTGTTTGCACTATGGGGTCCTACAGTTCATCGTTTAACAAGTCAGAAATAATTCAGTAAGTTATGTTTCCCTTGGAATATACAGAACAGAAACCTGTTCTTTCCTATAGCTAATGCAAATAGATACAAATATGCAGCATATTGCTGTTCAGTGCTTAATAAGTGGTCTGCATGGAAAAATTGCTAGCTAGACCTGGTTTCTCTGTCAGAACAGCTGTAGAACAAAGCATGTGTGTTTGTCTAAAAGCACTAGCAGGCTCTCTCTCAGGATGCTTGAGATCTGCCGCTTACTCTGGCTTTTCAAGGTGTCAATGAGAAGGGGGAAGGATAGTATTTTTGATATCTCTTCTGGAGAGTCATGAGGAATTTGTCATGTGTGCAAGCAGCGCTGAGAACAAATGAACTACATTTCAAAATAATAACTGAACATGGTATGGATTCATTACTACAGGACAAATGCTATATTTAATGAGTTATTTCACTTGAAAAGGCTATTTTTCCACAGGGCTTGTCATTCCACTTTTTAAAATTGCTATGCATTGGACAGCAGAAGAAAAAAAGTCTGCTGGCTATTTTGTTTTAATGGAGTCAAAATGGCTTAATTGTATTTGGGGAAAATAATCAATAGTAGTCATAGCAATTAAAACATTTAAGGTCATGCTATGCCTCTGGGGTATTGCCCATTTGTAAGTGGCATTACAGCTTGTCAGGTCCCTGAGTGGACATGATGACTCTGTGAGCACCACATTTTTCTACTGGGGAAGAGAGTAATTTGTGACTTGCATTTTTAAGAGACGAGGTACATTTCCCCTCATTGATCAGCCAGCTCTGTTGCTTGTCCCATGGATTCTGCTAGTCCCCACCTCTGCTCACATTATTTTTGATAAGTTGTTGTGGGAGCACAAAGGTTGCTATTAAGGACAGTGTTCTTGTGATAGGTAGATGAGAGCAGGCTCCTTTCTCCCTCCTATGCTGAGCAGCCATATTAAGCAAGGCCAAAATCTTGCCTTAAAAAGTAACAGAGACTTACTATGATACCCTTAGCAATATGCTAGTGACTAGGATGTCATGAGCAGCAATCCTGGACAATAGGTGCAGAGTCTGTTTTCAGTCAAATCAGATCAGCATACAGATACAGTAGGTACAGTGATGACCATTCCACTTGCCAGCAGTACTGCTAAAAATAACTAAGAAACCAGTTTTCTGCCACGTTTAGAAAAAAAAGCAAAACAAAAAGGCAGTAGTCACATGATACTATAATATTGTTTCCAAAACACAAACAACAACAGTGTAACTTGGAACTAGGTTATAAATGCTCGCTCTTTCCCAAGAACAGTGGTTACTATATTCACTTTTAAATAAAAATCTTACACTCATGAGGAGGCTACAAGTATGCTTCAATATAACTTCAACAAATTCATAGGAAATGTCTCCTGTGTTTTATTCAAATGTTGCAATAAAATTAATGGCTGCTATGCACTGACACATGAGGGGAAAAAAATAATGTTAGTACAAACTACTATTTACTCTGACTTCCACTCAGTTGAGCTTCTGATGGCTTCCCTGGAGTTAAGTTCTCACTGCAAAAACTGTTCCAGCTCCACTAAAACTGTATTAGTTCTGGTGATCCTTTATGCCTGACGGGATTTCCCTGGAAATGTCTAAAAATAAGTCTGAATTCAGTGCATAGACACAACCAAATATTCCAGTATATTTACACATTTATGAATAGTCTTGTGTCTCATATTGATGTCAGTGACTACTTTTCTCAATAAAGAATACTTTGCATTGACTCTGGCATGGATAATTCATCTTATTTCATACTATCTTAGTAGAGCCATCTCATGTCTTTGAAGCTGTTATACTTTGGGTAGAGGAAGAAAGACAATCTGCCTCTGACAGCTTAAACTTGGAATGCCCTTTATTTATTTAATTTCAGTTCTGTCACTATATTAGTATCCCTCCTAGGTCTTTGTAACCTGTGAGGAAATTTGATACATGACTCATCCTGGCAGGCCATTTTAATTAGTGCCTGTCATTGTTAATCACTCCCTCTTCAGGACTTTCAGCTGGTGACAAGTCTAGATGGCTCTGCCTCTGCAGGAATAGTATTTACATGGCAAGTGGTTCGATTGATGGAGACAATCGAAGTTGCATCAGCTTGTGCTTGTAAATATTGTGTATCAGGTTTCTGGGACTCGGGAGTATTTTTCAGCATCGTTAGTGAACAGTGCATCATCAGATGACCCTTGTCAGAGAATACACAATTGTTATTCCTTACCTGAATTTGCAAAGTCTGGGTGGGGAGAATGAAACAGAGCTTCAAATGAACAGAACTTTCTTGTAGACACTGGGGGTGACAGGATATATTAAAACAATGCGCCATGGGAATCTGCCAGTGCTGCCCTACCGAATCAATACAGGGGAGTAAGATTATGATGTCTGACTGAGTTCTTCGGGAATTTTTACATTAAACATTGAAAATGACACATTTAGAAACAGGAATACATAAAACCCCCGTGAGAAATGAAATTCAGCTTCATGGTCAGAGGTCATATAGTGACAAACAGATCTTGCTATTCAAGTCCTTGATTAAAAACCTGTGCGTTCTGCTCTTCCTTATAACTTGCTCAAGCAGAAGTGACTTCATGACATTTGATACATAATGAACAAGACAGATCCTTGTTACACTTACTTATATTTGTAGATTAGACTTGCCTTTTTCAAAGGCTAGTGTCTATTTTGCATGAACTAAACTGAGCTCAGCTTTACTTGACTCTGCACTTTGTGGGTACAGACACTTACACACATACTTTAAATGACCTAACACAGGTCAACCTCGATCAGAGATGCAAGAGGCCCTATTCCTTAATCATCACAGAGTGATGCTTATCCAGATCCTTTTTGAACACCTCCAATGAAGGAGATCTCACAACTTTCTAGGCAGCTTGCTCCATCGTCCTACTGCTGAGGCAGTTTTTCTTAAGCTCTGATTCAAATCTGCTTTCGCTATGGTTGAAACCCATTTGTCTCATTCCTGCCCTTGTGGGAATGGAGAACAGTTGTTCTCCTTCTTCTTTATGGCAGCCTTTCAAATATTTGAAAACTGCTATCACATCGCCCATTAATTTCTTTTTCTGCAGACTAAACACACCTACTTCCCTCAACCTTTTCTCATCTAGCATTCCAGCCCTTACGTTGTCTTTATTAGTCACCTTTTGCATCCTCTCAAGTTTCTCTACATCCTTCTTAAAAGTTGGTGCCTCACACCCCTGAGTTGAGTGGTACTACCAACCACCCATGCCTTGCACAGAATACTTTTTTTAGCACAGCCCAGAATTGTTTTTGCTGTTTTTTGTAATTGTATCACATTGCAGACTCGTGCTGAGTTGCGATCCACCATAATCCCCAAACCTTTTAGCAGCAGTACTTTGTCTAGCCCCATTCGATATGCTTGCACTTGGTTTTACTTCCTTAAGTTCAGCAACTTAAAATTGTACTTGTTGAATTTCATTTTGTTGTCTACAGAAATGAAATTCAATCGAGATAATGTAAAATTTGTAGGACGGAAACTGCCTGCATTGCATGCTGAGAACTAGGACAATGGTACTCTCGTTCTAGGTGCTCTGGTAACAGAAATAATGAACAATAGTAATAACAATAATTATTATTATTTTTTATTATAGCATCATCAGGAATGTCAGGTATATTTGGGCATCAGGTTGTCTAGGTGGTTGGGTGAATGAAAGACTCTTCTCTGCAGTGAGGAAATGGTGAATTTTAATCCCGCTAAATCTAAGAATCAGATTTTCAAAAGAATGGGGCACCAACAACCAGGGCCAGATTTTGAAAAAGAGTTGAGCACATTGGGGATCATATTATTTGGGAAAAATGACTAGAAGAGCTCTTTGGGAACAGCTAAATGCTGATCACTGATCATCTTTCAAAACTAACCTTTATATTGATCTTTATGGGGGTACGCAACACTTTCAAAATATGTTGAAAATGTGAAAGTCTGGCCCTGGGTTCTTTTACATGGGGCCTCTAAAGAAATGAATTTCTCCTTAATGTAGGGTATTCATTTGGGTCAAATGGAACTTATATTAAAAGTCAAATATTTAAACATTTGAATTGTTAAAAAATAATTCTACTTTACATGCTGCATGATTTAAATATAGCCATTCACACCTACATACTAGTTTACACACACATGCACACATGTGTATTTGTGTTTTTATAAAACAAATATACAAAACATACATATAAATGGTTACTTGCTGGCTGATATGTGGTTAATGTGAGTGTTTTATTTTTTTAATTTTACTTACAGTTAGAAGCAGTTGGATAGTGGGTGTTTAATATTAACACTTCTTTTCATTTGATAATTGCTTCAGACTACAAATTCCCTTTTGATGCAAAAATTCATTTAAATTCCAACATGCTGCTTCTGTCATCTAGCTATAGATTTTTTTAAGAGCATTAGTAACATGAAGGGGATTGGAAAATTTCAGCTTTGCTTAAAATCTGGGTGGTTTTCTTTTTGTGCCAGGATTTCTTTGTTTCAAATGTCCCTGACTGAAAATGTAGGCTATAATAAGGGCTGCACGCCAGTATTCTGCCCATTATATTTTCCGTTCATTTATGGTGTGTTATAATGTTCTTACATCTGATTATCATGACAGGATAAAAATAATTTGATCAGCTGGAGCCAGGGATATTGTAGACAGTGTTAATCTGAACTGTCTCAATGCACGACAATCTAATCTCCAACGCTGCTGTAGTCTTGCGTCTCTTCTAAACAGAACCTGTGAACCGTTGTTGTGTTGAAATTGTGTGCTGATTTGAAGATGTAGGTAAACGTCCACTAGCAAGTGGGATGAGATCATGAGATTTAGTTTTACTTGTTCCTTGTTTAGCTGTTGATTATTGAAGACTTGCATGCAAATATTGCATGCATATGCTCTTCTTTGAAAAGCAGTATATGTATGGGGAGAGATTTGGGGGGACTTTTGCAAAGCGCAAGGCTTTCTATACACCCACGCACATGCTATAAATCTGGCAGATAACCATATGGAACCTGTTTATGTACCATTTTCTCACATGCCATTCACAATATTAGTTAATATTGCATGATGATGTGTTTATTGATCTGCTAGGGAGAAGACAGGTTAGAGCAGGGGTAGGCAATATTTTTTGGCTGGAGTGCCAAAAAACCCCACAATGTCTACCTTGGAAGGTGCCGGAGTATCGACATGCTGGAGCCCAGAACAGCTGTTCACAGCCTGCCAGCTGCAGCCGGCCCACAGAGGCCAGTCTGCTCCCAGCAGGGCTTGCAGCCTCCCAGGTGCCTGCTGAGAGCAGCCTGGGCTCCATGGCTGGCAGCAGCTGCTTAGAGCCTGGGCTGGCGGTGGTGTGCTGAGCAAAATGGCCTTGTGTGCCATGCTTGGCACATGTGCCAGGGGTTGTTGACCCCTGGGTTAGAGAATAATTAACAAAAGGCTGAGCCTGAAAAAGAGAAAAAAAAGAAAATATAAGGTGAGAAGTGATAAGAACGGTGGACTGAGGAGGGAAAAGAAATAGAATATTTTTAAAGGAAAATAGGCAACTTAATATTGGATTGGAGCAAAGAGGGAGGACACATCTCTGGGCCTGTGGCATCACATTATGATGTGATCGATAAGTTGAGGGTGAAAACTGTATGAAAATGTAATGCATAAAGAGGGGAATGTTGGTTAGGAAAGTAGTATGACCTGTGAAAGATTTGTGTTTAACTCCATGCTTTCCATTAGATTTCTTGCATGGCCTAGGCAACTCAGTTAATCACTCTGTATTTATTTTTCCCATCTGTAAAATGGGGACGATCACATTTCCCTATACTGCAGTGAAACTGTAAGTGTAATAGCTATATTAAAGATCATGAGGTGTTCAGGTACCAGGATGACTGGGGGCATATCAGTCATGTGGTTAATGAATACAACATACAAAACCAAAATAATGAGCGAAATAATATCTGCCACATCCAGTATACTTGGAAGGAAAACCTTCACAAAGATTATAAAATCTGCATAACAAACACTGATTTTTTTTTTTGTCTTTTGTGGGTATATTACTCTACAGAGACAGAACTGTCTGACAGAAGTGACTAAAAGGAAACATGATGTTACTAGGAAACACCTGAATGAAAGTGAATCTTAACTGACCCAACTTTCTTGTGATCTGCAGGTCTTTTTCTTTCATGGCTGAAATTTTACATTTTGGTTTGTGAGGGACACATGAAAGCTGCACTTAAGCTCATATTTGTGTCAGAACAGTGTGTACCAGATATAATAAAAGAACTTTTTAAGCCTTTTAAAAGCACTGTCTACAATAATGTTTCTACTACTTGTCCTGCACATAAAAATACCTGAATAATAAATTCAGTATTTTCTTCAAGCTGATATAGGAAACTTTCATATATTTTGTTTCCATGTGCTTACAAGGCAAATACACCCTTGTGATTTTATATAGTATAGGATTATGCTAGATTCAGATATTTGCAGAATCCATTCAGCAGACCCTCTCAGCATGTTTTTTTTTTTTCTCACAGAGCTAAAGCCACCTAAACTTGCCTGCTGGAACATTTTCCAAATTGTTTTCTGGTTTCCTTGGAAAGTTTTGTTCTTAAATGTTTATACGTCCTTTGTAAAGTGGCATGAGACATTTTGATACCGAGTGCTACAGAAATAGTTATTGCCTTCAGATCTCAGGCCCAGTGGCGAATTCAGTTTATGAGTTGAATTGTACTATAGCCAGGTCACCAAGGTGAAGCAGAGATGCTGCCCAGTGCTTTTTTTAGGAGTCCTTCTGGCTGTTGCAGAATTTCTCATGGCAAACAGGGAAGAGTGCACTCTGTATCTCATCCACCCTGCAGCATTGAAGTAATTTTGACTCTTCCTCAGAAGAGAGGGAACAAATAAAACGAGTTCTCAAGCAGGTATGGTACAACACCTTTTATTGAGAACATGCAGTAGGACTGTATACTGGACAGTGTCGTAACCATGTGTGTCTATATGTGCGCATGCTTACTTGGCAGTAAATGTCCCTAATACGAGTAAATTTGCTACCTGCAAGTGCAAGTAGCAAATTCATTTGGCATTAGTAACATCACCGTACCACTCATGTAGATGCCTGAATGGGAGCAAAATTTGCGTCTGGTCAGCAGTCCACCAGGGGGCAGGAAATAGCTCCCTGCCTCCAGCAGCTGCCTGCTGCTTGGGCAGGCTCTGCCACAGGAGCCCGGGTGGGGTCTATGTCCCCCTGCTTCAGCAAGAGGGAGCTCCAAGCCTCCTGTGCCCATATCACTACTGGGGAGTGGGGCTGAGACATCCTTATCTCCCAGATCCTGCCCTGCCTCCTTGATCAGGGAGTGGGGGCTGGGAGGACCTTTTCTCCCAGCACCAGCTCCATGACCTTGGGGCTGCTGCTGGGAGATGCTTATCTCCTGGTGCCAGCTCCACAACTGTGGGACTGGTGCCGGGAGATCTTTATCTTCCAGCCTGGGCTCTGTGGTCATGGAGCTCAGGCTGGAAGATTCTTACTTCCCTGTCTGAGCTCTACGCTTGTGGGGCTTTGGTTGGGAGACCCTTATCTCCCAGTGGAACCTCTGCTGGGAAATAAGGGTCTCTCAGCCACTGTGACCATGGATCCAGTGCTAGGAGTTCCCTGCTGGTGGAGGCAGGAAAGCCTGTTCCCTGCCCAGCTTTGCAAGTGTGGAGCTGGGTGGGGGACAGGCTGCGGAGCTTGTCCTCCCCCTCCCCCAGCTCCACACTCATGGAACTGGGTGGGGAACAAGCTCCCACCCTGTGTGCCTGGGTGGAGACAATGTCCCCTTGCCCTGGCAGCAGGGAGCTTCCAGCTCCTACTCTGTGATAGTGGAGTGGGGGCAAGAGTGTGTTCCCAGTCCCAGCTCTTCAATTGCAGAGAGGTGGCTGGGAACAGGCTGGCTAAGTTCACAGATGACACCAAACTGTGGGGAAGAGTGTCCACACTTGTCGATAGGCTAGTGATCCAGGCTGACCTTGATAGGCTTGTAAGGTGGGCGGATGAAAACCTGATGACATTCAACACAGAAAAATGCAAGGTGCTCCACCTTGGGTGGGGAGGGACATCCTGCATCACACTTATTGGCTGGGCAGTGCTACATGCTAGCACCATGACCAAAAGATACTTGGGGGTCATGATTGACCACAAGATGAACATGAGCCACCAGTGTGATACCGCAGCTGGCGAAGCAAACAAAACTCTGGCTTGCATCTATTGATGCTTCTTAAGCAAGACCCAGGAAGTCATCCACCTACTGTACTGGGTCTTGGTGAGTTTACAGCTGGAGCACTGCATCCAATTCTGGGCTTCACAATTTGGAAAGTATGTGGAGATGCTTGAGAGAGCTCTCCTCTAGACTATGTACGTGATCAGAGAGCAGGCCTTATGAAGATAGGCTGGGAGCCATGGGACTCTTCAGCCTAGAGAAGTGCAGGCTCAGGAGTGATTTGGTGGCAGCCTAAAAGTACATAGGTGGTGTACATGAAGATCTGGGGGAACACCTGTTCACCAGAGCACCCCAAGGGAAGACAAGGTCCAAAGGTCACAAACTCCTGGAAGACCGTTTTAGGTTGGACATAAGGAAAAACTTCTTTACTGTCTGTATTCCCAGAGCTTGGAATAGACTCCCTCCAGAGGTGGTGCAAGCACCTACTCTGGACACTTCCAAGAAACATTTGGATGCCTGTCTTCCTGGGATCTTTTGACCCTAGCTGACTTCCTGTCCTTGGGCAGGGGACTGGACCTGATGATCTTCCGAGGTCCCTTCCAGCCTTATGTTTATGAAATCATGTATTTTTTTCAAAACCATTTATTTAAGGAACAAATGAGTACAGAGAGATTTTATTTTTCAGACTAATTTTATTTACAAAGTCCAAGTAAAAGTATTCTGGGAGGCTTTGCAGTTAATGGCGAGAAAAAGGAATGATGCCTTTCGGGTTTGTAACAAAATCTTTTTTTGAATTAGTCATCCTGATTCTGAAAACTGGCCAAAGAAAATACCAAAAATAAATACCATTGCTTTTGTTCCCTCTCTCTTTCTCTGTTTCTATTTCTCTGCATGTATATCAATGTATATAACAAGATTTAAAAATAATATAACTCAGTTTTTCTTTCTTTTTCACTCTAAGTTTATTCTCCCTTTTCCTAGCATTTTGACTGGGGCTGTCTCCTAAATTCCATTTCCATCTTTGCTGGATGTAAACCTGCCTCTGTAAAATTTATGATCAGGGAGATCCTCCAGCACAATTGTCATATTACTACATAAGCCCAGGGAAGGAAAGAAAGTTGTTTCTAAAAGTGCACAGCGCTTACGTAGAGCTCTGAAGTTGCTGGTTATATCTTGTATCGTTTTACAGTCAGAAAGACTTGAGACGCCAGCATGGCACTTTGCAGAAGTGATACTCTAGTAAATCCCGTCTCTGGAGATGCTGCATTGAGAGAGTGCAAGTTTAGTGTTCTGTATAGAGGCTCTGTCTTTTAACAATTATATAGCAAACGTTCCAGTCAGTATTCCACTGTGGACGTTTTTCTTCTTTTCCCTACAGTTTAAAAAATTCTGGTGTCCTTGGCAATATGCAAAATTTGCTGTTTATATTATTATGAATGATTCTTAAGCAAGCTTAATCTTGATTCTCACAGTGCAAACCAATGATCAGATTTACAAAGGGGGATAGATGTTAATTCACAAAGCAATTTTTAAAATGCAACTAGGTACTTTTCACTGACTTAAATGGGATATATAGAAACCTAACCTGCATAATAGGCACTTTTGTAGATAGATTCCACAAGACACCTACCTGCACCTTTAGCAGTTAAATACATTCATAAGCCTGCCTCTGTTTTGCTTTTTTTGTCATGATGGTTTTAGTTACTTTACTGGACAACTAAGAGCAAGATAAGTGCAGTAGTAGGTACGGACCTATTGTAACCCTCACTGGCACACTAGTCCAGGTGCTATGCCAAATTCTGGATCCTTAGTATGCCAGTAGCCCTGGGAACCCCCACAGGCAGGTCTGCTGACTGAGGTGTCTCCCTCACCCTCACTGCCCAAGAATTTACTTTATATCCAATAAACAAATCAATTTCTTTATTATACACAACTGTATACAGAAAAGAAATGATTAATCAACACGAAATATATACAGTTAATAATAAAACCAATAATTTGAATAGAATTTACAACTGCAACAATAGATGAATAAGTCCACCACACTGGGTGGTGCGGCTTGCATCACACAACCTCAGTGATTACATTCACTTGGTTATAACACTTTAAAACAGTTCCCCCCACCCCAACCCAGGTTGACTTCCCTCTGGTCACACTCTCCTTCCCATAACAATAAATGGCAATACAGCTTTAACTATGATCCACCACTAGGTGTCAGAGGTGAGGTTTCTGCTGCTCCAAGGATGGTGGACTCTCTGCTTTTTCTTGGTAACTCAGCAAAAAAAAAAAGTCTTTGATCAGCCACTGCAGGTTAATAGGCTTCTTTTCTTTGGTTTCTGAAAAGTACACCTCCTGCAAACACTAGGGGTTGAGTGTCCGCTCATATACCCATGCAGATTTGGGATTCTCACAACCTGCTCTGGACTGTCTCTCTCCCCCAGCACCTCCACAGGCAGACAGGGGATTTCCTCTGCAGGCCTGTCCCTGCAGTACAAACCTTTCCAGCCCAAATAGAGGACTTCCCTCTGCAGGTCCCTGACCAGGCATCTTCTCTCAGCTCCCAGCTAGCTTACTAACTCCTCCCCACTCTTTCCCTGGGTACCTGTGTCCCTGATTGCACAGCTTCGACCCGGGTGGGGAATCAGTTTCTCCTGGGATGACTGAGGTTTTCATCTGTCCTGAAGTCTGCTCCCCAGCAAGCCTCAGCAACATTCCCTCTGCCTATAGGAAAGAGGGTCTGATCCAGGCTGGTGTAGCTCTCCTGGCTTTTTCCAGGCTGGTATAAACTCTCCTGCAGCATCTCTCTCCAGGTGCTTTTCCCTCCCTCAGCTTTTATGGCTCCATAGTAGCCAATCAGAGTCCAGGGTTTGCAATGGGGGCTCTGGTTACAGTTCAAATCCTCATAAAAAAGCATGCATTTTGCTTTTGCACAGCATACCCCCCGTTTGGAAAAGCACTGAACCCTCTGCAAACTTTTTGCCGCCTTTTTTGCAAAGTTTTTAGGCATAGCCCACCCACTCAGCTTGCAGCCAAGCAAGTCTTTGCAGCTGTTACACTATTAATTATTTTTTTTGCTGGCAGTGGTTCATTTAAGCATTATCTAGCAGATCACCATCTTGTAGAAGAGAAGATTTAAAATATTTCTCTCCAGTCTTGTAGAATTTGGGTGAACATTAGTTGTACTTGATCATGCAACTAGAAAACTAGTGAAATACCCTCTTGCCACCCAGCTTCCCTTGCTCCCTATCAACAGTCCTGGAAATAGCTAAGAGTACTTTGTGCCTTTAGGCCCAAAGTAAAATCATGGCCCCAGAGATGAGTCAGTGAGTAGGACAGTTGTTCTCAACCATTTAAGACTTAAGGCACCCCTGGATAGATTCAAGGCTCCCCTCATCAAATGTCAGCTCTTAGTTTTTACTCATTTTCTGAGTACAGAAAAATACTGGAACAATTTGTCTGTTGCAAAGAACTCAAAAAGACTATAGTAGGTTTGAATGGTTTTAACACTATGGCTTCCTAGTTGAAATTTCTGGGTTTATCTTGTGAATCGTGTTTACTCACTTAAGTGTTAACATTGCATGGTGCCTCATGATACCTTTGGCAGAATCTCAAGGCATCACAAGGTGCTGTAGCACTCTGGCTGAGAGTCACTGGAACAGAAGTTCTACCTCACACTGGACTGGCCATAGGATCAGATGTCTACCTCAGTCAAGCTTAGAAGTAATAGTTTATTCCTTATGCCATTTAATGACTGGAAAAGGCAAAGCAAAATTTAACCATAATGTAGGAAGGGAGGTTCTGGCTACTAGAAGATGATTTGCACAGGAATAGCTAGAAGGGCCATTTGAAAAGTCAGAACCACACAGCTCAAACCATAATGCTTCTGTGTGCAGGGCCATCCCTAGGTGGGGAATCGGGGCAACCGCCCTGGGCTCCGCACTTTGGAGGCCCTGCAGAGCTGGGCGGGGTGGCCGTGGTGACTCTGCGCTGCCTCCAGCTTCACATCTGGCTGTTTGTCCCTCCCCCCACCGCCCGCTGCTGAATCCATCACTTCCGGCTGCTCAGCACCTCCCCCGCCAACCCCAGCCACTGCCGAATCCACTGCTGGCTTCCTCGCATCCAGGGGTGGGCCCCTGCACAGGCTGATTTCCCTGGGCCTCACACCCTGCTTGGCTCGCTTCTGCCTGAGTGTAATGATTACTGGAGTAGTGACTTGATGGCCCAGTTGGCCACCTTCTAGCATGTTAGGGGCTCAGTCAGATATCTCTGATTCTGTTGAGCTTGGTTCCTAATCCTCTCCAGGTTTTGTTCATCTTCAGCATTCAGTTTACAAGGTCCTTCATGAATAATTAACCTTTTCAAGACTCATACATCCCTCATGTTTATGCCAAGAAATGGAAACAGCCTGCAACTAAAAATATGAAGAGCCACAGTGGGCATATCTATACATGTCCCTACGGCACCTTTGTTACTGTGCCATCATTTAGTACTTCCTTTTGGAAGTACTAAGTGACTAAAGTACTAATGACGGCTCAGTAACAGCCTCTACTGCATCATGCATGGTTATTATTAGCTGGCAAGTCAGTGTAGCAACACGCTATAATGAGGGCCCAAGTTGCTATAGCGATGTAGCTGCAGCGTCACAGTTTGTGACTGCTGATGCTATATTACTGTAGTATATTGCTATGGCAACACAGTGTAATGTGTAGACGTGCCCAGTGTGTAACTGCTTTTACTTAACATAATGGGATTGTGATTCAAGAGTTTTTATTTCCCTTTTTCATTCTTGCTGACATTAATGGCAGGAATTATAAATGTTCTCTGTCTGGAAAAGCAAAGTTCTCAGACAGTGGAGATTCTCTGGAACCTACGCAGATATTCCAAATAAGTCTTTAGTCAAGGGAGGTAGAAAGCTGACTGCTGAATATGTTTCTGCATAAAAGGAAGGGAGAGGAGTAGTTCTACTTTTTGGAACCCAGAAATGTTATTCTGGTGGTGCCCGTTACTTCCATCTGCCTAGGTTTTCAACTCGTGCCAAAACCAGATTCGCATGTTCACCAGCCAATTGCTGATACAACTTAGCAAAGTGGGATTCCTCTGACTCGCAGCTTTGTAAGTGTTATTGCACTGAAAAAAATTTGCATTAACTTGATAACAAGAGGAAAAAGAAGAAATAGAAAAAGAGTAACCTATTGCTTTCTGTTTAGGAGCGATTGGGTGACATCTTATAGAGTAATGGTGAGCAATGACAGTCACACCTGGATTACTGTCAAAAATGGATCTGGAGATATGGTGAGTACCATAAAAAGGGGCTTCATTAGCAATATTGAGTAAAACATACTTGGGGAAGAAAACACATTTAATTTTGAATTTACAAGTTGTATTAAAACTTTGTGGTGTATAATTACACAATGTGTACAATTTACAATACAATTTATACAATGTGTTATAAAATTATATGTGTGTGTGTGTGTGTGTGTGTGTATAAAACCAATTGTGTATATATATTAGAGAATCTCCAAAGCATCTAAGGAGGTACATATTCCCCCAGACCTCCCCATTGTCTGAATACACTTGTTCTGTCCCACTTTGTACTGTATACATTGGTTCTACAGAGTGCTCTCCACTGGTTTTGCAGAGAGAATCCCTCCAACTCCTTGCACATGTTGTGATATAGGTGCAAGGAGCTAGATCTTCGACTGGTGTGTATTTCCTGGCATCAACCAAACTACACTGATTTACAGTAGATGAGGATCTGCCTTGATATGTGAATTTGAACAGAGTCCCACTGACCTCATCTCAATTTTAGGGCAAAGCATGGTACACAGACAATAGTAATTCATGGTAAGCAAGTTTGAATCAACCTTGGGAATCTGAATACAAAGGTTTAAATTGTCAGTGTGAATGTAAGGAGCCCAGACAATCACATGCTTTGTGTTGGGAGAAGATCCAGGATTGTATGTTCTGGGTGTCCCCCAGTCCTTGGGTGTGTGTTGTCCAAGAAGGGTCTGGAGGGGATGGGCAATGAGCTCCATCTCCTCTGTAATCTGGCTCACTTGTACATGACTCGGAACAGCATTTCTTTTTGGAGATTCCCTCTCCTATGACTCAAGGTCTTACTAGGGTGCAGTCTAAACCCAACTTCTGAGGTGTACCTGCTGTTACCACCAAAGGTTCCCTTGATTCCTTTGAAGAGCTAAACCTGACATTTTTTTATGCTTAATCCTAAATAGATTTTTGAAGGAAACAGTGAGAAAGAGGTCCCAGTGCTCAATGTGCTACCAGTGCCCCTTGTTGCACGATATATCCGTATAAACCCTCGATCATGGTACGGAGAAGGGAGCATCTGCATGAGAATGGAAATCTTAGGCTGCCCTCTTCCAGGTAAGCATCATTCTTAGGTACAGATGGCAAATACTGCCAGAACCACAATACTTAGGTTGTAATCTTAAAGCCTATCCTGGTACTTGATTTAAAATCTCTTTTTAATAAAGCGTGTAAAATATAACTGGCATAAGTAGTGTCATTCTGTTAATGGGAACAGTAAAATGCATACGATCTGAAAAATTGCACATGTAATCTAATGAGGATTTATCTTGTGTTCAGATGAGGTGCAAAGTCATACAACCTTATTAAGTGAACATGTTCCAGGAAGGTATTAAAATTACACTGAAATATTCACCTGTATGTTCATAGATATTCATACATTCATAGATTTTTAAGGCCAGAAGGGACCAGTATGAACATTTATTCTTATTCCTTGAATTAATCCCTGCTTCAGGACCACTAGAACATAACTTTTCAGAAAATGTGTCCAATCCAGATTTTTAAAATTCTGGTAATAGAGAATCCACCATAATC
>NW_017728994.1:66718733-66728433 GCF_001723915.1 Gavialis gangeticus | reverse complement strand
TAAAGCGTGTAAAATATAACTGGCATAAGTAGTGTCATTCTGTTAATGGGAACAGTAAAATGCATACGATCTGAAAAATTGCACATGTAATCTAATGAGGATTTATCTTGTGTTCAGATGAGGTGCAAAGTCATACAACCTTATTAAGTGAACATGTTCCAGGAAGGTATTAAAATTACACTGAAATATTCACCTGTATGTTCATAGATATTCATACATTCATAGATTTTTAAGGCCAGAAGGGACCAGTATGAACATTTATTCTTATTCCTTGAATTAATCCCTGCTTCAGGACCACTAGAACATAACTTTTCAGAAAATGTGTCCAATCCAGATTTTTAAAATTCTGGTAATAGAGAATCCACCATAATCCTTGTTAAGTGTCAAATGTGGGCAAATTTACTTCATGACTATGGAAGTCAGATATCTTGACATTTAGTAAAGGAAATTCTTTTAAATGCTAGACTTTTCATTTTACATAGTAGTGCACAAGGGATCCCAAGTTTTGTCCTTTGGAAGTTTAAATTATTATGAAAATAAGACATTTAATGTTGTGCTGGAGCTGGGACAATAAAGGGTTTATTGAGCAGAATATTGCTATAAGTACTTCATGAGTTAGCAGATACGAGGTAGGAAGCTAATTCAAGTTCCTTTATGGAGAAAAGGCATTCCAGATTTCATATCGCCTCAAACCTATACCCCTATTATGTGTTTTCATTAGATATTTTAGAATCAGGTTTATGTGGGTATATGATGTCAATATATTTTTGCATCCATTTGTAGAAGTTTTTTTTCTCCTTAAGGTGGTCAACTACTGATTCTAAATCCTTCAACTGAATTCTTCTTTGATCTTAAATCTGGCATCGTGGGGATAGCTCTCTCTTTTTTTTGCAGGGGGCTATGAATAGTATTCTCAAAAATACTAGAGCCAGAAAAAGAACTGCCTTTCCAGAGCCTATCATTACTGCTTTAACTACTCCTGCTGCTGTTCAGAGACTTGCTGCTTCCAGTTCCACTGTTGATGTAGGGTCTTCACATGCCAAACAGAGGTAGCCCAATTTTTGTCCTTTAGAAGTTTAAATACTTGTGCAAAACAAAACTAAACAAGGTTATACCGGAGCTGGGGCAATGAAGGGAGCGTTCTACAAGCAAGAAGGGATAATTGGGCAGAATATTGCCATAAAAATAAAGAGGTTGTTGTCAGTAAATACTGGAGACAGAAAATAGAATTAACAGCCACAATGGATTATACTACATTTCTTGGACTGTGTATGAGGGAGCTAGGAATGTTCCTCCTGCTATGTACACTTAAGTGCATATAGAAGTCTAGTTTATTGAAACCAACATTTTGGAAAGCTCAAACCTACGGGTTGCCTTTTTCCTGCTGTACTGATTGTATGTGTTGCCCTAGAGGCACTATTTCAGACCACTGATTGGAAGTACAGAAGGAAAAAAAAAATCTGGTGGATTGGCAGAGATCAGTAGGTACTCTACATTTCATGTGGGGTTAGTTAGGTATCTACAAGCAGTTTAGCATACTTTAGATATTGGAAAGAAACAAATAAGGAGTTATCTAGCTACCAGTGTACAACTGTGGTAAGTGCATGTGCAGGATGAGCATAGAGTAGTGGTGCTTGTGGGCCAAATTTGGCCCATAGAACCATGGTAAGCAGCCTGCAGGGCTCCTCATGGCTCAGGAAATTTGGTCATGGGGAATCAGTGGCGATTAATACTGTCACCCCTCCCCTGCTGCCAAATTCCCAAGCCTTGCATAGCCAGATCAGGACCAGGCCATATCCCCTTCCCCCCTGCATGATGGAGTTGGGACCAGGCCATGTCCCATTCCTCCCATGTAGCTGGATTAGGATTGGGCCAGGTCATGCCCCCTCACCCCATGCAGCTGGATCAGGGCTGGCCTGCCCTCTGTCCCTCCTCCATGCATCTAGTTTGGCCTCACCACACCTGCTGAATTGGACCCACTAGCCAGATCTGGCCTGTAGATAGACCAAGCTTTGCCCATCCTACCCATGGGGCATAAAGGTTGAGCACCACTGGAATAGAGAAATGAAGGCAGTGCTGGTACCATGTTGAAGAGCAACATATGCTACAGGACAACAATTTATTCCCAGCTCTGTAGTATTCCACTCTCTTTGCTCAAACCAAAGGAGAAAAAGAACAAAGTGAATACAGTTTAAGAGAGAAATATTTTTAAAAAGTGCAGTTATTGCTTATGTAAGAAACAAGGACTTGTGGGTGATATCTCTTGGACCAACTACCTGGTTGGAATAGACTTAGACAAACTTTCCGGTACTATCTTACCCTTCCTCTGGTCTCTGGGAAAGAAGTAGATACAGCACAACTAAATGTAATATCTACTTATACATTGGTGAACCTCAGTTAATGACATGTGCACATGGATCAAATTCTGCTCACTCCTCACTGTTAGCTTTCAATAACTTAGGTGGCTTCACTGCATTTTTACCTGCAGACAACTTACATATAGAAGGAAAGATAGAAATAATGTTCTGTCTGCAGCAGAGGACCAGTACTGAAAGGGCTAACTGAAGAAGATGAAGAAGGTACCAGCTGCTTCATTCACTTCCTGATTTGAAAAAGGTTGCTTACTCTGTATGACTGTACAGATGCAGCCTGACATGCACAGTTGCCTCAGAGGAATAGATGTACTTTTTGGCTTGTTCTCTTTCAAGTCTAACATAAAACTGGAAGGAACTGGAAATGATCAAAAATACCTAAAACATAGGAGACAAAAAATCAGATGACCCTTTCATGAATTTATCTTTCTCATCAAATTATCACAGTAGTAGATAAATTTTCAGTAGGGTAAAGTCATTGCAAAACATTAAACTGTACAGAATTCTCTTTAAAAATGATAACACTAAAACTGTTTAATCAAATCTGAGCCAAGATATACAACCTGATTTCAGCTACTGCATGGTCAAGTAAATACCCTATTTAATATCAGACTTTTTTGCTGTAGTTGCCTAAAATGGCATTAGAGAAGAGTGTTTATTCTTATGAGCTGTTTTTTGACATGCTACTCCACACCTTCACTGATGAACCATAATTTACCCAAGTTGATCCCATTGAATTCAGTTAGATTACACAGAGAATAACTGCTCACTTGGAGTCCCAGACTGATTTTACTTGTATTCTGTTAGGGCCAATGCGTGAAGTAGCAGGAAAATTCAAGTTAACTTTGCCTGAGTCTGGGTTGTAGAAAAATGAGAAAACCCAAATTCAATAAGGATTTTGGGTTGTAGTCAATATATTATAACACTATAGATTCATCAAGGGAGATGTCAAACAACACTGTTACCCTCAAAAAGTTTCTTTTTAGTTTGTCATTGTCAGATAAATGTTTAGCTAAAGTGTTATTCTTAGGTAGCATTTCCTCGGCTTAAAATGGAAAAGGTTACTAGAAGCAATAATGTTTGTAGAGTCAGAATTAACTTTAAATATACTCAATATAAACAGTTAAAAAATTAGAAGAAAACTTTTAAAAGGTGATGTCTAGTGATTAGGGACTTGATTCTTCTCTCATATATACAGATTTTAACTCACTGTCATACAGTTCACCTACTGGAGTTACTTACCCCTGATATACACTGGTGAAAATGAGAGAACAATATGGAGAGAATATCTGAAGAGTATGGTTTCATTGTTGCTTTAATGTGTCATGCCACTGGTCAGTAGTATAAATAGACCATGTGAAAATACACCTATTAATCATACAAATGGCTGTCAGTCTAGGTTTTCAATGTGATGGTTAGTATCCATAGCATATTCAGTTTGCTAGAGACAGGTCAAACTTGCGCCTATTCATTATGAGCAAGGTACATACTTCCATCAGCAGAGGCTGAGATTTTTAGTTTAGTTAATTAATTTAGACTATTGTTTTCCTGTAATCTGAATAAGAGGTAGAGCAATAGCTGTTTTATTGCACTAGATATGTGAGCCCTAGTACAGGAACAGGGAACAGGACAAATGAAAAGAAAACTAAGGGCAATTACATGGAGTTACACAGCAATAGCACTTTTGAATGTGGACCTTCACTGCAATGGAGTTGCAGGTGCAACATCATTGAAGTAAAGGTGAACTTGAAAAATGTGTGATTAGGATAAACGTACATTTTGTGAATTAAAAAGAGAAGCCTTAAGATTATGCCATGCAAGGTGTTTTGAGAATGTTGATTTCATTCCCCAGTTATTGACAGACTCTTTTCAGACACAGCATTTTACACCAAAACTGAAAATACAAAAGTTTAAGAAAAAAACAGAATTAATATTATTTTTATAATTATGGGGTACCAAAGAATCCCCCCAATCAAGGAGTAGCACTCTCTATTAGACAATCAGTACACCTAAGAGCTCAAATCCAGATGACATAGGATTCAATATGAGTATGAAACTGAGAAAAAATGGTGGGGAAGAATTGGAGGATGACATTATAAACTGAAAAGACTTTAGCACAAAGCTTTATATAATTAGTTTTGATTAATGGAAAGCCCCCAAAAAATCCTGTTCTGGAAAATTAATATTGTGGCAGTAAAAGTGCTTGCTTTCTCTCTCTTTCTTCCTCATAGACTTGGAGCTGGAAAAAGGTTTCCTATGTTTTATGCCACCTAGTCTCATTTTGGGAAGAGCATAGGTAGGAGGCTGTCAGACACTATTCTTTCAAAGTACTCATGCAAGCCAGTTCATAAATTGGCTGTGCTTCTGGCTTAAAATGGAAGTTAAAAGCGTTAAAAAGCTCAAAACATTTTTTTTCTGAATTCAGAAATGACAGTCTTTTGGGGGCACTTCATGAAAAGCAGGGAGATTGTTTGAAATGATGCCATGAATAAATAAGAATTTGGATATGGGATAAGTTAACACCAAAGTATTTTACAGTAGTTTTGCATATCAGTATAATTTACATCAGTATCAGAAGTAAAGAGATGATCAATTATCTTGTGGTTGCTGCTGCTGCAGGCACTGTGAGGGCTCCTCTAGATCTTACATGAATGCCATGATTAACTTGCTAATAATTCCATTAATGGCAAGGGTGCTACATGTGCAACCTGTTTAAGACACTATAAAATGGCAAACCATCTATAAAAATGTTACACATATAATGTAGGCCATTTTTATGCCTGGTTTGTATAACACCTTACATGAAACATGTAGTATGTCCACACACCGGTGCTACTTGGGCCAGATGCCTGACAGTGGAGGTGTGGAGGTTTTAACTTGCTGGTGCAGGGGGAGCCTGGGATCATGATACCAGGCTCCCAGTGCACTAGCATGTAGAAAGAGCATAAATAGGATGTGAACCCTGATCCCAAACTTGTGCTTCCTGTCATGCATATGTAGCATGACTTCTTTTTGCATGAAAATAGATTATTGCTTCCAAGGTGATCCTGCCTCACAGCACATGACATTTGGTGTGAGGGTTGGGAGTGGTTTTATAATTTCCTAGGTTATATTCTTCCTTCAGTAGAAATACATGGGCTGAACAGATTTACAGTAGAGCCTGACAAAATGTTCATTCTGAAGAGAGATGCAAGTTTGTGCACATTTTAGTAACGGGAGCACGATAATCTTCCCATTATATGAATATTGTCATTTTGAGACATTTCCACCTAATCTGCAATATTAACTCCTATTCAAAGAAGAGAAATGTTTGATCCAAGGCGAAATGAAAAACATTCCTAAATTAAAGGAAATGGACATAAGTGCTGGGGATAAATCAGTTGCTCCTTGGTATTGGTTGGTTGACAAAATGTTGAGTATTCTGACAACTTTTAAGCATTTATTTCTTGTTAATATCTTTAAACAGTTTTTTCTAATGCTAGTAAATCTGTTTCCTACACCATTAAACACATTTTATTCTGCTGCTTCTGAGAACAGGTTGTTACATTGTTCGCATGTGATATATTTCAACATGGAGAGCCATTGAAAAGATTTAGAATTAAGGATTACCATTGTTTTATAGTACTACCAGACAAAGTTACTTATTTTCCCTCTCCTCCCTGTCATATATGAATAAGGACCTAAAATGAAGATAATTCTTTAACACACACTTAGCACTCGGGACCTGTCAAAAGCCACTGGATTGCCACATGAGAAGGAATATATATATATATAGCTGTTAATTTGGCTGGCTTTTGAATTCCTGCCAATTGGAAAGCAAATTGAGGTTAGGTGATCTTGTTGCAGGGTGAGAGTTTTGCAGCTGCAAGGGTGGACAGGTTTTGGAGGAATAAAATATTAATGACAACTATTCTAATGCTCATGGTGAAACAAAATTTCAACATTTCTGATGATGAGGACTAGAACATGGAGGTGCAGAACAGGATAATAAAATAGAATTAGTGGTGGGGAAAAGCTTGAATTGTTTATAAGATTTTCATTTCTTTAAGATTTTATTAGTCTTAAATCATTTCCTGGCATGCCAGGCATAATAATGCATGTACTGCTTATATGCTTTATTGATACTGTCACAATATTGGAAATATTCATTTTTTAATCATTAAAAGCAGCTGCTACCTACTACTAACTGAAATTTCTTCTTGTCTAAATCAAAGTATTCCCTGTGAGCCAGTTTTACACATTGACAAACTTTTAATTTTGAATATTTTCCACTTAAATTTCATTTTTAGCATTGTGTCCTTGATTTTTTTTCACTGAAACAGCTTTTTCTGTTTCCAACTAGACGGTTTCAAATCAGATCTTCCAGAGTTTGGTGAAACTTCCAAAAACCAGTGTTTCAATTTCCTACTGAAAAAGAGCAATACCTAAAATTTGGTTTCTGATTTTTCAAAATTACTGTGCACCTCTTTAACATATAACATTACAAATTAAATTTTTAGCATGAATAGGATATTGTATATAGGAGTCTAGGTAGGCTTGGACTTTTATTTAGCTGAATTGCCTGTGTGCTTACCTGGGAAGTCAAGGAAACACAGGTTTTCATTTCCCCTTCATTTTAACCTTGACACCAATTTACTAATTGACATCCCATGGGTTTAATTAGATATGTGATGGCCTGCAAACTGTTGTGTAATTTTTGCACTGGTCACAGCAAACAGGGCAAATTATATCCATTAATTAAAGACAGAACTGCACTCATTTTAAACTAAAAAAGACACAAAACTCCTTCAGTGAATTCAAGAAAGAACTTACTGAGAAATAATTATTATTGCCAACAGTGGTTCCAGTATTTTTTCAGGAAGTACATAGACTATGAAAATGTTCATAAATAAAGTAATTATTACTGAAACTATATAGTAATTAATTCTTCTAGTAGAATGAGAACATCTCCTGGAGCTTTTTCCATTGACATGCCATTTCCATCCTTTTGCCTTATACCTATTTGACACATCATTTCCTGGTTTCAAAGCCCCAAGATGCCCCTTGACTTCTGTTGCTTTAGATTTGCTGTTAGTGCCAAGCAGATGTCTCTCTTATAATAAACTTGCTACTTACCTTGCTCCTGTTTTGTTTAGCAGGAGTTGATTTGTATGGTAATTAGCAACATTTCATAGTGCTGTTTGTTAACATTTGCTGTTTAAAAAGACTTCATTTCATATGCATAAGAGAATCAGGTTCAGATTAAAGTGGTTTCCCAACATGCTTTTTTATTGGGCCTCTCTCCATTGGGAAATTATGCAAATTCTTATATTTCTTTTCACAGATCCAAATAACTATTATCACAGAAGAAATGAAATGACAACCACAGATAATCTTGACTTTAAACACCATAACTACAAAGAAATGAGACAGGTAGGCCACAGAGAACTCATGTTCAATGCCAGTACGAGGATGTGTGTGTCAGGGTGGGGGAGGGCAGGGGGATGTTCCAGAGTTGGGCTCTTATATTAAATAGGTGATCTCTTTCTTCCCCCCTTTTGACATTTTTAATAGTACGTTTAGTAAGGGGACGACCCAAGAAAAAGTGACTTTCTGCACTGTTGTGCACTCTTTTCCCATACATGTTAATTGACTTTTTCAGCAACATCTCTAATGTGTTTTATTGTGAGATTGACAAAAGAAGGACACAGACAGAAATTATGTTTGTCTTGCATTTGGACCCCTGAAAGCACTTTACAGCTGTGCTGTGACACACATGCATAGCTACAGAATGCTTTTAAAGTGGCTGATCATGTGACAATTTAACCTTCATGAAATGTGGAATCAAGTGAATGTGCCCCACATTGGAGTGCCTTAAGAAATTTGTGTTTCCTAGGGTTAATCTGTTGCATGATCGGGGCTGGCCTGATGTAGCCCAGCCCTGCCTCCAGGGCTGTAGTCGGGAAGGAAGCAGGGATGGGGGGGGGGAGTGAGCTCTCCAATGGTTTGCCCAACCTGAGCTAGAGGGGATGGGTAGATTGCATGCCACCTCATAGCTCCGTCCCTCCAGTCACCCCCCATCCAGCTCAGGCTGGGCAAACCCCAGCCAGCAGCTCAAGCCCCTCCCCCATCCTCCCTCTCTTCCTTCAGACAGCCACAGAACTAGGAGGTGGGATAGGGGGCAGGGCTGGGGGAGAAGACTGGCTCCTCAGCTACCAGCAGGTTCCTCAGGCTCCTGCAGGCAGGCTCCCTTCCCCCAACCCCATCAGGTTAAGAGCTTTAACTCCTTCTACTTTACGTAAAGCACCATGAGTTAGAGGGGCAGCTTGCATCTCTGTCAGTGCCCTAGAATGACTTTTCCAGCAACCTGTAATGTGTTTTATTGTGAGATTGACAGAAGAAATGTCAATCAGCAAGCCTTTGTATTTTTTACTGCTTATCCATGACGATAAATACATTTTGGACCTCAAACAACAGGTTTCTTATTTAAGGCTAACTTATTTCAAAAAGGTCTGTCATGCTTCTTAACAATACACTTTTGGGCTGCGGGGGCTGAACAAAAGCCCTGTGGGGGTGCATCCACACATGCAGGCAGATGTGCTTGCAGCAGCTCAAATAGGAGTGGCACAAATTTAAGCTGGGGATTTTTGCTTCTGTGTACATGCCCATTCATGCACTTTGGTGTGGGACAAATTGTGTCACTTGGGGCAAAATAACCCTGCCCAGCTCCTCCCAGATCTGCAGCCAGTGGGAGTAGAGCCTGGGGCCAGCACCTGTGCTGGCTCCAGGAGTATAAAAACCTGGCCTAGCAAGCAGCTCAGGATCTCCTTGCTCTCAGGAGCTTCTGGGGCCCAGCCAATTGGTATCTGGGGACACTACCCCTTGTGCCAGATGGACTGGTGATGCAGCCCTAACTGAGAGTTCCCTGCACCCCCTATCTACTGGAGCAGTTTGGCAGTGGGGGTTGCTGCCTGGCTATGACCTGCTGCCACCTGCGACAGCATGTGGCCTCAAGGCTGCATGCCTGCCAGATCTGAATAGAGACTGCACGGCCACAGTAGAAGCATCCACACCTCTGGGCCAGCTGCCAGTGGGCTGTGGCTGCAGAATTGGCCTTTGTGTGGCACTGCTGCCGTGTGTGCTGCTGCTCTGCCATTTGGGCAGCTATTGCCCAGAAGATGTTCTCAGTGTTGTGACCTGCTTTGAACTTTTAAAGTACGTCTTCCTGGCCCCAAGTGGCCATGAGGTCAGTTACCTCCAGCTGGGTCCTGGGTGCCAGCTTTGAGCAGGCTTCTCTGCCTGGGTCTTGCCGCTTGCCTCATTAGCAGGAATTCTGGTGTTCTCTGTTT
>NW_017728994.1:66701772-66713733 GCF_001723915.1 Gavialis gangeticus | reverse complement strand
ATTTAAAAACTGCATAAGCCCTAATAAAAAAAATCCCAAAGTCACTGTTTAAAATACACCAAAATCCATAAGTCCATGTTCTTCCACAATTAAAACAAAAGACCACTATATATATATATATAGAGAGAGAGAGAGAGACAGACAGACAGACAGACAGACAGATAGATCAGTTGGGCAATGTTTTATTGATATATTTACAATTTTAAAGCAATTTGGAAGCTTACCAGTATCTCTATCATCAAAAAAATAAATAAATTCTGAATATCTGTAAGTTTTGATGTTTGCTTTTGGTTTTCTTATCATAGAACAATTAGAGCTCCCCCTGACCCCTTCACTAACTAGGATACGGGGACAGCTGCCTCTGCAGCTACAGCTCCTGCCAGCAGGTCTCAATTTATCTGGCAGCTGGGCACACTGGGTGTGTGATGAGAGGATGTTGGGTTTGCAGGAGTGGAGTAAGAAGGGGTGTGGGGAGATGTATGTGTGGGGAGGGATGTCAGGGGGTATGGAGTGTGTCAGTAGGTGTGGGTGGATTGTGGGGGGGGCTGTGTGTGGGGAACTGCTCAGGAAGGGTGGGTCCCTTGCCCCCCTACAGGGTGTAGCCCCCCCCCCACAGCAAAGGACTGCTCCACTTACAAGGCCCACAGCTCCCCCACAAGGCCCTCATGTGCCCCCACAGGGCCTACATGTCCCCCTGCGGGGTTCTCATGCCCCCCCACAGGGCCTTCATGCCCCCATACAGGACACACATCCCCCCCCCCGGTGTGGTCCACAAATTCCCTTTTTTTCTGGGGTTTTATTTTTATTTTAAATTTTATTTTAAATTTTGGTCCTGTGCTGAAAATATGCAGCACAGGGATTTTTTTTTTGTTTCTAGTGTGCCTCTTGCCACATTTCAAACTGCTTTGAGACATGGCAAGAGGCACATGAGGGCTCATCTTGATGCATCCTGGGAGTCTTTTGATTGATCTCAAAGGATGATTCAGTATCCTCATGTTTCTAACCAATGTCATGTTCATGTGCCTGTTATTAATTGATGGCAAAAAAACCTATAGTAGTATTTATGGGCTATTAAGATATTTAAGTTGAGATATTTTCTACTCAAAGGGTGCATCCACACATGTCCCTCATGGCACAGTTGTTACTGCGCCATCACTTAGTACTTGCTTGAGGAAGTATTAAATGACAGCGCAGTAACAGCGATTACTGCATCATCCCAGCAGCGCTGTTATTTTTGCCAGCTACGTCACCATAGTAATACATTATAGTGAGGTAGCTTGTTGCTATGGTAATGTAGCATCAGCATCTCGGTTTGTGCTAGCCAACAGTACACTGCCGTAGCAACAAGCTACGTCACCATAGCGCATTGCTACAGTGACGTAGCAGCATGTGTAGATGTGCCCAAAGACCACAGGGGAATCATAGAACTAGAAGGGACCTGTACACTATCTTTAAGCCATGCGCAGGAATTATTGGGTTCTCCCTCCTGAGATGCTTGTAGGCAGCTATCAAGTCACCTCTTAGCCTTCTCTTACTCAGGCTGAACAGGCCCAGTTCCCAGAGTCTCTCCTCATAGGGCCTACCCTCCATGCCCTTAATCAAATGCGTGGCCCTTCTTTATACTCTCTTGAGCTTATCCATGTCCTTCTTGAAGTGTGGTGACCAGAACTGGGTATAGTACTTCGGGTGAGGCCTCACCAACCCTGAATAGAGAAGGAGGAATACCTCCCTGGATCTGCACACAGCAGCTGATGCATGCCAGAGTTTTATTGGTCCTTTTGGCAGCCTTGTCACACTGTTGGGTCATATTAATCTTCCAGTCAATCATGACCCCCAGGTCTCATTCAGATGTTGTGCCAGCTGGTAGACCATAGCCCATTATATAGTTGTGGTGAGGGTTCTTCCTACCCAGGTGAAGGACCTTGCACTTCTCCCTGTTAAACCTCATCTGAGTTTGTACCACCCAGAAGTCCAGTTGCCAAGGTCCTCCTGGATCTTTGCCCTATCCTCTGGTGTGTCCATGTTTCCCCACAGCTTGGTATCATCTGCAAACGTTACCATTGCACTTTCTACCCCTTCGTCCAAATCGTTAATGAATATATTGAATAGCATGGGCACTGATCCCTGGAGGATCCCACTGGAGATGGCCCTCCAGGATGAAGCCATACCATCTATCACCACTCTCTGAGAGTGGCCTCTGAGCCAGTTGTTCACCCACCTCACTGTAGATTGGTCCAGTCCATTACTCTCCAGTTTGTTAGAGAGAATCCCATGGGACACAGAGTCATATTAATCTACACATGAAGTCTAAGTAGATGAAGTCAACCTCATGTCCCTTGTCCAGATGGTTAGTGACCTGGTTGTAGAAGGACACAAGGTTTGTCAGGCATGATCTGCCTTTGAAAAAGACATACTGGTTGCTGTTTAGTAGCCCATCAGTTACCAGCTTGTAGTTGATGGCCTCCTTAACCAACTTTTTAAAGATTTTACCTGGGACTAAGGTCAGACTGACTGGCCTGTAGTTTTCTGGGTCATCTCTCTTCCCTTAAAGATGGGCACCACATTGGCCTTCTTCCAGTCATCTGGGACCACTCCCGAGTTCAAATAGCTTGGCTAATGGTGCTTCTATAAGTTTGGCCAGTTCTTTTAGGACTCTTGGGTGCAGGTCATCTGGTCCAGTGAACTTGAAGATGTCCAAGCATTGTAAAGATCCTTCACCTGTTCTGGGCTGATTCTGTATAGGTTGTTACCTTCCCCTTGTTCCCTGGGCCTCTGTTCAGATGAGCAGCCCCCATTGGGTTTCAGGAATACTGACACAAAGTATGTATTCAGTTATTCTGCCTTTTCATGTGCATCAACTGTGGTCTGCCCCTGTGTAATCTGTAGAGGTCCCACAGTGGAGGCCAATTTTTTTTATTGCTCTCTATGTACCTGTAGCAGGACTTTTTGTTGTTCTTTTTTACTGATTGCCTGTTTGATCTCCAGGTCTGCCTTAACTTTCCGTGTCTTGTATCTGCAGGCCCTGGCAATGCAGGTGTATTCCTCTCTGGTTGCTGAGTCATTCCTCTATTTCATATGCACTACTTTTTTCTTTTTCAATAGCTGCCTAATATCGCTGGTGAGTCAAGCAGGTCTCCTGGCTCTCTTTCCACTTTTTGCCTGTGTGGGGATGACCTGTTTTTGAGCCATGAGAATTGTCTCCTTGAGAAAGCACCATTGTTTCTGCACACCCAGATCATCCAAATGTCAGTTGCAGAGGGCCTCTCCAATGAGCCTCTTGAATTTGCCAAAATTTGCCTTCTTGAAATTCAGGACTTCTGTTCTGGTGACTAACTTCCCAGTCTTACGGTGAATAGTAAACCTTATCAGGTCATGGTCACTGTCGCCTAGAGTACCACCAATCCACAGGTTGCATATGATGCCCTCCTCTTTAGCCAGCACTAAGTCCAGAGTGGCCTTGCACCTGGTAGGCCCTTCCACAACCTGCCAAAAGCAGATTGTCTACTGTCACCAGGAAGTTGGCTGACCTACTGGAGGCAGCCAAATGATCTTCCCAGCAGATGTCTGGGTAGTTGAAGTCACCCACGATGATCATGTCTCTGTTGCTAGCTGCCTCCTGAGAATGCTTGATCACTCACCTGATCTTGGGAGGGAGGCCTGTAGTAGACACCCACCATTAGGTCTCCCTGATCCACCTTGTAGCCTGACCCAGAGGATCTCAAGGGACCCTTTCCTGCTGTCAAAAGTGACCTGCAGGGTTGGGTACTGCTCTATCACATAGAGGGCCACACTTCCTCCTTTCTTCCCAATCTGATCCTTCCTATGAAGCATGTAACCTGGGTGTGCCCAAGTACTCTGCTCTCCTCTCCAGATAGAAGGGATGGGTGGCAGGCAGGAGTGTTGTGAGAAGGATCTGCAATATGCAGGCCAGATCACACTACTCTCTATAAAGTCAGGCCAGGACAAGAGATACTTAACTAGATGCAGATTTATTAATATATACATAAATTAAGAGAAGTTCTATTAATAAATATATATATACACATATACAATTATCATATAATACTATGTCCTACATATAAAGGCTGAAAGATTACACCACTCTAGGTCACCCCAAACAATGTGTTGAGAGTTGATCTAAAATAAACGAACCACAGTTAAGTACAGGTGAGCATGTATAAATACAATTAAACAATAAGGCTGTGCAAAGCTTCCTTCGGGTAGTGATTTGATGTGGAGGAGATTCGGCCCAATTCGGTGGCTGTATCTCCAGATCTGAATTGAATTAGGGGACCAATTTCAAGGTCCAAATTGATTCAAAGCTCTCTGAATCTTCAGAAAAGATTCGGAGAGCTTCGGCAATTCTGACAGTCCCTGGTGGCTGCAGCAGGGAGCTGCAGCCACTCTGAGCTGGTAAATACTAGGGAGGGGGGAGGAGACCATGGGAGGACCCCTGCCAGTCCCCCTGACCCCCCTGATCCCCCAGCCTGAATCTCTGAATAAGATTCGGCCAAACAGAATCGGGACAGTGATTTGAACCGCCAAATTGAATCACTGTCCCCTGAATCAGCCGAATCCAAATCCAATTAAACAACAGATCTATTAAACAACAGTGAAAACACAAATATACAGAGGCAAGTATAGGTAAGTATACATAACCATTAGGGAAGGGGTTCCAGCAGTGTCCCTTAAGAAGTTTATACATAACACTCTAGTAAACTACTTATGTACAAAGTTAAAATGTCCACAAAATATAAGGCACAGTGTCACAAAGTGAGGTCATTCTCCCACAAAATATAAGGCACCTCAACTCAAAATATAAGGCGCCTCAAGCTCAAGCTTCCCTGAGGATAAACTGCCTCACAGCCAGGGTAGCTCCCCTCCCCTGTGAGAATCCCCTCCTCAATAACTCACAGCTCCAGGGCCTGGATGGCTGGTCCTTATCCCTTTGGCTGAGTTGCTCCTCACAGGCTGGGCCTCTCAGGCCACTGGCTCCCCTTGGGCTGCTGCCCACAGGTATCCCTGTGCACTGTTGCATGCACTGAGGAGTCTGCCTTCTGCTGGGGGTTTTAGGCCTGGGCTGCCTCATGCAGTGCCAGGGGTCAATCCATTCCCGGACTCTCTGTGCAGAATTGCTTGCATCAAGCCACTAGCCTCATGCCAGTGGCTGCAGACCTGAGTTACCTCAAGCAGTTTTATTCACTCCAGGGTCTAGCTCCATGCAGTACCACCTACACTGAGTTTCCTGGCTGCTTGCCAGGGATTGCAGACCTGAGCCACCTCATGCAGCTCCCAGGGTCTGGACTCCATGCACCACTGCATGCACTGTGGTCCCAGCCACTCACCAGGTGTTGCAGACCTGAGCCACCTCACACAGTTCCCAGGCTCTGTGCTCCGTGCACCGAGCCATGCACCAACACTGGGTTCCCCATGGTGGAGCTGGAGATGTAGCCGCTCACTGCTCTCGCTCACAAGGAGGCATCTTCGGGCTCTTCAGGGTGTTGTTTCTGCCTGCTGGCCAGCTCATACCAGCTCTTCTTTGCCCATCCTCTTCTCCATCCCTTGCCATGTGCTGGGCATGCAGCTCCTTTTATTCACTCCAGAGGCAGGGGCAGGGGCAGGGCAAGTGCCCCTTCCTAGCATTACCTGATTGGTAGGTGGGCTCCACCAATCATAATGAAGATTCTCTGAGTCTGGGTATGTTGGGCTGTATCGGTAAGTCTGCTACACCCTTAATATTAGCTGCCCAGTCATGCGTATCATTTCACCAGGTCTCCGTCAACCCAATCAAGTCAAATTCCTCATCAGCCAGAAGGAGTGCCAGTTCCTCCAGTTTAGTTCCCATGCTTCTGGCATTCCTATAAACGCATCTGAGCTTTCTCTTAGTCACCTCAGGTTTTCTGTCATGATGTCTCGGCCTCAAGGTGCTAGAACCCATATGGACACCCATGGTTTGAATGCTGTCCTGCATGTCATTGCGGCTAGTGGATTCTGCTTCTACAGTGGAACCTTGTCCCCAACCCCCAGATGTGCCTAGTTTAAAGCCCTGTGCAACAAGTCAGTGACTCTTGTGGAGAAGAGCTTCTTTTCTCTGCTTGTGAGATGAATGATGTCCCTGGTGTGGAGGACACTGTAGCTAAAGTGTGCACCAAGCTCGAGGTATCCAAAGCCCACATGGTGACACCATCTTCAGAGCCTTCGGTTGACCTCCTTGATACACTTCTCCCTCCAAAACATTAAGAAAGGTGTGAGAAAAGGTTATTGAGATGACTAGATAGCAAAATTATGAACATTGAATGAGTATATAAATGGCTGGAGATTAAAATATAATAGCTGTGGAAAACTTGTCTACAGATCACTTCTATATCATGTTATTGTGAGCATATTGTCTCATCTGAACATATTCATTTGTGTGTTAGACAGTAGGTACATTTAGACAGTAGATACATTTTGTGTAAGGATCACACATCAGTATGATTTGAATAGGTGAGAATGTACTGAGCTTAAGAATATGTGATTCTTTTTCTACTGCTGTAGGAAGGGCAGGGATTTGAAATGGTAAATTTAAGTGATATTTTTTACTTAAAATCAGCAGGTCCAATATTTAAATGTCCAATATATTGTACATCAGAAATTTCAATATGCTTTTGAGCTATCATTTTTATGAGAAAACAATCAGGCACTAAACTGAAAGTCATAACATGGCTGAACTTCCAGATTGCTTCTTTTTTCCACTTTCCATCAAATGCAAACAGATTTCTCCATAGGGTGGAATATTCTTATGCAAGTTGCTCTGACATTTTGTTCTTACAGCTACCCAGTGTGCTCGTCATTACACTATTTGCAGACTAAGACTTTTTTGGTCAGCAGAATTTTCAAATATTTTAATATTGTAGGTGGTCATAAGAATAAAACAGATAAATAAGGTCAGATGCTTTGCTCAGCCATCCTAATGTAAATTCAGCTCAGTTTTAGTCAATGAAGTTATTTTGGATTTAAACTGATATAGATTCAAATAAAAAATTGACCCAAAGTTGAGGGACATTAAGACAGTCACTAGGACTGATGCCATGTAAATGCTTATGAACCAAAAAGGAAGTCTAATTTAGGCAGTCTAATTTTAATCCTTCCAGACTTAATTATGTCCCTTTAACATCAAGTAGACAAAAAAAATCTAGATTTATATCACCACAGACATAGGTGTGGGAAGTGCTAAAGAAATATTTCTTCCTGTCTTGCTCCTCAAATATAAAGATGATATGTTTGGACTCAAAGTATATGAATCATTTTTTGTGTGCTGAATCTTCAGTATATTTATGCTGCATGAGTCACCATTCATTTTTATTGAGCAATTGTGTACTGAGTCACACATTTAGTTCACTAGAGATTTCATGGCCTATATTTCTAGCACAAAGATTAGACAAGTAGAAATTCAATTGGCATAATTAGTGTCAAGAACAATAAATCTACATGTATTTTAGATACTAATTACACTAAGACAGGTTGGTCAGACTGGAAATATATTTTTTAAAAAGCCCCACCTTTAAAAAGAAATGTTTCCTCAGCTCTTATATAAAATGGAAAAGGTGGTGAAAATAAATAATGGTAAAAATTATGAGCTGGTCAGTTGTGAACTATACCCTTTGCTATGCTTTCTGATGCTATTGGTCATGTCACTGCACTCTTGTCTTTGGGCTTGTAGACAGAGGATTGTGGTAGGAAGATTCACTACTACAGTAGCATTTCTTGAGTGATATTATGTAATTAAATCACTGCCTTTATGAGTCCTTAGATAACCACTCTGGCACAATAGATGTGGATTTCCCCATTCAACATAATAATGTCTAGCTGTACATGTTATTAATGCCAGCTTTGTTAACTCCCTCACTGGTGAACATTTTAGAAAAGATATGTAACTAACATATTATTCATGCTGGCTGCTTTTCATGGATACTATGAAGCCAGCAAAAAGTATCCTGTGTACCATGTTTTGGAAATAATTATCCCATATTACAATTCATCAGATGTTTGCAAGAGGTACAGTTGCCCCCTTCCCATATCTCGTCTGTTTACTTAGAGAATTTTGTGACGATCAAAGAATCAAATTTACTGGGCTAAATTTTGTCTTCTGAAGTGCATGACAGGTTCAGGTCCAGTGGAGGTCAGGAGGAGTGCTTCTGAGACTTTGAGAATAGACTTTGGTCTATAATCTAAAATTATTTTTTCATAATACATTTGTATGGCAGACACACAGCATAGTCATTTAAAACATGGGAATTTGAATAAAGTTGGATACATGTGCTGAAGACAATTAGGGCAAAGGGGAGGAAAAACTCTTCTTGAAACAAAGCTCCAGTAAACTGAACACAGGCAAAACATCAGATAATTTCGGAGTAGGTATTTTTTATTTCTACTAAATATTTTTCATAACATTTTTGTACATTGTAAACCTAAGAGTCCAAGCATTCCTAAATTTCAGAGAAACTCAAATTCCAAACCAAAGGCAAATCTAGGTTATCTCTTTATAATATACTAAAAAAAAAAAAAATCTAACAGTTGGTAGATAACAGTTAATTCAAGTGGGATTATACTCCAGGACAGAGAATTGGGCCCTTTGATAAGAAACAGTGTTGTAGCTTATCTTTAATTATTGAAGTAGTTAGTTAATGCAGAAAATTCCTCTGATTGAAGCACAAATATGTTTATTAACAGTATAATATTTCCATTTGAAGGAAAAATATCCTGGGACCTAGAACCAGCCTCACTTTACCACTTTAAGCCCGTTTTAAATTATATGGAATGGGCAGTGTTGCCATACATTTGAAACCCTCAGACTGAGAAAGTCTCTATGGCAGTGGTCCCCAATCGATCGATCATGATCCACCAGTTGATCAGGGAGCTTCTTTTAGTCGATCCTGAGCTGGAGGAAGGAGGGGCTAGGCATGTGCGCCCCCCCCCCATCCCCCAGCCCAGCAGGTCAGTCTGCGGGTGGGAAGAGGCGGGGGCCAGATTGAGGCCCCACGCATGAGTGACATATGCCCCTGGAGGCTAGGGGGGCATAGCAACTGTCCGCAGGTGGTGGCAGCAGTGGCAGGGGCATGGTAGCAGTGAGTGGGGAGCTCCTGCAGGTGGCTGCAGTGGTTTGGTCTTGGCAGTGATGGGGGGGTGGCACACAGTGACTACCCACACGCACCGCTGGCAATGTTGATGGTACTTCTCTCAGGGGGTGCACGTGCACCCACATGCACCCCCTACGCATTGCCAATGCCCCTGTGGTGAGGGAGAGATGGTACAGCCCAGCCAAGAGCAGGGGAAGGTAAGTGGGGCCCCAGCCTTGCCAGGTGGTGGAAGGATTGGAGCTGGGGGTGTCATCTGGGGGGGGTCCTGCCACTGGGCACACCCCGCCAGAGACCCTGGGGGCATGTGACTCCCCACCTCTGTGCGGGGTGGAGGAGGCAGAGGTGGTTGCTGCTCTGCCTTGAGCCCCACTGCAGTTGGCCACATGTGGGTGCAGCTCAGCTCAGTGGCAGGACACACCTGGTGTTTGGTCACCCCCAGGCCAGCTGCAGTGGGGCTCTGGCTGCAAAGCCCAGCCTTCAATGGCAGCCAATTCTGCTGCACACAGAACAAACTTAGGGCAGTGTGGGCTGCTGCTGCAGTGGTGAGGGAGGGAGTGCGGCTGAAGCAGGGGCAGACAGTGCAGCCAACATGGGGCAGGACAGATCTGTGAGCAGCTCATCGGGAGGTTGTAGGGAGGGGGGCATGCACCCCAGGAGGGCATGGGATATGCATGCAGGGTAGGTGGGGCAGGGCAGGCTTCAGCTGTGGGTTGGGGCTGGGCTCTTCCCAGCTGGGGGGAAGAGTCTGACCCATGGTGGTGGTGGCAGCACTAACTAAGTGGGGGCTACACTGTACCTCGGTTACCTCCATAAGGTTTGAGAGGCCCTCAGAGTTTGAACCATACTAAAACCAAATTCTCTTTATAAGAAAATTCATAAATGGCACCCTCAGAGCCCTCTGAAGAAACCCATCAGACTGAATGTATGCAGCCATTGCAAGGTTAAAAGAAATAAAGAATTCATAATTACAAACAAGTAACAATTCTCTCTTAACTAAATGTACTTCTGAAAATACTTTACAATCCTGCTGGTTGTTATTAATACGCTAACCACATATTATCATAGACTGCCTTTGATAGTTTGTGCAGGGATGGGGAAAAGGCTCTCCAGCATTTCAGTGCCTACTGCGCAGGTTGTGTCATATGGAGAAGAAAGCAAAGCAAGTATGAAATATGTTCATTCATGTTGCTTATTCAGTGCAATCCCAGCATTTTTGAAAGAATTTATGATGTACATCAATGAAAAAGATGAACTCTCAATACTTCAGTTGTATGGAAGATTTTTGGATCACTATTTATCTTGCAGGAATTGTTGCATCAGTTTTAGCAGTAAAATATTATAAATCCCTCCAAAATTAAAACCATGTGCATTGTTTCACTTGATGCATATTGATTTTTATAGTAACTTTATAAGTCTCATAATATTTCAGTTATACTTCCACTGCTTGTATCATTGAAAATGTAATGAAAAATATAATTCATGTCACAAATAGTATCCCACCAGCTACACTCTGCTTCATCTTCTAAAGGATCTTTGCTTTAGTCCAAATAGAATGTAAATACGATTTAAACTATTAAGGGCACCAGAGTAAGCTAACTGAATGTGAAGGAAGGATAGGAAATACAGCAAGATACCAGCCTGGTTAAACAGAAATGTTTTAATGAATTGAAACTCAAAAGGAAATCCTTCAAAATATATATTATTGTGGTGGAATATAGGAGTACTGCATGGACATGCAGGGAGAAAATCAGGAAGACCCAAGGCAAAAATTGAGATACAACTATTTAGGGATGTAAGAATCAATTAAAAAGACATTCTACAAGTACATCAGACATAAATTCCTTCACTTGGGACAGAATATTCACAGGTACAGTTAAAGACTAGGCTGCAGAAAAGGACTTTAGTGGTCCTTTTGAGACAACAGTGTACTTTTGTTGCTAATAGCATACTGGGCAGTATTAGCAGGAGTGTCACTTGAGAAGTCGAGGAAAGTGATCCTTCCATTCTGTTTGTCACTGATGAGGCCCACCTGCAGCACTGTATCCATCTTCTTGGCTCTGCACTTTAAGTAAGACTCTGGTAGAGAGCAGTGGAAATGATTAGAGGTCTAGGAAACATGGTTTAAGAGGAAAGGGTGGATTAACTAGGATTACTTAGTCTGGGGAAGACTGAAGGAAGGATGTAAAAATAGTCTTTGAATACCTGAAAAGTGGTTATATAGAAGATAGTCTGTGGCTATAGGAGGCAAGACAAGGAAAAATGGTCTTACATTGCAGCAAAAGAAATTCAGGTCAGAAAAACTTTCTTACTGTGAAGGCAGAATATTGAAACAGACCCCCTAGAGAGGATGTAGAATCTCCATTCCTGGAAATTTTCAAGAGCAGGGTAGACAGACACTTGGTTAGAATGGTTTAGGCAGGGATCAGAGGGTTGGACTAGATAGCCTCCTATAGCCCCCTCCTCTTTTCTGTGATATTATAATTATAAGATTTTAAAAGCATATTTTTTACATTTAACATGTGCTTCAGGTCAGTAGAAATAAATCCATTAACTCCAACGGTAGGCCTGTGCGAATAGGGAAGTATTTGATTTGGATTTGGCTAATTTGGATCACTGTCCTGAATTGATTTGGCCAAATCAGCTTCAGAAGATTCAGTGCTGATTTGGAGAGATTTGGTGATTTGGATTGGCCAGGGAGAGGCAGGCATAGCTGGGGGGCTCCTCCAGCTATGCCTGCCTCTCCCTGGGTGCAGGGAGCTGCGGGAGAAGCCCCCATGGCTGCCCTGCCTGGCCCCAGCCTAGTCCTGGCACTTAAAAAAACAAACTAAAGACAAACAAAAAA
>NW_017728994.1:66695540-66696772 GCF_001723915.1 Gavialis gangeticus | reverse complement strand
CAGGGAGCTGCGGGAGAAGCCCCCATGGCTGCCCTGCCTGGCCCCAGCCTAGTCCTGGCACTTAAAAAAACAAACTAAAGACAAACAAAAAAAAGCCCTGCACTCACCGGCTGCAGCAGGGGCTGTGGGGGCTCTGGGTCCTTCTGGCAGAGCCCCCCCATGCAGGACCCACTTGAGATCACTGACCCCTAATGGCCCCCCCACCTGGCCCCAGCAGTCCGGGAATAAAACAAAAAACAAAAAAACCCAACAAAATACACTCACTGGCAGTAGCAGTGACTCTGGGGCCATGTGGCAGAGCTCCCCCCTGCCTAACCCTGCCCCTGATGGATGCCCCACCTGGCTCCAGCATCCCGGCAATTAAAATAAAAAAAGCTCCACACTCACCCATTGTGGCGGTAGGGATTGGGGGCTCATGGCAGACCCCCCCCATGTAGCGTGGGACAGTGAGGGACAGTGGGGATCACCCCCCCTGCTTGGTACCTGCACAGCAGCTGCCCCGTGGCACAGGCGAAACTGTCTTGGAGCTGGAGCTGCTTGGGGCCGACTGGTACTAAGCTCTGGGTGACTGCTGCAGCTGCCCCAGCTCCCAGACAGCACGTGGTGCCCTGCTGAGCTGCACTGTACCCATGCCATGGGGCAGCTGCTGTGCATGTGCCAGGTGGGTGGGTGATCCCCACTGCCCCACGTTGCATGGGGGCACTCTGCTTTGAGCCCTCAGAGGCCCTGATGCTACTGCCGGAGCAGGTGAATGCAGGGCTTTTTTTTCCTTTTTTTAAAGCGCCAGGACTAGGCTGGGCTGGGTGGGGGATGGGGCTAGGCAGGGCAGCCATGGGGGCTTCTCCTGTGGCTCCTCCAGCTGTGCCTACCTCTGCCTCAGTGTAGGGAGTTGCAGGGGCTCTGCTGTCCTGCTGCTTGCTCAGCCAGCACAGGTGGTGGGGTGTGATGCAGGCACAGCTTGCTAGCTCGGGGCAGCAGCAGGGCATAGCCCCCACTCCCAGCACTGCTGCACCCACATCAGCACTGGGAGTGGGGGTTCTGCCCTGTCACTGCTTGCCAAACAGCATGGGGGAGGTACGGGATGTGGGTGCGGCAGTGCTGGAAGCAGGAGCTATGCCCTGCTGCCACTTGCCCTTTTCCTCCTGGAGCAAGCAGCACTGCACCCCACCTCCCTCCCGCCCCGGCTGGGGAAGCAGCAGCAGGGCAGAGTCTGCATTCTGCACCCCGCTCCC